>NC_056746.1:1515463794-1515815760 GCF_019279795.1 Protopterus annectens
AAAAGGCTGGAAAAATGGAAGAAGCTTTAAACAGATATTCAGATGACATAATACAACTGCAAAATCAGAGGTTGAATTGAAGAAAAGGTTGACTGATCAAGAAGAGACGTTTCAAAAAATAATAAAATTAGAGGACAGAGCACATAGGTAAAACCTGAGAATTTCAGCTGTAACAGAGAAGCTGGAAGGAACAGACTGTATTAATTTTATGAAGGCATAAATAAGCAACTAGAGTGGTGGCCCACAGCAGAAGTCATTAATTGAAAGGGCACCTCATGTTTATGCTCTAAACCTGGCTATGAGAAACCAACCTACACCTTTAATAGTAAATATGCAATCCTATCAGCAGAAAGAGCTCATTCTTTCAAAACTGTGGCAGAAGGACAAAATACTAAAAGTGGGAGACAGCAGGGTATTTGTAGAGAATGATTGCTCATTTTACACCAAGCAGAAGAGGAGTAAATCTATTCCATTATTCAGGGAATGTTGAGAAGCAGGCATGAGATTCAAACTGCTATACCCAGCTATCTTTAAAATATTTAAAAATATTCTTTCCTGGAGGGTCAAAATCATTTTTTGATGAAGTAAAAGGAAATGCAAAAGTATGTCCAACAAAAAGTGAGCTGTGAATCATAAGGAGAGTCTGCTTCTTGTTCTTCAGGTAAAAAGACCACAGAGAGATTGTGCCAATGAAACTTTTTCCAATATTTCAATGGACAATGGTAGAGAGAAGGAAGGGAGCATGAGAGTTTACTAGAAGAATTGAGACTACATTGGAAATGAAGCAGAGACACAAATTGGGAGATGGTGATGAACAGGAATAAAACCAATAACTTGGAAACTGACAAATGTGGGATTACAAAGTAATAATTATATTTGTAAAATATGACAGAACAAGAAAATCTGGAAATACAGGACTTTTTTGGACTTTGTTGGACTTGTGGGGAACTCTAAAGTATATGCCCTACTTTGTGTCATTAATGTTCAGAAAAATACTTAGAGAAGGGCAAGAGGAGAGAGAAAGCTAAGTGTAAGTAAAACAATTTTTTCTTAGTAATACTATTTTTATAATGTATGGTTTTCTTTGCATGCTATAAAGTAAAGATTTCTCAGTTGTGTAAAGGGAATGGTATTATAAACAGGTGATCCTGTTTTTTTTTCTTTCTCCCTTCTTCTCTCTTTCGCCTTGTTCAGTTTTAAGAAATGGAGGCACTGCAATGTAAAAATGACAAAAGAACTATTAATATACTTTTTCTCATTCTTGCATTGGGGAATGACTGGATTAAGGTCCTTAGCTTGATCTAGTAACAGGTTTTAACAGAAAGCAAGTCAATGAAAAAGAATATTGAATATTATAAGGCTATTTTCCAGCAAATAAATGTATGCTTTGCAGCAATTCTGTATCTGGTCATCATGTCTCCATGGACAATCTGATAAAGAGAAATTGCTAGGAAAAAAAGAGAAATATGGCTAGGAGATAATGTTATCTGAAAGCATGCAGGTGCTTTGGAGCTATAAAGATAAGGCAAAACCAGACAGCACTTAGTAAAACACAGGCTGCACCAAGTGTCTTAACATGGATAACCTTTAGTTAATGTTAACTCATGTTTGTGAGTGTGGCAGTCAGTTTATGCACATATCACAGAAAAACACACAGAGAGAAATCTACCCAGAAATTAGAGGTATTTTCTTTACTGAGTACACCTCTGGTGTCTTATTCTGATTAAACAAATGAAAAAAATAATTCAGTGCAAGGCCTTGCAACCCTCCCCCCATGCTTCTCAAATGTTCCTGATCTCTCTCTCTTTCTCAAAACTGTTTGATTATCTGGTAAATCAAAGAAGATTACAATCAATATAATCATACATATAGTTTCATATTTCGTATTGTTCAGAAAATGCATGTTCATGAAAAATGTCTTGCCATGCTTCCATCATTGCTGGCTTCATACAGTCTTTCTTGAGCAAAGAAGTTGAAAGTTGTATGTTCAGTCTCCTTCTCTCACATGTCTCTTACACAAACACACACACACACACACACACGCACGCACGCACGCACACACACACACACACACACACACACACACACACACACACACACACACACACACACACACACACAGCTGCATTATTTTTTTATTTACTCACACTCACTAAACGTGGCTTCATAAGCCATGCTTTGCAAGGAAAAAGTAAAACAGTCAAGTCCTTGTACTCCAGCAGCACTTACTTGAGTTTCTTTCTTCTTTTTTGTTTACACTCAGTAAACAGCAAAGCTGTGTTTAGCAAATGTAAATAAGATGCAGATGTTTTTTTTTTTGTCATTCCAGCTGCCATGCAGCAGTGAGCTTATTTTTTAACAGGTGATGTCTGATAGAGGTTGAGAGAATGTTTATTCTTCAATAAATATAGTACTGACAATACATTTTGCAAATTATCTAGCTCTCAGTATATTAACAGTAAATCAAAAATTATACAAGGTATGTGGCATACCTCTCAACTGTCCAAATCTTTGAAGAATGTCCAGATTTTTTGCTTCATATTTTTTATCTGTTCCTCATACAATATGTGGTCTTCTGGCAAATAATTAAGGATTGATGTCACTAAATAATGGCATACATTTGAGCTTCAGTCTTCATATCCTTCAGAAAATGCATGCAAAACAAATCCTATTATTCTAGCAATGTTTTAAGTTTGTAAGAGCCATATTTAAAATCTCTCTCTATTTTTTGGCATTTGTACCCCTATTGTTTATGCTATGTATAGATTTCTTGTGCTAAGAGGTTGAAAGGTATGGTTTGGAACAAAAATATGAAGCAAAATTGGGGACATTTGATGGGTATGCTTTAGATTTTCTCTGAGACATTAATGCTAGAGGCTAAAATATTACTGAAAAGATTTCCTGTTTGCTATGAAACATTACTTTCTGAGTAAAGTGTGATGGTTTGAAGTAGAAGAATTCACAAAGCAGGCCTACAGGAAAAGTACAATAAAACTTATGGTCAAAAACATTAAAAAGTTACCAGACTTACATTCCTGTACATAGTTTGGTGTATTTATTTATTTATTTACATTTTTTGACCAGGAGTGTCCAACTGGACGTAGGTCCATTTTCAGTGGGGGCCAGGGGAGAAAAGCTCCACAGGTAAAATAAACAGGCAGTAGTTACATTGGATTACATATCGATTAACAATTTGATTAACATAGCAATTAATTACAAACATATTTACAGATGAAGAACATAGTACATCAGTAGACAACTAGAATCTTTATCTGTGAAGTACATAACAGACATTAACAAATGTTACAATAAGACATTCCTGCTGTATAATAAGTACTAGGCTTATGAGCATCTGAGCTTGCTATAATCAAGGTAGTTAGTGGGGTGGAAAGAAAGGTAGTGGTTGGATGGGGTGGGTGATATTAGAGTGGGAGTTGCAAAGGCATAGCCAGCATGTTTTTAGGTGCGCTTTTAGTAAAGTTTTGAAGTGTATATAATATAGCTTTTACAGTTTTCAGAATGTTTAGTTCCAAACCTGCAAAATATACATTTATTTAAACATATTTTGATTATGTTAGATGTTAGCTCATTGTGAAAAATGTTGTGTGTTCATAATAACAAGTACATTTCTTATACATTTGCTGTACTTATGCAATAAAATGTGTGGGACTGGCAACTGCATATTGTGGATTTTTATGACTTCACTGTTATTTACTTTACTAATTCCTAGGGATATAACAGAGCTGTTAGCACATATTTATTTGTTTATTTATTTTTGCTTGATAACTGGGTAGGTGAGTTGATTACGCAGGTTGTAGGTAAAATTGGCAAGGACACAGAAATCAGAATTCAAATACAATGCAGTATTTATTGAACAATTAAAGTAATATACAATGAGCAAAGTTTACATAAGTTTAAAACTAGGTTAGCACAAAACAAATACTTAGAAGATGACATTTACTAATACATGGAAAATTAATATGAATATTACATGTAAAGGATATACAGATGTAGCTACCTGTCAAATGAAAAAGGGAGTGTGGATTTACATGCTGCTCCTGGTCCTTTGTCTATCATTCCTGCTGTTCCAAATCCTGTTGAGTGATAATCAATCTGGTCTAGTGTTTCTTGTCTTGCAGTTATGTTCACAACAAAATAGACCGCATTATGTGTGTAATCTGCTTGTAAACTCTACAATGCTATTTCTTAATATTTTATGATTATTAATATGTTTTAAAATAACACAGCTATGTTATTCCATGAAAACTACACTCTCAAAGTAAAATAAATATTCTTCTACGCAGCATTAAAAAAGTGGTTGTGTCTTACCATAACATAGGTGTTGTTGATCTTCATCCTCTTCACAGGTTGCAGAAGATACACAAGTTCACCCACTACTGTGCTCAAACAAGATACCTGCTCAACTGATTCTACAAGCACTGGGCTCCATGGCAGCTGCTCTCACCTTAGTTCCATTAGCAAGATTTCACATGAGACTTCTCCAGTGGCTGCTAGAAAACCAGTGTTCTATCCTAACTCACCCCATGGACCACTTAATATTCATTTTCAGTCGATGCAAGAACGATCTAATCTGGTGGATGCATTCAAAGGAGATTCTTCAAGGTCATCCCTTTGTCTTCCCTCAGCCCAAGGCCATAGTGACCACAGATGCTTCCCAGATGGGGTGGTGGGACATTATCTAAGGAAGACAGTCCAAGGCACTTGGTCCCCCTCCAAGACCAACCTGCATATCACTGTACTGGAGCTAAGGGCAGTGTGAGTGTGGCAATGGGTCATATCTTCTGATCGCTTTCTGATAGCAATGCACATCCCAAGGACTTCTGATGTAATTGCAGACAAACTGAGCAGATGCATCCTCACTCCTTTATTACACTATTCTTCTGTCTTTTGTAAACTCGATTTGAGTTAATCTGGTAAGGGAAATTATGGGTAGACTTGCAGCTCAAGAGATTTTTTCGGCTGACGCAAGCTATACAATGGCTGAATCAGTTCCGAGGGCCAGAACCGAAACCTCATCAGTCAAGAATAGATGAAGATTGACAACATCAGATCTGTGGTTATCAAAACTTATTAAGCTATTGCTAACTTATCAAAAGGTGAGGCTCCAATGCTGAGAAACAAAGTGTAGTAAGGGTTTTCTTAATATGCTGTATCTCATGTTCCAGAACAAAAAGGAAAACATCTGGCTGGTCAGCTGTACTAGCCTTACATATCACTAGATAACCACGTAACAGGGAATATTATGTAAGGTCACATTCAGCAGGAACTGTGGATAGAAAATAAACAAAAGGGGATCTCACCAAAACTGAACAAGTATCTTATGTGGATTTCCTTTCAGCTGGGGGCATGGTCATAAAGCAAATAGGAGAGTATATCACAATGGGAAAAAAACAAATCTCAGAAGGGTGAACTTTCTACAGGAGTTATGATCAATAAACAAAAAGGGTATCTCATCTAGCTTCACAAAGTCATGATCATAAATAGCAATATGATGTCTCACACAGGATCATTTTCCACAAGGATCATAGTGAAAAGTGACAAAAAATATATATCTCTTTGGGATTCAATTTCAGCAAAGGATAATGTCAGGAAATGAACAGAGAATCTCACACATACTCAGGACTCATGGGCAGGAAATTATATTTCACACAGAGTTAATTTCAGTACGGGTCAAGGTAAAAGAAATTCACTTTGTGGAGTAGGTCATGATCAGAAAGTAATGGGTATTTCATATGAGGTCTTTCTTTAGCAGCAGTCATCCGAAATTAAAAGGATAACTCACACAGTGTCAATATGTGCAGGGATGGTGATCAGAAAAAAAAATCTATATTTTTCATGTTACAATGTTTAGTTTAAATTGTTCTCTATGCCCACCTTTTAAAATGTCATAATGGATAAGCAGTAAAGCCTGCCTTATTTTTTTTTCCTGAATGGCCTGGTCATAACTTTTGTGACTTTCAAAAAAAGCAATAGCATTAAATCTCAGAAATTAATTGCATTTTTAAAAAGTCAATCTTATAAGTATCAAAATATCAGGTCATAGGCGGTGTGGCTAAGATGAGCACAGAGTAGCCGCAGATTTTAACAGCTCCACTAAGATAACGTCTTTCTCTGGAATTTTTGTCTTCAAACTTCAAATTTGGGACTTTTTTTGTCTAACCTTATCAATAATAACCTCTGCTACAAAAATACCAACAAAACATTTTACAGATGGCAGATTTTCCAGTCAAAATTTACTTGGAAACATTCTCCTCATCTGAAAAGATTATCATGAGCTTCTCTAAGGCAAGCAGTCAGGACTCTAGTCTTAAAAAAGAAGTCCAAACCTTATTAACCAACATACAGGATTTAGCTACTAAAATCAATAACATTAACATAAAAATTGACAACTTTAAAGAAAGAAGCTCTAAGCAGATGAATTTACTTAATGAAGACCTGCAACAATAAAAAAACTCAGATCATTGGCATAGAAGAAGCACTCAATGACATGGACTGTAGGATAAAAGAAAATGAAAATAATATAGAATTCCTTCTTACACAAAATACTATGCTTCAGATCAAATTAGATGATCTGGAAAAATAGATCTCGTCACAATAATATTAGGATCTTTGGTTTACCCGAGAATATTTGAAAAAACATGACTAGTTTTCTAACATCTTGGCTACCAAAAACTCTTGACCTTCCAGAAGCCTTATCATTTGGCATTGAAAGAGCCCACCAGTCTTTATCTACTTTAGGTACAAACAAAAAAGTCACCAAAATCTGTTCTAGTTAGATTTCTGTCTTCATCTGATAAAGAACTGGTCTTAAAATCTGCATGGGCTAATACACCAATAAAAGTCAATGAATCAATAATCCACTTTGACAATGACTATTCTACCATGGTTATAGCTAAAAGGAAGATATTCTTACCTCTGATAAAGGAACTACAAAAAGCTCAAGTGAAGACTCTTACCCTTACTTCCCAATCTCTTACCCTCTTACTCTGAACTAGGATAGCTCCATCCCATACTCCAGCTTCTTATCCCCCTTAAGGGACTTCTTATCCCCCTTAGGGGATCTCATTCTCCTGCTGAATTTACATACCTGGCCACTAGGTGGCACCCTACTATCAGCTAACTGCCCTGTATTCTTTCCTGTCTCTAGTTACTCCTCCAGATTCTGCATTCCTAGACTTTCTATAGTCTATCTCAACCTCTACCTTGTCTCCCAGTAGGTTCTTATCTCACATTTCATTATACTCGTAGCCCAGTCTCTCCCTACAACCCTTCTACTTTTCCTTTAGATTCTCCCTGAAACCCCCCCCCCCTTACTTTCCTCCTTAACTCTACACACTTACCTTCTGATCTTCACACCTTACTGATTGTTCTCCTTGACTTTTTCTTACCCTCTCTGCCTCTTCCCGCTCTGTTCGCCCTGCGGGCTCACTCCGCTCCACTACCCTACCCCCAAATTCCACCCACACCCAGTGCTCCTACATTTATACATCACAAGCCACACACCTACTCCTAATTAACCAATTAGCGTCCGATCTTTCCCTAATACTTCACAAGAATACACACCTACATTCCAAACACTCTTCACAATACCCTCCAGAACAGCCTATTCTGACTCCAATGTATCTTCTTAACAATCCCTATTTCTTGCTGACATTCTATATTTCTATCTTAAAATGCCCCCACAACACAAACCTAAACTAACAATCCTTATTCTCTTACCTACTTTAATATTAATTATTTCTATATCGTTTAACCTTACTTTGTATGAGAATGTATACTACAGGGAACCCCCCCATTCTCTAAAACAAGCACTGCTTTGGAGTCAACCAAGCTCACATAACCATGCTAACATCACCTCTACCTACCTTTCCCCAAAGTATCATAGGCTAGCTCATATTACCTTCCATCAAGCAAGAAAGTCTCAGAATAGTGTCTATAAAGCCCTAAAGTTCTTACTTACCCTTCACCAACACCCATTACTCCACAGAGATATTCATCCCAACCCAGGACCAAATAATAACATCCCACTAAAGCCCCACCAACCACAGCCTACAACCCCTTTTACCTCTACTAAAGACCCAAACTCCTTACTCATAGGTCATCTTAACATACAGAGCTTAAATAATTAAATCAGCCAACTCCATGCTCTTCTTGACACCCAATCCTTTGATGCCCTATGTCTAACAGAAACCTGGCTAAAACCAGCGACAAAGGACGAGGAAGTTATCCCACATGGTTATAATATAATAAGATTAGATCGTACAACCAGAAAGGGTGGAGGGGTGGCAATTCTGTTTAAATCTTGCCTACAAGTTTCCATAGTAGATATACTACTACCCCTTGATAGTCATGCAGAAATCCTTATCTCTAAGCTCCAGATCAATGCAAACAAGTTAATTAATATAATATGCTCCTACCTCCCTCCAGGCAACATCGATATCCTAAAAACATCCTCTGTTGGCTTTCCTCCTCCTTCCCACAAGAAACCATCATACTTGGTGACTTCAACATTGACTGGAATACCTGTACCTCAGCCCAACCTGCACTCCTTATAAATCTCTATGGTTTCTCACAAAGTATCACCTCACCAACCAGAATCCATAAGCCTAGTGGAAAACAAAGCACCTTAGACTGGATCCTTGTAAATAACCACCCACTCTCATATAAAGCAGACACCCTACCAGATGATATAAGCGATAACTTCCTTACTTATATAATCAGGAAAAAAAAACATTAATTCCCAACCAAACCATCTTTAAAACCATACGTAACAAAAATTATTTTAATCCAGTCAGCTTCCAAGCTGAACTACAAGCTTGTGACTGGTCTTCCTTGAAACAACTTCCACTAAATGAAGCTGTATTCTTTTTTAACTCCAAATTCCTACAAATTCTGGAATACCATGCACCTACTAGAACTATAAGAACCAGCGCCAAAACTGCTCCATGGCTCACCAAAGAGACTAGACAAAAAATTTGATTAAGAAATAAGATCTGGTCTAAACGGAGAATCACTAAAATCTAACTGACCACCAGAACTATAAACAGTTAAGAAATGCCACTAAAATATCAATACTCCTTGACAAAAAGAACTACTACTTTAAACTTCAGCATAAACATCAACAAAAACCACAAATTTTCTGGTCAGCTATAAATAAACTCTTACACCCAGGCCACACCAAGACTCCAATCCCCAGAGGTCTCTCTTTAAACTCTTCAAATGAGATTGCTAATGCCCTCAATACCTGCTTTACTGAAACTGCTCAATCTCTTGCTAACTCCTTACCTCCTGTTAGCCCTAACCTCCCATCCAACCTGACTAGCATACCACCCCCTTTCATTTAAAGCCAGTTCCTACATCTCTCATCTTTACCTTACTTACTAAACTTAAACCATGTACCCCCTCAGCTGATCTCCTACCAGCTGAATATCTGCAGATTGCTGAAAATGTACTATCCTACCCTATTTCCATACTGATCAACAGAACCATTACTGAAGGCCTTATCCCATCTCTCTGGAAAATCTCTCACATTATCCCACTTCACAAAGGTGGTAACTCTATTGAACTTTCGAACTATCGCCCCATTGCCCTACTCTCTCCTCTAGCCAAACTAATGGAAAAATGTATCCACCAACAGCTACTTGATCACCTTCTTCTAAATAACCTTCTATCAGATTGTCAGCATGGCTTTAGGCCTTTTCATAGTACCACTACTGCTTTCTTATTCTTCTCTGACTGCATTAACAAACATCATAACAATAATAAGCTGCTGCACTTTTTATTGACCTTTCTAAAGCCTTTGATATGGTTAACCATCAAATACTTCTAAACATACTAAAAACTCTCTCATTCAGCTCACAAGCACTACAATGGTTTAAGTCCTATTTAGAACATAGACAGCAAGCTGTCTTCTGGGACAATAACCTTTTCATTCATCTTCCTATTACTTTGGGGGTCCCACAAAGCTCTGTCTTGGCACCTCTCCTCTATATTCATTAATGATCTACATCTAAATATTCCTAAAGCCATCTGCATTCAATATGCAGACCATTCTACTCTAGTATGTACTGCCCCCTCTGCTCCTGAACTCCAAACCATTACTCAAACTGCATTTAGCTCAGTTGAGAATTGGTTCCTACAATGTTGCCTCCTACTAAATGCCAAAAAAACAAAGATACTGCTTTTTACCCCAACACTTAAGTCTTCCCCTATTCACCTCACTGTCAAGACCAATAACGGCACCATCATTGCACCAGACCCAAGTACCAAACTATTAGGCATAACAATTGATCAACATCTTAACTTTAATTCACATATTAACATGACTATCAAAACTGTAAACAGAAAACTTGGCTCTCTATCGAATAAAATCTTTTCTTACCCCTGAAGCCAGAACCACCATTGCCCATACCCACCTTATCTCTACCCTCCTCTATGCCTCCCCCATTTATACCAATCTTTCCAAAAGTAACCTTAATAAACTGGCAACCTCCTATAACAACATTACCAGATTTGCCACTGGCTCCCCATTTAAAACCCACCACTGTCTAAATCTTAAACAGCTTGGTTGGCTAGAACTTCAAAACCAGCTACTTTTTCAACAACTTATCATCACCCATAAAATATTACATCAGCCCACCAACACTCCTATTCTCAGTAGCCTAATCTCTCCCTATAGTAATCTCAGTACCCTTCTCTCAGTGAATAAATGACAAGTAACCATCCAGAAATCCTTTAACAAAGCAGGTGACTCCCTCTTCTCTAATTCAGTAGGGAGAATCTGGAACAGGCTTCCCAGCAATCTACAATTACTTTCATCATTACAACTCTTCAAGAATCAAATAAAACTACTCCTTAAAACCCTGTGGCTTTGCCCACACACTAACCCAGATTAAAACTAACTGTAGCATCACTGTTTTCACCCTCATTCAATAACCAAACCTGATTTGTAATGTTGCTCTTTGGCTTTAATCTTCTCCAGTTTTCTAGTGCCTGCAAACTACCCTGTATTACATAAAATAAGAACATTCCCCCTACTCCAGGCACCTGCATTTCAGCCTTATATGTATTTCTTTCTGTTTTACTAGTGGGTATAATCCTGAACATACCCAATAACCACCTTAATCTATCTTACCTTTCCTACTTTTCTCTAAGACAAATGTCTATCCCTTTACCTAATCATCTGCTTACATTGGAAAAAAGACTTTCAGAAATACAATCAGTGAAGAAAATGTATATGAATGTTTAAATTGATGTGTTTTTTGGTCTTCTGTCTTTATTGTCTGTTTCTTTTTTTTCATTTATTCTTTGTAATATTGTTATTTAGCATAGTTTGGAGCTTATCTCCTCGGGCTTCTACTGAAAATGTACATGTATCCAATTAGACTAGCCCAGTCAACAAATGTAAAAAAAATAAATGTAAAAATAAAAAAAAAAAAAAGACTCATCTCTTGTTTCCAGCAAAACTGAAGATCTTTCTTCCAGAAGGTCCCAAAATATTTGAAGATCCGGACTCTGCTTTGATTTATGTTAAAATCCATAAAATCCTGTAAAAAATAGAAGAAATGGAATGGGCTAGTCCTCTTAAAAGAATGGCATCAAGCACAACTTGGAAAACCTCAGAGAAACAAAGTAGACTTAAGAACAAACTACTTTTATCATAGTCACTTTGTTTCCTTGTCATACCGTTGGACACTAATTCAAATAACTTCTTTAACTCTAAATTACCTTCACAGTAAGCTAAAAATATTACTACTAAAAATAAAATTGTATATAATATGCCTTATTTCACAGTTGCAGTTGAAAAGACTAAATATAAAATGGTAGTTTTATGACAAACATTTATTTACCTCACTACTTGTTTCATCCAACTCATTACGTATGGCTGGTACAATAAAATTAAATAGTAATATAGATACATTTTAAATGCTACCAGTTATATTTAAAAGAAAGGGGAAGAAGAAGAAAAAAGGGGGGAAATGTGTGTGTGTGTGTGTGTGTGTGTGTGTGTGTGTGTGTGTGTGTGTGTGTGTGTGTGTGTGTGTGTGTGTGTGTGTGTCTATATTTTTAATATATAATTTGATTCTGAAGGAAGGCAAGAATGTTTATGGATAGTGTTTATATGGTAAGGTGTTTTGTTATGCTTGCCTCCTTCCCTCACACTCTCATCTCATATATTTCATTCCATTAATTGGAGTTGCCTTCAGGCTGACAGATTGCCTGTGCACTGCTTTGATTTAGGGGCTATATTGATATGTAGTGGAACTGGTACTATATCTTTCTTATAAAATAGAAAAAGACAATGAAATTGTTTTAATTATATACTTTGAATGTTATAGTTTGCTTTCTGTGTGCCTGAATTCTTGTATTGTGTATCTGTCATTGGGGTGGCAAGGCTCGAGCTGTTTGTAGACTGTACACTTCAATCTCTGGCTTTGGTTGAAATGGAAAATAAAAGAAGAACCTTTTCTGTAGTTTTCCCGCTGATTTCACTTTGGAGACAATTCTGGACATTGAATACTTCTCATGCTGATCATCTGCGAGCTTTTAACTTCTTCATAATCCCTGCAGCAGTGTGGGAAGTTCATCTAGCTTCTCGGATATTTTTTTAAGACTAAAGGTCACTCAGATGCGACGTAAATAAAAAAGACTAGCAAGCTAGGAAGTCATCTCTCTTGCACATAAAAAATCATGGAAGTGAGCATCTACAAATTGCTACTTACAAGAAAATAGTGTTTTTCTTGTCCAGCTCATACTCATTTTGGTTTGCCTTTATTCCTGAGGATAGCAATGCCTTCATATCCTGAGGATAGCAATGCCTTCATAGCCCCCTGTAAGTCATAACTTATGAGAATCTTTAATGTAGTATAATTCAGTGCTGAAACTGCACTTACTTTCTATGTTACTTCACTTGAAACAATTACTATATATTTTTATATCTGTAATGATATGGGAAAGGAATAAGGGAGGGAGAGGAGAAAGAAAGAAAAAAGGGAAAAGATAAATATGCACTGTAGAATTTACAAAGTGAAAAGTTCTTCACCCAAATGCTGTTTGATGAGAGATGTCTCATTTCTAAAAAATATGTCTCAATGTATACTGCTGAAAATTCTTTATGTATTAGTACTGTTGGTTAAATAATCATAGCTATGAAATATGCTGTGTCTGGAAGATACTGACAAGTGTTTTTTCCCCTCTCTCTCTTACACTATTAAAGTTCACTAGGTATTGTTGGTAATGAGATATATTGCCTGTTTTATACACTGACTTTAATAGATGCTTTGCGGTTTAGTGTAAACAACACTAAAATGTGATAGATGCTGTTTGAGCTATAGTTAAAGACATGTATTACTGTTATATTATTTGCTCCCTGAACCTTGATAAACAAACATTAGTGTGTATAACAGGTGTAAATAAATAAAAGGAAGAGGAGAGAAAAAAGAAAGGAAAGGGGGGGGAAAGAGGAGAGAAGAAGGGAAGAAGAGAGGAAGAGGGGTAGGGAGAAAGAAGAGAGGAAAGGTAAACAAAAAGGGTAAAAAAACTGTCTTCAGGGCTCTTTAAAGATACTTTTGGAATAAAGCAAAACTCTAATGACTTGTAACAAAAGGGAGTTGGTATTTAGAGTTACATCAATTTTGGTGACATTTTCTGTATTAATTCTAAAAGTCAAACCTTTGTTTCTGTGTTAAGCAAGAAAAGGTTCCACCTTAAGAAGTTAAAAACATCTGACAGAAAAGGGAGCTTACTGTTGTGTAATTCCTGAAAGAGTGAAAGAGGTGTTAATTATAAAAGCAATCCCTCTGAGAATGAAAAATAATTCATAGCTTTAATATTTCCTTATTCTCCAACCCTAATGTTCTGAGTACAAAACAGAATATATCAAACTTAATGTACTTAGATGAGATGTTTAATAATATAGTTAAGTTATGTGAAGAAATATCACTCAATATAATGACACAAATTCAATTACTATTCATATTTATAAAGTGGTTGTTGTTTTTCTGTTGTTACAGTTAGGGGGATATTTCTAAGTGGCTGATGTTACTTGGACAGGGAGTTTATAACTCCAGGCTGGGTGCTGCATTACATTTTAACATTACATTTTAACAACTGGCAATGTATATTTAACTCTATAGAATTTTCACTACCGACATATGTTATGTTTAACACTCATAACTATATAAATAATAATAACATCAAAATAAGTATCATCCATTATAAAACATTGACTAAGGAAAGTAGACCTAACTCCTATTATGCAGGAGGGGGAGATATAAGAAATCTATTTGATAAAGGCATGTTATATACTGCTTGACATTTGTATACATTAGAATGGTTTTATTGAAAGGTATTTCAATAAATATTAATGACCTAAACAGCCCAAGTAAAAGAGGGAGCTTATTCAAATATCTAGTTCTACATAAATCTAACATGATCTTCTTACAAGAAACACGCCTATTAAAAGATAACATTAAATCTTTAAATACTAATAAATACACAATCTTAGTAAGTTCAAAGCATTCAAAAAAAGAGGAATAGCAATACTTTGGAAGAAATCATCACCTACACCACAAATAATTAAAACTTATCAAGATGATAAAGGGATGTTTTGCCTGGCAGTAATTGAAATAAATAAAAAAATATTTACATTAGCTAACATTTATTGGATCCCTGGTATTGGCACTAATACAATTAAGCAACACCTAAATCAGATAGTCCTTCAGTCAAAATGTAATATTATTATAGCAGGATATTTTAACTGTACCTTAAATGAAAATTAATTCCAGCACTTCAGGGAAAAGGAAAATAACCTCTCAAGCTAAGCAGTTAATAAGCTTTATTGATTCATATCATTTAAAAGATATCCATGTACATGTAGACCCTAATTCTTTACAATATACATTTTATTCCAATAGACACAAATCATAGTCTAGGATAGATAGAATATTATTTTCTACTCAAATAATTAATGATTTAACTAAGACCAATATTATATCATGCCAGCTATCTGATCATAATTCCACTGTCTTTGAGATTTTTATTAATGTAACATTTAATGTGCAAATAAGAAGAATCCCCACCTATCTTACACAGTTAAAAGATTTTCAAACCTTTTTAAATCAGGAAATTCAAGACTTCATAACTACAAACTCTTCATCTGATACCTCAGATGTATATACATGGGATGCTTTAAAAGCATACCTATATGGGCAAATCAATAGATGGTACTTCAATAAGCGGAAAACATTGGACAAAGACCTAAAAGTAATACAAGATAAATTAGACATGATACAGCTTAACAATAAAGACAGACATCAATAAAAACATCAGAGATGAAGTAGACAAACTGAATTAGAAATATAGAGAAATATTATACCACAAAACCATGATATGCTTAGAAAAATATAAATTTCTTGCCTACTCATTAAGCTGCAAACATCTAACTAACCTTAAAAACAGGACAAAAAGAATGAATAAACATAATTATATTAAAGAGATACACTCACTAAAAAATAAAAGTCTTTAATCTATATGACATAATAAATGAATTTAGAGATCATTTTCTTACAATTAATCAAAACACAGTCATAATAGAACATAAAGAGAAAATAAAATAATTAATTAACAAAAACATTAGTAAAAACTTAACAAACAACAAGCAGAACTTATAGATAAACAAATAACTTACTCAGAAATTCTAATCCAAATTAGCAAACATAAGCAAAATAAAGCACCAGGTAACGATGGTATCATACCTGAGCTATATAAAAGTATGCCTAAGAGTGCTCTAGTTTTGCTACATAACGTATACTCTATGGTCCAGAATAATTCCAGAATATCCCCTTCTTGGAAATATGCATTTATATTGCCTATCTTGAATCCCAATAAAGACCCTAAATGCTGTTCTTCATACAGACCTATCTCATTATTGAATGGGGATTATAAAATGTTCAATAATATTTATACTGAAAGCCTAAGAAAATTTCTACCAAATTTAATAGAAGAAGATCAAACAGGCTTTATAGTTAACAGAAATACTTTTGATAATATTAAAAGAAATTTAGCATTAATTGATTATTCTCAAAGAAAGAAAAAAGATCTGACATTAATAAGTTTGGACATAAATTCAGCTTTCAGTTCAATAAATTGGGACTATTTGTTCATATTACTTGAATGTCTAAACTTCTCAAAAAAATCTCATAGATTTATTAGAACACCTGTATAAAGGGGCTTTGACATATATTAAAATTGGCTCAGCTATATCAACTAATATACTTAATGTAAAAGGAACCAAACAAGGTTGCCCGCTTTCTCCCTTACTATTTACCATAATTATGGAACCCTGGGCCAATGATATAAGGAAAAACAAAAGTATAGAAGGACTAGAAATTAATATGGAAACATCCCCTAAAATTCAGCTTTTTGCTGACGATGTCCTTATAACTTAAAAAGGAAATGATTCCTCACTAACGTCATTATGGGATTCCATCAATGTATTTCAAAAATGTCAGGCTTATCATTCAGTGACAGCAAAACCAAGATCTTACCCATATACTCAAAAATAAATAAATACGGATGATAATAAACATAAACCCAACACCGATCAAATTAGGTATTTAGAAATCACTCTGGCTAAAGATATTAAGACAATAATACAATTAAACTACAATAAATGTTATGAAAACATTCAAATGCTTTTAATGAAATGGAACACAATTTCTTTTACAACTGAAGAAAGGCTAACACTTATAAAAATGATAATCCTTCCTAAGATTCTTTGTGTCATTCAATCTATTCTGCTATTACCTACCAAAATTCTTACTAAAAAAATTAAACTCAATGTTATTAAAATTCTTTTGGTCCCCCAAGAATCCAAGAATAGGCTTTAAATATCAGAAACAGTTGGAACAAAGTGGGAATAGCTTTCCCAGATCTAAATTTATATTCAATCTCCTCCATAATCAGAACATTAGAGCAATTATAAGACACATCTTATTCAGCCCAATGGAAAACATACTGGGAAATAATAAGCGTGGAACTAATAACAAAACTACAATCATATAAAATGGATTTATTAAAGAATTCAATGTTATGGATTTCAAAAAATACTATTTTACTACACATATTATACCAAAACATCCAACAAATTAATATTCCATCAACATTTAGAAACTTTATATATAACCACCTTATTTACAAAGAAGGATTTTTTTTATATTTCTTATTGCTTTTACCCAAGACACTTTAAAAACCTTTGATCTAAATAAAATCTCTTTACTTAAACAGAAAGAACTAAAATTTTGGTTCCAGTTGATTTCAGACAGTAAAGTCAAGTGCACAAATTGATAATACAAGAATTTGAACTATTCAAATTTCTATGGCTGGACATACAAACCATTAGACTATTCCTAATCAATAAACTAGACTTGATTTCCTATGCAATTAAGCAAAACTCTCATATTTTAATAGATTTCTTGGAATTAACCTTACAACATAAATCTTGTTACTCAGGCAAACTTTCTTATATATATATATATATATATATATATATATATATATATATATATATATATAAAATCATCAGAGATTAAATATATAGTTGTCCAGAAAACTTTTGGAACTATTATTATAAAATGAATAACAAGCTTCCGAGCAACCAAGATAAATTAACTATACTAGAATCAGTGGGTAAAACAACATTTTCCCTCAAATGGAGAGTATACACCTGGGGCCAGATTCAGGAAGGTTTACACGGAGTTCAAGAGTAGTGTAAGCCTCTGTGTAAGCCTCCTGATTCAGGAACAGCCCAAATCTCCGTGTAAGAGACAGCTAACACGTCTCTTACACGGACTGGGCGTGGAAATGCTCAATACCTCATTTGCAGCTCAAAGATATGCAAATGAGGTATTTGAGCGATCCACGAAGCAGAAACCAGTCCGTGTAATGGACGTGTTAGCTGCAGAAATGTATTCAGCTGACAACTGAGTACATTTCTGCAAAATTAAAAACGGAGCTATGTCAACTCCAAATAAAGGGTGCATATGTTTCATTAAGCATGCCAATGGCCAAATATGTGGCCATTGGCATGAAAAAGTGTTTCAAAAATAAGTTATATAACTTTTTTTTTTTTCACGGGATTTTTGTGTTTAACTGCAGCGCACACCCGCATAAGCGGGTGCGCTACCTAAAACTGAAAACCGAAGCTTATAAACCCACAATTGTGGGATTTATGTATTACATTGAATGTCAATGGAGGGACTTGCAGACCAAAATCAATATGGCCTCCGTTTAGTGGTTGTCAAGGGGGGGAAGCTCCGTGTAAGACATGTAACTAGTCATTACTAGGCAATCCTATGTAAATGAGGGTTACAATACTGAATCACACTGTCACATAGGTAATGAGCACTGTCTGAGTAGTGTAAGAGTTAGAGACGGGGGAGGAACAGAATAAGAGGTAGGTGACATCATGGGGGGGATGATAGCAATAAATGTACCAGATTGGAGGGCAATGTAAGGTAACAGATGACAGACAGACATCAGGGAGAGAGGTGTGTCCCAACAGAACAGTAGGAAAGTCAAGAAATTGAGGGTATACGCTATCCCTACACTCAAAGTTTCTTGATATCGTGCATCTTGGCGTGTGCAGCGTGTAAGGCAGGTTCAACATGTGGGGCGTGTTGCAAACCGTTTACAACGGTTTCTTGTGCGTCTGCGTGTGTAAGGCAGTGTCTGGCGTTTTAGCATGAATCAGCCTAGCTAACACCGTGTAAGGATGTGTGCGCGCGTGTAACACCGTGTAAGGATGTGTGTGCGTGTTTAAGTGACTGTGAGCGTGTTTAAGCTGGTGTGCACATTGCTCCCCCTCAGGAAACAGAAAGGAAACAGGAAACAACTAAAATCCAGGGAAACTGCCAGAAGATACTACTGGAGTTAATTGGTGGAAACAATTAGAAGCAGGCAATTACACAGGCAGACTTGAAGCCCAACCCAGCACTTAAAACACTGCAAAGAGCAGTGCAGGCTGTTTCTCACAACAGATACTGCCAGAAACTAAGCTATCAGAATTGAAAACTGAAAAAAGCTGAACTCAGAGCAGAAATGCTAGGGGCTGCCATAGCTATTATAGTCAGGCATAGGCGAATTGCTGAGGGTGGTGACAATGTAGATGCTGACAGACAACCCAGAGTGAGGAGAAGGAGAAGAGTATACAGGCCCAGGGTCACCTACCATGGGTTACATGAGCTGGAGATAGTAGAGCTATAGAGTGGACAGAGAGCTCCTGCAGCAGATTGTTGAGCTGTGCAGGCCACGCCTCACACACAGAACCAACAGAGGGGAACCCATCCCAGTGGAAACCAAGGTATGTGTTGGCCTAAGAATACTAGCAACAGGTACCTTCCAGAGACCAACTGGCGATATGATGGGGATATCACAGGCATCAGCCTCCAGGGTACTACACCAGTTCCTGGATGCCATGTCAGCACATGTCGGTGATCATGTATATTTCCCCAATGCCCGTGAGGTATTGGCCAGCAATATCGTCTCTTCCAGCAAATAGCGGAATACCCTGAGGTACTGGGTGCTATAGACTGCACGCACATACGCATCAAAGCACCAGCAGGAGAGCGGGGTAGAGCCTACATTAACCGCAAGGGATACCCCTCCATCAACTGCCAGGTCGTGTGTGATGCCCAGGGCATAATAATGAATGTGTGTGCTGGCTGCCCTGGGAGCTACCACGATTCCCATATCTGGCATCTGATGCAGCTGTACCAATCATTTGCCAATGGGGACTTCCCACACGGACACCTAGTGGGGGTGCAGGTTATGCACTTGAGCCGTGGCTGATGACACCCATCAGAAATGCACACACACCTGAACAGGAACGCCATAATGAGGCACACGCACAAACACGTAATATCATAGAGCGTGTGTTTGGGCTGCTCAAGTCACGGTTCCGGTGTCTGGACACATCTGGTGGAGCCTTGCAGTACACACCAACTACATGTACCCAAATGATCATGATATGTGCTATGCTACATAATATGATCCTGCAGAAACAGCTGCAGCAGGACCAGCACAGGGCTGGGCCAAACATCCCCCCACCATTGCCAAGGCCACCACAGGCAGGGGGTGACTCGGAGGAGGAACAACCTGACCTTGTCCCAGTAGGCAGAAGGAGGCGTGCCCAGTATGCCCTGGCCTTGGCAAAGAGGCAACGCATAGCACATACGCTTGGTCAGTAGGAACACTGGGACTGATACCCACTCTGACTCACTCATACAGTAACAGGGATGCCTAACATGACACAACCTGCTGCCAAACATGTACAGGGAGTGTAGTATGTGTATCCGACAGAGGTGGCCCTGCAGCACCACCTGAGGCATGAATGCCATGTGTTAAGTAATGTAATATCATGTACCACATGCACACCTGAGGACCCCAACTAACATCCACCCTCAAGAATCATAAACCACAAAAACACAAACCCACCTCATGGGTACCACAAGGGATAGGAACCTAGATGTAATGCTACCCAATGCCAGAAGTATAAACATCAAGATGTGTGGTGTGTAAACACACACAGTATAGAGAATGTAGATATCAGTGCTGTAATAGAAAACAGGGTCAAAGCCCACATCAGCACCCTGACACTACCAGGTCACACGTCATACAGTGATGTACATGTGCAAAAACATGGAACAAGATACAAAATGAGGGTGACTAGCAATAAATAGCATGGATAACCACACACCCATGTTTGTACCACAACAAGGAGCAACATGGAATAGCCATGGTCAAAAACCAATGGCTAAAACTCACTGCTACTATATAGCTTGCTGCAGACCACTGTCCTAATAGCAGGAACTGCCCCAGGCCTATGTGCATAGGTTCATAGGTTCATACTAGGCTATCTGCCCTAGGGCATTAATAAGCCTATCCCAGAGTTTTGTGGCTTCTGCCACCCCTTCAAGTTGATGGATAATATGCCCATTATTTTGCTGTGCCTCTGTCAAGCAGTGATACTGAGGTCATCCCTGGGGTATACCTGCAATCTCCCATCCATTGGTCAAGATCTCACTTGAGCGAAGCCAGTGAGGTGCTCAGCCTCACATGTACCAGGATGTTGTTCCACAGCATAGGGACTCTCTGGGTGATGAATCTGTCCCTCCAGCACATCCTATTAATATCTGTGTTGAGGTTTAGGTCTCCTGCCCTTGTAGTTCTGATGGATGTAGAGGTCTTGAGGTGAAGCATGTTCAATAATTCTGGGTTGGACATAGCCTTGTATGTCAGGCACAGGTCACCTCTGAGCAGGCGGTAAGTGACTGAATACAGCTGGAATCCCTTCAGTCGGGCAGCATAAGAAATATGTTTGAGACGCTTTCACCTCCTGTTGAGGAATTTGTGGGCCCATCCAATTGCATGGTGTTGGGTCAGATACATTCTGAATGGGGCATTGTATGCAATCATTGGTCTGATGAGTGATGAGTACAGGGGAACAATGACCTCCCTTGATCTAGATGTGAATCCCTGCATGATGAGGTGGCCAATGTAGAAGGCCTTCCAAACTACCCTGGCAATGTGAGTGTCAAACAAAAGGTTACTGTCAACCTGGGTGCCCAGGTCCCTGATAACCTCCTCTGTGCTTAGAGGATTGCCACCTAGATGGGAAGTAGTGGTAACCTTGTTCTTCCTGAAGGGTATGGCTATGCATTGTTTAGTGTTTAATGTACGGTCATGGCTGTGGCACCAGTTATCCGTGTCTATGAGACCCTTCTGAAGGATGTCTGTGTCAGATGGGTTTCCAACTATGCTTCCCAGTTTGCAGTCATCATCAAACTTTGTCAGCCATAATCCTCCTGTGTTTGCTCGTACTTCTGAAAAGTAGATGCTGAACAAATGTGGGCCCAGGACTGAGCCCTGTGGGACACCACCTGTGACAGCTCTGGAGTGTGACATGGCACCAGCAACTTCAACCCTGTGTGTTCCGTCACTTAGCTAGTTTGCAACCCATGCTGTGATGTATGGGTTCACAATTAAGCTGGTGATGTTTTCAATGATACCTGAGTGGGGTATTGTGTGAAAGCCTTTGCCAGGTCAAGGTAGGCTGTGTGGACTGCCCTGCCCACATCAATGGCCTGGGTGACTGTTTTGAAAAAGTCAACCAAGTTTAAAAGGCATGATCTGCCCTTGACAAAGCCAAACTGGATTGTATCCAATGTCTGCAAGTCCCTATGTCTTCATTTATAATTCCCATTATGATCCTCTCCATAGCTTAGCAGAACAGGCTTGTCAAGCTGATGGGATGGTAGTTTCCGGGGTTGGTGGAGGCACCTCCTTTGTGAAGTGGGTCCACCATTGCCGTATGCCACTCCTTGGGCACATATCCTGAGGTGAGGCTAAGATTAAACAGCTGCCCTAACTGCGGGTGTAATTACTCATTGAGTTCATGGAGCACACAACTGGGGACACCATCTGGTCCCATGGATAAAGTGTTTTCTGCCTTGGATAGAGCAGTTCCCACCCCAGCATTGGAGATGTTTGGGGGGCTACAATCCTCTGGTGTAGATACCCCTCCAGTTGGGGGAGGGGGAATCTGCAATGAACCTGTCAGCCAGTATGTTGGCAATGTGTGTAGGTGCAGTGATATCTACATCATTGCGAACTAATTCTGAGCATATCTGGGAGTTCCTCCCAGGTTTCAAACATAGGCAAAAAGGCCTCATGATTGTCCCTTGAGTCCTGAGTGGGTTTACTCTCAAAACTTGCCTCGGATGATTGTATGGGGAACCCAGTGTTTTACTCACAATGAGCAGGGGTGTCTTCCCTCCTCACGGATTATGGTCTATCTTGTAGTAGCTCCTTCCTTGTGTTGTAGAGCTTGTTTATGGCTAGGGTCCACCAGACTGGATGCTTGCCTGTGGTACAAAGAGTCTTTGTTTTGTTTGGGATTGCCTGATCCATGCAGTCCTGGAGGTGCTGGTAGAAGGCATTTGTAAGTGATACAGTGGCTTGGGTAATGGTGTCCGCTGGCTTGGGGCCTTGAAAGAGACCACACCAGTCCTTAGAAATGTGAAGTCCCCATTTGAGAAGGTCTTCACTGTTTGTTTTCCATCTGGGGTGTGGGTGGGATGTGGACTCCCACTGAGAGTAGTCCATGATCTGATCTCACCAATGATGGGTATACTGCTGGTGTTGAACAGTGTGACCCCATGTTCGTGATGATGAGTTCTAGTATGTTGCCTCCACTTGAGGGGATTGGGACCAGTTGTTCCATGGCATTTCAGTGTATGACCTCATGGAACCTTTGTGTTAGAGTGTTGTGGCATGATTAGTGATCCCAGTCTATATGTGGATAGTTGGAATCACCCAGTAGGATGCTGTTTGGAGATACATTTATCCCCTTCAGTGTTTGCAGGATAGCTGTGTGAGGTACCTGAGTTTGAGAGGGTGGCATGTAACATGCTACAAACTGCAGAGCAGTCTTGCCTATGGTCACTGGCACCTGGATGGTCTCCGATGCATCGTGTGTTGCCACCAACAATGAGGTGAGGGTGTCCTTGATGAATATGGACACCCACCATCCTTCTTGGTGTTGTCTGGATGCTGTTGCCGGAATGCATGATATGAGGTAACACCCGATAGTGCCGGGGTGCTGTCAGAAGCTGTGAACCAGGTTTCAGGCACAGCACAGACATCAATGTGCTACATACTGAGAAGGGCATAGAGTGTGTGCAGCTTGAGGTTGAGACCTCTGGCATTGAGCAGCAGTACCCTTAGTGTCCTTCCTTTACTGTGTTCTAGGGTGGTAGGTGTAGTATCTGAATCTTGCATAAAAAGGCACAATGGGGTGGCAAGAGCATCATCCGAAATCCGGAAGCCCAGGGTGACAGGTGCAAGCCGTCCTTGCAAATCACCGTGGCCTGTCCAGCATGTCGTCCCAGGCAGACAGACATTGGACCCCCTTTGAATGACACCATAGTCTAAGCAAAATAATACAGCTGATCATCTTGTCTCTGTTTATGTGGCATCATACTTGGTGAAGGTAGGATACTGCTGAAGGTCAGGGTCATACCTGCCTGGCCTACATAATCAGAGGGATCCTCTATGTCTCTTTCCATGTAGTCCAGGGAGGTACATCTCAGGTCGTTCACACCAGCATGGATAATGACTGGGTCAGACCTGTACTTGCAGTTGAGTGACCTGAGTGCTTGCATTATGTGGTGGATTCCAGTGCCCGATAGGCAGCTTACTGTGATCTCCTCCGTACCCGATCTGGGGGGCGGGGGGTCAGTGTGTCTGACTATGGGTAACCATAGACAAGTGTGTCTGGCATTGTTTTTGGCCTTAAGGGCTGTGACTGTTTGGCACACCGACTCTGTGGTCAATGTGTTGCATGTGCTGTGCCCTGTGGAGGCAGTTGTGTGAGTGTCTGCTGTGGTGGCCACTGCCATTCTGGTAGAATCCTGATCAGAGCCTCCGAGAGTGTCTCTGTGTGTCTATGTGTATGATCTTAAGTTGTGATAGTGCCATGTGAGACTGGATTTGTGATGTGTGTGTGGTTACCTTCACCTTCTCTCTGGTCTTGCTAGTCCTATGTTGAGAGAGCTCAGCCTCCACTTTGGCTATATAGTTGCATCTCTCACATGTATGTGTGTTTTATGGCAGAAGGAGAGGGTTGTCAGTGTACATGAGGCAAGTGTAACATTGCCTCAATATTCCCAGGTTCACCAGCTGAGCAGGAGAGGACACTAGCAACTGATCTCTAGACATGCTAGAAGGAATAGACAAAACAATGTTGGAATACAGGGAGATATCAAGCCCCCAAACCACATCATACTGTTTGATTGACAATAGCTACACATACACGGTGTTTCATAGTGTCATAGTCTACTACTAGCCTATCTGCCCTAGTGCATGTATAAGCCTAGCCATAGTAATGTGGCTATTGCCACCTTATACTGGTAATAAGTGTACAGAATAGATTCTGATGATTGTGCCTCTGACTTAGTAGTGACACAGTATGACCCCGTACGTAATTGAATAACATGACTGTGCCTCTGTCTAGTCTGTGCCTCCGTCTCAAATGCAGTTGTCCAGATGTCTCCTGAAGAGAGTCAGTGAGGGACTCTGTCAAACATGGACTGGGATACTCTGCTAGAGTGTGAGATGCCTCTGAGTTATGACTCTGTCCCTCCAGCATGTCCTATACATGTATGTGCTGAGGTTCAAATCCTCAGCTTCCATGGCTCTGGTGGATTTGGATTGCTTGCAGTGGAGCATGTCCACCAAATCCTGATTGGACATGGTCTTGTATGTCAGGCATAGGACACCTGTACATATGCGGTATGACACTGAATAAAGCTGGATTTCCTCTATTCTGGAAGCATCTGACATGTGTTGAAGAACCCTGATCTTCATGGTAGGTACCTTTGGGGTGTCTCCAGCTGTTGCAATTGCTGGGTGAGGTACATACCATATGGGGCTTCGTATTCAATCATGGGCCTGATAAGGGAGAAGGATAGTGGAACAATGACCTCCTATGATCTTGATGGAAAACCCTCCATGATAAGGTGGGCAAGATAGAAAGTCTTCCTAACCACTTTGGCAACAGGGGTGTCAAAAGAGATGTCACTATCTACATGTGTCCCCAGGTGTCTGATTTGTTGTCTGTGCTCAGTGGGTTGCTGTCTATGTATTGATCTGTGGGTACTTTGTTCCTCCCAAAGGGGATGAATACACATCAGTTGCATTCAGTTTCAGGCCATGTGTCTGGCACCATCTATCCGCCTTTGTGACGGCATTCTGTAGTATTTGTGTGCAGGCTGATGTATTCACTATGGTGCCTAGGTTGCAGTCATCTGCAAACTTTGTCAGCCACAACCCCCCTATGTTTGCTTTCACATCTGAAAAGTAAATACCAATTAAGAGGGGTCCCAGGACACATCCTTGTGGGACACCACCTGTGACTGGCTTCAAATCTGACAAGGCACCTGCAATGTTGACTCTATGGGTTCTGTTTCTTAGCCATTTTGCAACCTATCCTGCGACATATGCCGTTATATGTCAGCTGTTGAGCTTGGCTATGATGCCTGAGTGTGGTATTGTGTCACAGGCCTTAGCCAAGTGCAGGTAGGCTGTGTGGACTGCGTAGCCCTCATCGATGGCCCTACTGACAGTTTCATAGTAGTCAACTAGGTGCAAAAGGCAGGATCTGCCCTGTACAAAGCTGAACTAGGTGGGAACAAGGGTCCGTAGGTCAGTAATGTGTCTGTGTAAGAGCTCCATAATGACTCTCCCCATATCTTTGCAGACAAGGCTGGTTAAGCTTGTGTGGTGGTAGTTGCCATGGTCTGTGGAGGCATCTCCTCTGTGGAGTGGGACCACTGTTGCCATACGCCACTGTTCAGGTACATATCCTGTAGCAAGACTAAGGTTAAATAGCAGTTGTATCAACGGGTCCAGCCCCTTCTGGAGTTCACATAGCATGCAACTGGAGATACCAGCAGGTCCCATGGATGCTGTGTACTTGTCTTTGCTGAGTGTGGCTCTCACATGGACATCCAAGATGACAGTGAGGTTACATACAGCAGTGATAACTATCTTCTTTTGGGGGTGAGGGAGGGTAAATCGCACTGAAGCTGTCCGGAATGTTGCCAATATCTGTCAGGTCACTGGAATATATGTTGTTGTGTACCAACTCTGAGCATATCCGAGGGTTCACAACCAGGTGTCTGACATAACTGAAGAAATCAGTGTGGTTACCTTCATTGTCTTTGGTGATTTATGTCCCCAAGTTGACCTTGCATGTCTTTATGAGATAATGTAGCTTTCTACTAGTGCTGATCACAGCTGTCTTCCCTTTTGGAGATGTAGCTCTGTCTTGCATTAGTAACCGTCATCTGTCATACAGTCTGTTTATGGCTGGGGTCCAACAGACAGGACACTTTCCCTTTGCAGAGACGGTCCTGTTTTTATTTGTGATTGCATGGGCCATGCTGTCTGACATCTAGCTAAGGGGAGGTCATTGTGGTTCTGCAGTTATCTTTCATCAGCATTAGAAATTACCACAACAACCCCTGTGGGTTGTACCTCATGCAGACACATCCAGCACCTGTAAAGTCCACAACAGTACCTCACCAGGAGTATGACAGAGCTGGAACACATGTAATGTGTAGTCTGATTACACAGAGTGCAGCTCCACACACTGCCATGCTGTCCACCCAGATGCAAGCTGTGCCTGATGTAGAAAGCCATGTCCAAGCTGGAATCAATGCACATGCTGCACCTTGTACAATCTGAATGGCAGGGAGCTATGCACATGAGGGACCTGAACCCCAGCACTGACATATATAGGACAGGCTGTACTGCATTATCCAAAACACAGAAGCCACCCCACACATGAGTAAACTACCAGTACAGGTTGTCCATAGAGACACTCGTTGAGTCCCTCAACAGGAATCCTAATGAGTGCATGGGAGATGGGAGGTTTACCCTGGGTATCAATGTTATGTCACAGGTAGACAGAGGCACAGTATACTAAACAAGACATATGTCATGGCAAACATCACTTACAATGTGTTGATGGACAAACACACTCTCCGACTAGCATTAGAAATGGCCTAGGGCACATCGGTAGTGTTAAGCCAATGTACACCCATGTTGTGGAATACACTACCGATGTTGGATGAGGCTGTTGTAAGTAGTTCACATCTGAACATAATGCAACATGGTCAGATAGGTTCATAGGTACATAGGTTTATACTAGGCTATCTTCCTAAGGCAGGTATAAGCCTAGCACAGAGTTCATTGGCATACACCACCCTTATATGGAAACAGTACTGTGCCCATTAGTGTGTCATGCCTCTCTCCAGCAGTGACACCGTGACGATCCCCGGGTTAAACGTATGACCTTCCATCCACAGGTCAAGATACCTCTTGAACACAGCCAGCAAGGTGCTCTGCCTCACATGGACTGGGATTGTATTACACAGCATAGAGAGTCTCTGGGTGATAACTTCATCCCTCCAACATGTCCAACATACAACCCTGCTAAGGTGTAAGTCACCTGCACTAGTGGTTCAGGTGGATCTGCTGATTCTGAGGTGGAGCATGTCCATTAATCCCTGTTTGGACATGGCCTCGCATGTCAGGCACATGTCACCTCTAAGCAGACAGTATGTGAGTGAATAGAGTGGGAGTGTCTTCAATCTGGCAGCATATGACAGCTGTTGGGGTTCCTTGATCCTTTAGGTGGGGACATTCAGGGTGTCTGCAATTGCTGCAGATGTTGGGTGACATACAGCCAGAATAGGGCATTTGACTCGATCACCGGTCTGATAAGTGAAGAGTACAGGGGAACAATGACCCACTAGATCTGGATGTGAATCCCATCCTGAGCAGGTGGGCAATGTAGAAGGTCTTTCTAGCCACTTTAGCAATGTGAGTCTCAGAAGAACGGCGACTGTCAACCTGGGTCCCCAGGTCCATGATAACCTTCTCTGTGCTTAGAGGATTGCCACCTATATGGTAGCTTGGGGTCGCCTTGCTTTTCCTGAAGGGTATGTCTACACATGTTGTGCACTTTGACTTCAGGCCATGGCCCTGGCACCAGCTATCAGTTACTGTGAGTCCCTTCTGAAGGATATCCGTGTGTGATGCACTGTCCACCATGGTGCCCAGTGTGCAGTCATCTGCAAACATTGTCAGCCAAAGTCCTCCCATGTTGGCCTGTACTTCTGGGAAGTACATGACAAACAATGGGCCCCAAGGACTGAGCCCTGTGTGACACCACCTGTGACCAGCCTGGAGTCTAACATAGTGCCAGCAACTCTAACCCTGTGGGTCCCGTCCTTAAGCCAGTTTGCAACCCATCTTGTGACATATGGGTTTACATTTCAGTTGTTAGGGTTTTCCGCAATACCTGAGTGGGGTATTGTGTTGAAAGTGTTTGCAAGGCCAAGGTAGGCTGTATGGACTGCCTTTCCCCAACAATGGCCTAAGTGACCAATTTGAAGATGTCAACCCAGTACAAAAGGCATGATCTGCCCCTGACCAAGCCAAAATGGGATGGGTACAATGTCTGCATGTCCCCTATATCTTTGTTTATGAGCTCAATTATGATCCTCTCCATAGATTTGCAGACTACACTTGTTAAGCTTATGGGGCAGTAATTACCAGGGTCTGTAGAGGCACTGCCTTTGTGCAGATGTGCACAACTGGACCCTAACCAGGCTGTTGTGCACACTATGGAAATGTAAAGCGGTGGTAGGACTAAAGCCCAGGATACTGACCACCACAGTGAAAGTACTGAAACACTACACTATACAGTGCTACAGTGTTAGGTCAGTATGAACGGATGTTGACAATTGTGTGCAAAGTATCCCATGCAAAACCTGCAGGCACAGTATACTCCCTGTTTTGTTCACACAAAAGCATTCGGACAGTAACTACACAACATGGCAGACAACACACAACCATAAACTGGAGGTATTTGTTGAAGGTCACACTCATCCACAAATGTGATGGGCTGCAGAGTTCAACATATGTAAAGCCCACACTGGGCATGCTCACACACTTAGATAAATGAGACATCTTTCACACAACATGCCATGGGAAGGCTGAACTGGGCATGCTCACACACTTGGTCCAAATGTAACTCCTAGCAACTGTGAAAACACACCAGAGGATGCTCATTCCCCTTTCTAGACACTGATCATGTAAGCACCCTATAAGTATATCGGAGAAAAGGAATCTCTCAGTAATCCGAATAGCGCGCTCTGCTAATGTGTCCGTCTGTAGTGTCATAACATAGTTAGGTAGGGGTTTGAATCCAGCAGGTGGCAAGTGTGTGTGAAGGGGTATAAGTGTGTATGAAAGAAACATCCCTTTTGGCAACTGGGAAAATACACCACAGGATGATCATTCCACTTGCTAAACTCTGATGATGTCAGCACCCTATAAGTATATCAGGGGAAGGGCAAGCTCCCAGTAATGCGAATAGCGCGCTGTGCTAATGCGTCCATCTCTAGTGTCATAACCTAGTTAAGTAGGGGTTTGAATCCAGCAGGTGGTAAGTGTGTGTGAAGGGGGGTAAGTGTGTATGAAAGAAACATCCCTTTTGGCAACTGGGAAAGCACACCACAGGATGATCATTCCACTTTCTAAACTCTGATGATGTCAGCACCCTATAAGTATATCAGGGGAAAGGAAACCTCCCAGTAATGCGAATAGCGCGCTGTGCTAATGCGTCCGTCTCTAGTGTCATAACCTAATTAGGTAGGGGTTCAAATCCAGCAGGTGGCAAGTGTGTGTGAAGGGGGGTAAGTGTGCGTGTATGAAAGAAACATCCCTTTTGGCAACTGGGAAAACACACCACAGGATGCACATACCCCTTTCTAAACGATATCACAATTATGTATGGCTTTTGATTACAGACATGCCACGTGTGTTTTGCACACACAGAATGCCCATGTGTGTGGGTTGTCACTCACAATAATGCAAGACATTGATTAAACCAGTTATGGCAATGCACACATGATGTATGTGTGTACCAAATACACATATGTACCTGTGACCTTCAATAGTTACCATGTGTGATGCCTGCCACATGTGAATACATGGTATTTGCACAGAGTAACATTATGACCGTGGTCTTCTGTGCAGGTGCAGCATGTGGGATGTGTACATACAGTGTGAGATGTAGATGCTATCAGCCTAGTAGTGAGGGATGCACACCTGGTCTGGGGCATATAGTCTACATGTTGTTGATGTACAGGAGCTGCATGTTTTCACCTGTTGTGGGAGTAGTAAGACAGTATTCCATAGCAATGCAGTGACTGCATGCTAAGAACCATTCAGCTAGGGTTTTGTAGCTACACGAAGTCATTAGCATTCATTAATTTGTCAGAATCCTGGTGAGGGTCTGATGCCAACCAAGGTCAGGGGTCTACCAGCCTGTGTCACTTGCTCAGTGATCCCTTCCATGTTCCCTATCATGTATCCCAGTGAGGGACATCCCACATCAGCTGTGGTGGCATGGACAATGACTGAGTCATATGTGTCCATGCATCTGACTGACTTGTATGTTTGTGTTATGTGGTGAACCATAGTGCCCCATGAGCATATCACTGTGACCTACACCTTTTCCAGCCTGGTGAGCATTGTCTCACTGTACTGGACAATAAAGTACCTAACACAACTGCGGCAGTAGTGTTGTATAGCTGTACAGACTGTGCTTGTTTGACACACAGGATTTGTGTGCTATGTGTTATCGTGCTGTGTGCAGGCCTAATGTATGCCTGTGTGCCAGCTGCAGAGATGTCTGCCAGTCATGCAGGATGCTATCCTTAGGCGTCACAACTGACCTGTTGTGTTTCCATGCTTGTATTCCTGTCCGTGTAGGTCCACATCAGATTGGTATTGCTGTCACTGTAGTATTTCATGCCACCAGACAGGTTATGCCAGTACTGGGTTCAGAGTGCTTAGTCCACAGTTTGGCCATGTGTTTCCATCTCATACATGTGATGTACATCCATGGGTAGGGGATAGGGTTGACTGTGTACATGTGGCAGCTGTGACATTACTACATGACACACATATTCCACAACTGTACCATAGAGGTGACTGACAACTGACCTTTGCACAAGCTACCATAGTATTGAGATTACATTGGTGATTAACAGCACATAGGGACAATGGTGATAAAGATACATAGGTCCATAGGTTCGTACAGGGATGTCTGCCCAGGGCATGTATCCACCTAGCCAGAATGTGTGTGCCTTTCAACATGCATTGTGAATCTGTCTTGCTATGCCCTTTTCCAAGGTTAGTATACTGTGCCTCTGTCTCACAGTGACACATAAGTGATACCCAGGGTAACCTGTAGGACTGTACACTTCAATCTCTGGCTTTTGGTTGAAATGGAAAATAAAAGAAAGAACCTTTTCTGTAGTTTTCCCGCTGATTTCACTTTGGAGACAATTCTGGACATTGAATACTTCTCATGCTGATCATCTGCGAGCTTTTAACTTCTTCATAATCCCTGCAGCAGTGTGGGAAGTTCATCTAGCTTCTCGGATATTTTTAAGACTAAAGGTCACTCAGATGCGGCGTAAATAAAAAGACTAGCAAGCTAGGAAGTCATCTCTTGCACATAAAAATCATGGAAGTGAGCATCTACAAATTGCTACTTACAAGAAAATAGTGTTTTTCTTGTCCAGCTCATACTCATTTTGGTTTGCCTTTATTCCTGAGGATAGCAATGCCTTCATATCCTGAGGATAGCAATGCCTTCATAGCCCCCTGTAAGTCATAACTTATGAGAATCTTTAATGTAGCATAATTCAGTGCTGAAACTGCACTTACTTTCTATGTTACTTCACTTGAAACAATTACTATATATTTTTATATCTGTAATGATATGGGAAAGGAATAAGGGAGGGAGAGGAGAAAGAAAGAAAAAAGGGAAAAGATAAATATGCACTGTAGAATTTACAAAGTGAAAAGTTCTTCACCCAAATGCTGTTTGATGAGAGATGTCTCATTTCTAAAAAAATATGTCTCAATGTATACTGCTGAAAATTCTTTATGTATTAGTACTGTTGGTTAAATAATCATAGCTATGAAATATGCTGTGTCTGGAAGATACTGACAAGTGTTTTTTTCCCCTCTCTCTCTTACACTATTAAAGTTCACTAGGTATTGTTGGTAATGAGATATATTGCCTGTTTTATACACTGACTTTAATAGATGCTTTGAGGTTTAGTGTAAACAACACTAAAATGTGATAGATGCTGTTTGAGCTATAGTTAAAGACATGTATTACTGTTATATTATTTGCTCCCTGAACCTTGATAAACAAACATTAGTGTGTATAACAGGTGTAAATAAATAAAAGGAAGAGGAGAGAAAAAAGAAAGGAAAGGGGGGGGGAAGAGGAGAGAAGAAGGGAAGAAGAGAGGAAGAGGGGTAGGGAGAAAGAAGAGAGGAAAGGTAAACAAAAAGGGTACAAAAACTGTCTTCAGGGCTCTTTAAAGATACTTTTGGAATAAAGCAAAACTCTAATGACTTGTAACAAAAGGGAGTTGGTATTTAGAGTTACATCAATTTTGGTGACATTTTCTGTATTAATTCTAAAAGTCAAACCTTTGTTTCTGTGTTAAGCAAGAAAAGGTTCCACCTTAAGAAGTTAAAAACATCTGACAGAAAAGGGAGCTTACTGTTGTGTAATTCCTGAAAGAGTGAAAGAGGTGTTAATTATAAAAGCAATCCCTCTGAGAATGAAAAATAATTCATAGCTTTAATATTTCCTTATTCTCCAACCCTAATGTTCTGAGTACAAAACAGAATATATCAAACTTAATGTACTTAGATGAGATGTTTAATAATATAGTTAAGTTATGTGAAGAAATATCACTCAATATAATGACACAAATTCAATTACTATTCATATTTATAAAGTGGTTGTTTTTCTGTTGTTACAGTTAGGGGGATATTTCTAAGTGGCTGATGTTACTTGGACAGGGAGTTTATAACTCCAGGCTGGGTGCTGCATTACATTTTAACATTACATTTTAACAACTGGCAATGTATATTTAACTCTATAGAATTTTCACTACCGACATATGTTATGTTTAACACTCATAACTATATAAATAATAATAACATCAAAATAAGTATCATCCATTATAAAACATTGACTAAGGAAAGTAGACCTAACTCCTATTATGCAGGAGGGGAGATATAAGAAATCTATTTGATAAAGGCATGTTATATACTGCTTGACATTTGTATACATTAGAATGGTTTTATTGAAAGGTATTTCAATAAATATTAATGACCTAAACAGCCCAAGTAAAAGAGGGAGCTTATTCAAATATCTAGTTCTACATAAATCTAACATGATCTTCTTACAAGAAACACGCCTATTAAAAGATAACATTAAATCTTTAAATACTAATAAATACACAATCTTAGTAAGTTCAAAGCATTCAAAAAAAGAGGAATAGCAATACTTTGGAAGAAATCATCACCTACACCACAAATAATTAAAACTTATCAAGATGATAAAGGGATGTTTTGCCTGGCAGTAATTGAAATAAATAAAAAAATATTTACATTAGCTAACATTTATTGGATCCCTGGTATTGGCACTAATACAATTAAGCAACACCTAAATCAGATAGTCCTTCAGTCAAAATGTAATATTATTATAGCAGGATATTTTAACTGTACCTTAAATGAAAATGAATTCCAGCACTTCAGGGAAAAGGAAAATAACCTCTCAAGCTAAGCAGTTAATAAGCTTTATTGATTCATATCATTTAAAAGATATCCATGTACATGTAGACCCTAATTCTTTACAATATACATTTTATTCCAATAGACACAAATCATAGTCTAGGATAGATAGAATATTATTTTCTACTCAAATAATTAATGATTTAACTAAGACCAATATTATATCATGCCAGCTATCTGATCATAATTCCACTGTCTTTGAGATTTTTATTAATGTAACATTTAATGTGCAAATAAGAATCCCCACCTATCTTACACAGTTAAAAGATTTTCAAACCTTTTTAAATCAGGAAATTCAAGACTTCATAACTACAAACTCTTCATCTGATACCTCAGATGTATATACATGGGATGCTTTAAAAGCATACCTATATGGGCAAATCAATAGATGGTACTTCAATAAGCGGAAAACATTGGACAAAGACCTAAAAGTAATACAAGATAAATTAGACATGATACAGCTTAACAATAAAGACAGACATCAATAAAAACATCAGAGATGAAGTAGACAAACTGAATTAGAAATATAGAGAAATATTATACCACAAAACCATGATATGCTTAGAAAAATATAAATTTATTGCCTACTCATTAAGCTGCAAACATCTAACTAACCTTAAAAACAGGACAAAAAGAATGAATAAACATAATTATATTAAAGAGATACACTCACTAAAAAATAAAAGTCTTTAATCTATATGACATAATAAATGAATTTAGAGATCATTTTCTTACAATTAATCAAAACACAGTCATAATAGAACATAAAGAGAAAATAAAATAATTAATTAACAAAAACATTAGTAAAAAACTTAACAAACAACAAGCAGAACTTATAGATAAACAAATAACTTACTCAGAAATTCTAATCCAAATTAGCAAACATAAGCAAAATAAAGCACCAGGTAACGATGGTATCATACCTGAGCTATATAAAAGTATGCCTAAGAGTGCTCTAGTTTTGCTACATAACGTATACTCTATGGTCCAGAATAATTCCAGAATATCCCCTTCTTGGAAATATGCATTTATATTGCCTATCTTGAAGCCCAATAAAGACCCTAAATGCTGTTCTTCATACAGACCTATCTCATTATTGAATGGGGATTATAAAATGTTCAATAATATTTATACTGAAAGCCTAAGAAAATTTCTACCAAATTTAATAGAAGAAGATCAAACAGGCTTTATAGTTAACAGAAATACTTTTGATAATATTAAAAGAAATTTAGCATTAATTGATTATTCTAAAAGAAAGAAAAAGATCTGACATTAATAAGTTTGGACATAAATTCAGCTTTCAGTTCAATAAATTGGGACTATTTGTTCATATTACTTGAATGTCTAAACTTCTCAAAAAAATCTCATAGATTTATTAGAACACCTGTATAAAGGCTTTGACATATATTAAAATTGGCTCAGCTATATCAACTAATATACTTAATGTAAAAGGAACCAAACAAGGTTGCCGCTTTCTCCCTTACTATTTACCATAATTATGGAACCCTGGGCCAATGATATAAGGAAAACAAAAGTATAGAAGGACTAGAAATTAATATGGAAACATCCCCTAAAATTCAGCTTTTGCTGACGATGTCCTTATAACTTAAAAGGAAATGATTCCTCACTAACGCCATTATGGGATTCCATCAATGTATTTCAAAAATGTCAGGCTTATCATTCAGTGACAGCAAAACCAAGATCTTACCCATATACTCAAAAATAAATAAATACGGATGATAATAAACATAAACCCAACACCGATCAAATTAGGTATTTAGAAATCACTCTGGCTAAAGATATTAAGACAATAATACAATTAAACTACAATAAATGTTATGAAAACATTCAAATGCTTTTAATGAAATGGAACACAATTTCTTTTACAACTGAAGAAAGGCTAACACTTATAAAAATGATAATCCTTCCTAAGATTCTTTGTGTCATTCAATCTATTCTGCTATTACCTACCAAAATTCTTACTAAAAAAATTAAACTCAATGTTATTAAAATTCTTTTGGTCCCCCAAGAATCCAAGAATAGGCTTTAAATATCAGAAACAGCTGGAACAAAGTGGGAATAGCTTTCCCAGATCTAAATTTATATTAAATCTCCTCCATAATCAGAACATTAGAGCAATTATAAGACACATCTTATTCAGCCCAATGGAAAACATACTGGGAAATAATAAGCGTGGAACTAATAACAAAACTGCAATCATATAAAATGGATTTATTAAAGAATTCAATGTTATGGATTTCAAAAAATACTATTTTACTACACATATTATACCAAAACATCCAACAAATTAATATTCCATCAACATTTAGAAACTTTATATATAACCACCTTATTTACAAAGAAGGATTTTTTTTATATTTCTTATTGCTTTTACCCAAGACACTTTAAAAACCTTTGATCTAAATAAAATCTCTTTACTTAAACAGAAAGAACTAAAATTTTGGTTCCAGTTGATTTCAGACAGTAAAGTCAAGTGCACAAATTGATAATACAAGAATTTGAACTAGACAAATTTCTATGGCTGGACATACAAACCATTAAACTATTCCTAATCAATAAACTAGACTTGATTTCCTATGCAATTAAGCAAAACTCTCATATTTTAATAGATTTCTTGGAATTAACCTTACAACATAAATCTTGTTACTCAGGCAAACTTTCTTATATATATATATATATATATATATATATATATATATATATATATATATATAAAATCATCAGAGATTAAATATATAGTTGTCCAGAAAACTTTTGGAACTATTATTATAAAATGAATAACAAGCTTCCGAGCAACCAAGATAAATTAACTATACTAGAATCAGTGGGTAAAACAACATTTTCCCTCAAATGGAGAGTATACACCTGGGGCCAGATTCAGGAAGGCTTACACGGAGTTCAAGAGTAGTGTAAGCCTCCGTGTAAGCCTCCTGATTCAGGAACAGCCCAAATCTCCGTGTAAGAGACAGCTAACACGTCTCTTACACGGACTGAGTGGAAATGCTCAATACCTCATTTGCAGCTCAAAGATATGCAAATGAGGTATCTGAGCGATCCACGAAGCAGAAACCAGTCCGTGTAACGGACGTGTTAGCTGCAGAAATGTACTCAGCTGACAACTGAGTACATTTCTGCAAAATTAAAAACGGAGCTATGTCAGCTCCAAATAAAGGGTGCATATGTTGCATTAAGCATGCCAATGGCCAAATATGTGGCCATTGGCATGAGAAACTGTTGCAAAAATAAGTTATATAACTTTTTTTTCCACGGGATTTTGGGTTTAACTGCAGCGCACCCGCATAAACGGGTGCGCTACCTAAAACTGAAAACCGAAGCTTATAAGCCCACAATTGTGGGATTTATGTATTACATTGAATGTCAATGGAGGGACTTGCAGACCAAAACAATATGGCCTCCGCTTAGTGGTTGTCAAGGGGAAGCTCCGTGTAAGACATGTAACTAGTCATTACTAGGCAATCCTATGTAAATGAGGGTTACAATACTGAATCACACTGTCACATAGGTAATGAGCACTGTCTGAGTAGTGTAAGAGTTAGAGACGGGGAGGAACAGAGTAAGAGGTAGGTGACATCATGGGGGGGAATGATAGCAATAAATGTACCAGATTGGAGGGCAATGTAAGGTAACAGATGACAGACAGACATCAGGGAGGGAGGTGTGTCCCAACAGAACACTAGGAAAGTCAAGAAATTGAGGGTATACGCTATCCCTACACTCAAAGTTTCTTGAAATACGTGCATGCGCGCGTGTAAGGCAGGTTCAACATGTGGAGCGTGTTGCAAACCGCTTACAACGGTTTCTTGGCGCGTGCACGTGTGTAAGGCAGTGTGCGCGCGTTTTAGCATGAATCAGCCTAGTTCACACCGTGTAAGGATGTGTGCGTGCGTGTAACACCGTGTAGGGATGTGTGCGCGTGTTTAAGTGACTGTGAGCGTGTTTAAGCTGGTGTGCACATTGCTCCCCTCAGGAAACAGAAAGGAAACAGGAAACAACTAAAATCCAGGGAAACTGCCAGAAGATACTACTGGAGTTAATTGGTGGAAACAATTAGAAGCAGGCAATTACACAGGCAGACTAGAAGCCCAACCCAGCACTTAAAACACTGCAAAGAGCAGTGCAGGCTGTTTCTCACAACAGATACTGCCAGAAACTAAGCTATCAGAATTGAAAACTGAAACAAGCTGAACTCAGAGCAGAAATGCTAGGGGCTGCCATAGCTATTATAATCAGGCATAGGCGAATTGCTGAGGGTGGTGACAATGCAGATGCTGACAGACAACCCAGAGTGAGGAGAAGGAGAAGAGTATACAGGCCCAGGGTCACCTACCATGGGTTACATCAGCTGGAGATAGTAGAGCTATAGAGTGGACAGAGAGCTCCTGCAGCAGATTGTTGAGCTGTGCAGGCCACGCCTCACACACAGAACCAACAGAGGGGAACCCATCCCAGTGGAAACCAAGGTATGTGTTGGCCTAAGAATACTAGCAACAGGTACCTTCCAGAGACCAACTGGCGATATGATGGGGATATCACAGGCATCAGCCTCCAGGGTACTACACCAGTTCCTGGATGCCATGTCAGCACATGTCGGTGATCATGTATATTTCCCCAATGCCCGTGAGGTATTGGCCAGCAATATGCGCCTCTTCCAGCAAATAGCGGAATACCCTGAGGTACTGGGTGCTATAGACTGCACGCACATACGCATCAAAGCACCAGCAGGAGAGCGGGTAGAGCCTACATTAACCGCAAGGGATACCCCTCCATCAACTGCCAGGTCGTGTGTGATGCCCAGGGCATAATAATGAATGTGTGTGCTGGCTGCCCTGGGAGCTACCACGATTCCCATATCTGGCATCTGACAGCTGTACCAATCATTTGCCAATGGGGACTTCCCACACGGACACCTAGTGGGGATGCAGGTTATGCACTTGAGCCGTGGCTGATGACACCCATCAGAAATGCACACACACCTGAACAGGAACGCCATAATGAGGCACACGCACAAACACGTAATATCATAGAGCGTGTGTTTGGGCTGCTCAAGTCACGGTTCCGGTGTCTGGACACATCTGGTGGAGCCTTGCAGTACACACCAACTACATGTACCCAAATGATCATGATATGTGCTATGCTACATAATATGATCCTGCGGAAACAGCTGCAGCAGGACCAGCACAGGGCTGGGCCAAACATCCCCACCATTGCCAAGGCCACCACAGGCAGGGGTGACTCGGAGGAGGAACAACCTGACCTTGTCCCAGTAGGCAGAAGGAGGCGTGCCCAGTATGCCCTGGCCTTGGCAAAGAGGCAACGATAGCACATACGCTTGGTCAGTAGGAACACTGGGACTGATACCCGCTCTGACTCACTCATACAGTAACAGGGATGCCTAACATGACACAACCTGCTGCCAAACATGTACAGGGAGTGTAGTATGTGTATCCGACAGAGGTGGCCCTGCAGCACCACCTGAGGCATGAATGCCATGTGTTAAGTAATGTAATATCATGTACCACATGCACACCTGAGGACCCCAACTAACATCCACCCTCAAGAATCATAAACCACAAAAACACAAACCCACCTCATGGGTACCACAAGGGATAGGAACCTAGATGTAATGCTACCCAATGCCAGAAGTATAAACATCAAGATGTGTGCAGTGTAAACACACACAGTATAGAGAATGTAGATATCAGTGCTGTAATAGAAAACAGGGTCAAAGCCCACATCAGCACCCTGACACTACCAGGTCACACGTCATACAGTGATGTACATGTGCAAAAACATGGAACAAGATACAAAATGAGGGTGACTAGCAATAAATAGCATGGATAACCACACACCCATGTTTGTACCACAACAAGAAGCAACATGGAATAGCCATGGTCAAAACCAATGGCTAAAACTGACTACTACTATATAGCTTGCTGCAGACCACTGTCCTAATAGCAGGAACTGCCCCAGGCCTATGTGCATAGGTTCATAGGTTCATACTAGGCTATCTGCCCTAGGGCATTAATAAGCCTAGCCCAGAGTTTTGTGGCTTCTGCCACCTTCAAGTTGATGGATAATATGCCCATTATTTTGCTGTGCCTCTGTCAAGCAGTGATACTGAGGTTATCCCTGGGGTATACCTGCAATCTCCCATCCATTGGTCAAGATCTCACTTGAACAAAGCCAGTGAGGTGCTCAGCCTCACATGTACCAGGATGTTGTTCCACAGCATAGGGACTCTCTGGGTGATGAATCTGTCCCTCCAGCACATCCTATTAATATCTGTGTTGAGGTTTAGGTCTCCTGCCCTTGTAGTTCTGATGGATGTAGAGGTCTTGAGGTGAAGCATGTTCAATAATTCTGGGTTGGACATAGCCTTGTATGTCAGGCACAGGTCACCTCTGAGCAGACGGTAAGTGACTGAATACAGCTGGAATTCCTTCAGTCGGGCAGCATAAGAAATATGTTTGAGACCCTTTCACCTCCTGTTGAGGAATTTGTGGGCCCATCCAATTGCCGCAGGTGTTGGGTCAGATACATTCTGAATGGGGCATTGTATGCAATCATTGGTCTGATGAGTGATGAGTACAGGGGAACAATGACCTCCCTTGATCTAGATGTGAATCCCTGCATGATGAGGTGGCCAATGTAGAAGGCCTTCCAAACTACCCTGGCAATGTGAGTGTCAAACAAAGGTTACTGTCAACCTGGGTGCCCAGGTCCCTGATAACCTCCTCTGTGCTTAGAGGATTGCCACCTAGATGGGAAGTAGTGGTAACCTTGTTCTTCCTGAAGGGTATGGCTATGCATTGTTTAGTGTTTAATGTAAGGTCATGGCTGTGGCACCAGTTATCCGTGTCTATGAGACCCTTCTGAAGGATGTCTGTGTCAGATGGGTTTCCAACTATGCTTCCCAGTTTGCAGTCATCTTCAAACTTTGTCAGCCATAATCCTCCTGTGTTTGCTCGTACTTCTGAAAAGTAGATGCTGAACAAATGTGGGCCCAGGACTGAGCCCTGTGGGACACCACTTGTGACAGCTCTGGAGTGTGACATGGCACCAGCAACTTTGACCCTGTGTGTTCCGTCACTTAGCTAGTTTGCAACCCATGCTGTGATGTATGGGTTCACAATTAAGCTGGTGATGTTTTCAATGATACCTGAGTGGGGTATTGTGTCGAAAGCCTTTGCCAGGTCAAGGTAGGCTGTGTGGACTGCCTTGCCCACGTCAATGGCCTGGGTGACTGTTTTGAAAAGTCAACCAAGTTTAAAAGGCATGATCTGCCCTTGACAAAGCCAAACTGGATTGTATCCAATGTCTGCAAGTCCCCTATGTCTTCATTTATAATTCCCATTATGATCCTCTCCATAGCTTAGCAGAACAGGCTTGTCAAGCTGATGGGATGGTAGTTTCGGGGTTGGTGGAGGCACCTCCTTTGTGAAGTGGGTCCACCATTGCCGTATGCCACTCCTTGGGCACATATCCTGAGGTGAGGCTAAGATTAAACAGCTGCCCTAACTGCGGGTGTAATTACTCATTGAGTTCATGGAGCACACAACTGGGGACACCATCTGGTCCCATGGATAAAGTGTTTTCTGCCTTGGATAGAGCAGTTCCCACCCCAGCATTGGAGATGTTTGGGGGCTACAATCCTCTGGTGTAGATACCCCTCCAGTTGGGGAGGGGAGGAATCTGCAATGAACCTGTCAGCCAGTATGTTGGCAATGTCTGTAGGTGCAGTGATATCTACATCATTCGAACTAATTCTGAGCATATCTGGGAGTTCCCTCCCAGGTTTCAAACATAGGCAAAAAAGGCCTCATGATTGTCCCTTGAGTCCTGAGTGGGTTTACTCTCAAAACTTGCCTTGGATGATTGTATGGGGAACCCAGTGTTTTACTCACAATGAGCAGGGGTGTCTTCCCTCCTACGGATTATGCTCTATCTTGTAGTAGCTCCTTCCTTGTGTTGTAGAGCTTGTTTATGGCTAGGGTCCACCAGACTGGATGCTTGCCTGTGGTACAAAGAGTCTTTGTTTTGTTTGGGATTGCCTGATCCATGCAGTCCTGGAGGTGCTGGTAGAAGGCATTTCTAAGTGATACAGTGGCTTGGGTAATGGTGTCCGCTGGCTTGGGGGCCTTGAAAGAGACCACACCAGTCCTTAGAAATGTGAAGTCGGCATTTGAGAAGGTCTTCACTGTTTGTTTTTCCATCTGGGGTGTGGGTGGGATGTGGACTCCCACTGAGAGTAGTCCATGATCTGATCTCACCAATGATGGGTATACTTCTGGTGTTGAACAGTGTGACCCCATGTTCGTGATGATGAGTTCTAGTATGTTGCCTCCACTTGAGGGGATTGGGACCAGTTGTTCCATGGCATTTCAGTGTATGAACTCATGGAACCTTTGTGTTAGAGTGTTGTGGCATGATTAGTGATCCCAGTCTATATGTGGATAGTTGGAATCACCCAGTAGGATGGTGTTTGGAGATACATTTATCCCCTTCAGTGTTTGCAGGATAGCTGTGTGAGGTACCTGAGTTTGAGAGGGTGGCATGTAACATGCTACAAACTGCAGAGCAGTCTTGCCTACGGTCACTGGCACCTGGATGGTCTCCGATGCATCGTGTGTTGCCACCAACAATGAGGTGAGGGTGTCCTTGATGAATATGGACACCCACCATCCTTCTTGGTGTTGTCCGGATGCTGGTGCCGAAATGCATGATATGAGGAAACACCCGATAGTGCCGGGGTGCTGTCAGAAGCTGTGAACCAGGTTTCAGGCACAGCACAGACATCAATGTGCTACATACTGAGAAGGGCATAGAGTGTGTGCAGCTTGAGGTTGAGACCTCTGGCATTGAGCAGCAGTACCCTTAGTGTCCTTCCTTTACTGTGTTCTAGGGTGGTAGGTGTAGAATCTGAATCTTGCATAAAAAAGGCACAATGGGGGTGGCAAGAGCATCATCCGAAATCCGGAAGCCCAGGGTGACAGGTGCAAGCCGTCCCTTGCAAATCACCGTGGCCTGTCCAGCATGTCATCCCAGGCAGACAGACATTGGACCCCTTTGAATGACACCATAGTCTAAGCAAAATAATACAGCTGATCATCTTGTCTCTGTTTATGTGGCATCATACTTGGTGAAGGTAGGATACTGCTGAAGGTCAGGGTCATACCTGCCTGGCCTACATAATCAGAGGGATCCTCTATGTCTCTTTCCATGTAGTCCAGGGAGGTACATCTCAGGTCGTTCACACCAGCATGGATAATGACTGGGTCAGACCTGTACTTGCAGTTGAGTGACCTGAGTGCTTGCATTATGTGGTGGATTCCAGTGCCCGATAGGCAGCTTACTGTGACCTCCTCCGCACCCGATCTGGTGAGCGGGACGCCAGTGTGTCTGACTATGGAGTAACCATAGACAAGTGTGTCTGGCATTGTTTTTGGCCTTAAGGGCTGTGACTGTTTGGCACACCGACTCTGTGGTCAATGTGTTGCATGTGCTGTGCCCTGTGGAGGCAGTTGTGTGAGTGTCTGCTGTGGTGGCCACTGCCATTCTGGTAGAATCCTGATCAGAGCCTCCGAGAGTGTCTCTGTGTGTCTATGTGTATGATCTTAAGTTGTGATAGTGCCATGTGAGACTGGATTTGTGATGTGTGTGTGGTTACCTTCACCTTCTCTCTGGTCTTGCTAGTCCTATGTTGAGAGAGCTCAGCCTCCACTTTGGCTATATAGTTGCATCTCTCACATGTATGTGTGTTTTATGGCAGAAGGAGAGGGTTGTCAGTGTACATGAGGCAAGTGTAACATTGCCTCAATATTCCCAGGTTCACCAGCTGAGCAGGAGAGGACACTAGCAACTGATCTCTAGACATGCTAGAAGGAATAGACAAAACAATGTTGGAATACAGGGAGATATCAAGCCCCCCAAACCACATCATACTGTTTGATTGACAATAGCTACACATACACCGGTGTTTCATAGTGTCATAGTCTACTACTAGGCTATCTGCCCTAGTGCATGTATAAGCCTAGCCATAGTGATGTGGCTATTGCCACCCCTTATACTGGTAATAAGTGTACAGAATAGATTCTGAAGATTGTGCCTCTGACTTAGTAGTGACACAGTATGACCCCTTACGTAATTGAATAACATGACTGTGCCTCTGTCTAGTCTGTGCCTCCGTCTCAAATGCAGTTGTCCAGATGTCTCCTGAAGAGAGTCAGTGAGGGACTCTGTCAAACATGGACTGGGATACTCTGCTAGAGTGTGAGATGCCTCTGAGTTATGACTCTGTCCCTCCAGCATGTCCTATACATGTATGTGCTGAGGTTCAAATCCTCAGCTCTCATGGCTCTGGTGGATTTGGATTGCTTGCAGTGGAGCATGTCCACCAAATCCTGATTGGACATGGTCTTGTATGTCAGGCATAGGTCACCTGTACGTATGCGGTATGACACTGAACAAAGCTGGATTTCCTCTATTCTGGAAGCATATGACATGTGTTGAAGAACCCTGATCTTCATGGTAGGTACTTTTGGGGTGTCTCCAGCTGTTGCAATTGCTGGGTGAGGTACATACCATATGGGGCTTTGTATTCAATCATGGGCCTGATAAGGGAGAAGGATAGTGGAACAATGACCTCCTATGATCTTGATGGAAAACCCTCCATGATAAGGTGGGCAAGATAGAAAGTCTTCCTAACCACTTTGGCAACAGGGGTGTCAAAAGAGATGTCACTATCTACATGTGTCCCCAGGTGTCTGATTTGTTGTCTGTGCTCAGTGGGTTGCTGTCTATGTATTGATCTGTGGGTACTTTGTTCCTCCCAAAGGGGATGAATACACATCAGTTGCATTCAGTTTCAGGCCATGTGTCTGGCACCAGCTATCCGCCTTTGTGACGGCATTCTGTAGTATTTGTGTGCCGGCTGATGTATTCACTATGGTGCCTAGGTTGCAGTCATCTGCAAACTTTGTCAGCCACAACCCCTATGTTTGCTTTCACATCTGAAAAGTAAATACCAATTAAGAGGGGTCCCAGGACACATCCTTGTGGGACACCACCTGTGACTGGCTTCGAATCTGACAAGGCACCTGCAATGTTGACTTTATGGGTTCTGTTTCTTAGCCATTTTGCAACCTATCCTGCGACATATGCCGTTATATGTCAGCTGTTGAGCTTGGCTATGATGCCTGAGTGTGGTATTGTGTCACAGGCCTTAGCCAAGTGCAGGTAGGCTGTGTGGACTGCGTAGCCCTCATCGATGGCCCTACTGACAGTTTCATAGTAGTCAACTAGGTGCAAAAGGCAGGATCTGCCCTGTACAAAGCTGAACTAGGTGGGAACAAGGGTCCGTAGGTCAGTAATGTGTCTGTGTAAGAGCTCCATAATGACTCTCCCCATATCTTTGCAGACAAGGCTGGTTAAGCTTGTGTGGTGGTAGTTGCCATGGTCTGTGGAGGCATCTCCTCTGTGGAGTGGGACCACTGTTGCCCCACGCCAGTGTTCAGGTACATATCCTGTAGCAAGACTAAGGTTAAATAGCAGTTGTATCAACGGGTCCAGCCCCTTCTGGAGTTCACATAGCATGCAACTGGAGATACCAGCAGGTCCCATGGATGCTGTGTACTTGTCTTTGCTGAGTGTGGCTCTCACATGGACATCCAAGATGACAGTGAGGTTACATACAGCAGTGATAACTATCTTCTTTTGGGGGTGAGGGAGGGTAAATCGCACTGAAGCTGTCCGCCGGAATGTTGCCAATATCTGTCAGGTCACTGGAATATATGTTGTTGTGTACCAACTCTGAGCATATCCGAGGGTTCACAACCAGGTGTCTGACATAACTGAAGAAATCAGTGTGGTTACCTTCATTGTCTTTGGTGATTTATGTCCCCAAGTTGACCTTGCATGTCTTTATGAGATAATGTAGCTTTCTACTAGTGCTGATCACAGCTGTCTTCCCTTTTGGAGATGTAGCTCTGTCTTGCATTAGTAACCCTCATCTGTCATACAGTCTGTTTATGGCTGGGGTCCAACAGACAGGACACTTTCCCTTTGGAGAGGGTCCTGTTTTTATTTGTGATTGCATGGTCCATGCTGTCTGACATCTAGCTAAGGGGAGGTCATTGTGGTTCTGCAGTTATCTTTCATCAGCATTAGAAATGACCACAACAGCCCCTGTGGGTGTACCTCATGCAGACACATCCAGCACCTGTAAAGTCCACAACAGTACCTCACCAGGAGTATGACAGAGCTGGAACACATGTAATGTGTAGTCTGATTACACAGAGTGCAGCTCCACACACTGCCATGCTGTCCACCCAGATGCAAGCTGTGCCTGATGTAGAAAGCCATGTCCAAGCTGGAATCAATGCACATGCTGCACCTTGTACAATCTGAATGGCAGGGAGCTATGCACATGAGGGACCTGAACCCCAGCACTGACATATATAGGACAGGCTGTACTGCATTATCCAAAACACAGAAGCCACCCCCACACATGAGTAAACTACCAGTACAGGTTGTTCAGAGACACTCGTTGAGTCCCCTCAACAGGAATCCTAATGAGTGCATGGGAGATGGGAGGTTTACCCTGGGTATCAATGTTATGTCACAGGTAGACAGAGGCACAGTATACTAAACAAGACATATGTCATGGCAAACATCACTTACAATGTGTTGATGGACAAACACACTCTCCGACTAGCATTAGAAATGGCCTAGGGCACATCGGTAGTGTTCGCCAATGTACACCCATGTTGTGGAATACACTACTGATGTTGGATGAGGCTGTTGTAAGTAGTTCACATCTGAACATAATGCAACATGGTCAGATAGGTTCATAGGTACATAGGTTTATACTAGGCTATCTTCCCTAAGGCAGGTATAAGCCTAGCACAGAGTTCATTGGCATACACCACCCCTTATATGGAAACAGTACTGTGCCCATTATTGTGTCATGCCTCTCTCCAGCAGTGACACCGTGACGATCCCCGGGTTAAACGTATGACCTTCCATCCACAGGTCAAGATACCTCTTGAACACAGCCAGCAAGGTGCTCTGCCTCACATGGACCGGGATTGTATTACACAGCATAGGGAGTCTCTGGGTGATAACTTCATCCCTCCAACATGTCCAACATACAACCCTGCTAAGGTGTAAGTCACCTGCACTAGTGGTTCAGGTGGATCTGCCGATTCTGAGGTGGAGCATGTCCATTAATCCCTGTTTGGACATGGCCTCGCATGTCAGGCACATGTCACCTCTAAGCAGACGGTATGTGAGTGAATAGAGTGGGAGTGTCTTCAATCTGGCAGCATATGACAGCTGTTGGGGTTCCTTGATCCTTTAGGTGGGGAACATTCAGGGTGTCTGCAATTGCTGCAGATGTTGGGTGACATACAGCCAGAATAGGGCATTTGACTCGATCACCGGTCTGATAAGTGAAGAGTACAGGGGAACAATGACCCACTAGATCTGGATGTGAATCCCATCCTGAGCAGGTGGGCAATGTAGAAGGTCTTTCTAGCCACTTTAGCAATGTGAGTCTCAGAAGAACGGCGACTGTCAACCTGGGTCCCCAGGTCCATGATAACCTCCTCTGTGCTTAGAGGATTGCCACCTATATGGTAGCTTGGGGTCACCTTGCTTTTCCTGAAGGGTATGTCTACACATGTTGTGCACTTTGACTTCAGGCCATGGCCCTGGCACCAGCTATCAGTTACTGTGAGTCCCTTCTGAAGGATATCCGTGTGTGATGCACTGTCCACCATGGTGCCCAGTGTGCAGTCATCTGCAAACATTGTCAGCCAAAGTCCTCCCATGTTGGCCTGTACTTCTGGGAAGTACATGACAAACAATGGGGCCAAGGACTGAGCCCTGTGTGACACCACCTGTGACCAGCCTGGAGTCTAACATAGTGCCAGCAACTCTAACCCTGTGGGTCCCGTCCTTAAGCCAGTTTGCAACCCATCTTGTGACATATGGGTTTACATTTCAGTTGTTAGGGTTTTCCACAATACCTGAGTGGGGTATTGTGTTGAAAGTGTTTGCAAGGCCAAGGTAGGCTGTATGGACTGCCTTTCCCCAACAATGGCCTAAGTGACCAATTTGAAGATGTCAACCCAGTACAAAAGGCATGATCTGCCCCTGACCAAGCCAAAATGGGATGGGTACAATGTCTGCATGTCCCCTATATCTTTGTTTATGAGCTCAATTATGATCCTCTCCATAGATTTGCAGACTACACTTGTTAAGCTTATGGGGCAGTAATTACCAGGGTCTGTAGAGGCACTGCCTTTGTGCAGATGTGCACAACTGGACCCTAACCAGGCTGTTGTGCACACTATGGAAATGTAAAGCGGTGATAGGACTAAAGCCCAGGATACTGACCACCACAGTGAAAGTACTGAAACACTACACTATACAGTGCTACAGTGTTAGGTCAGTATGAACGGATGTTGACAATTGTGTGCAAAGTATCCCATGCAAAACCTGCAGGCACAGTATACTCCCTGTTTTGTTCACACAAAAGCATTCGGACAGTAACTACACAACATGGCACAGAACACACAACCATAAACTGGAGGTATTTGTTGAAGGTCACACTCATCCACAAATGTGATGGGCTGCAGAGTTCAACATATGTAAAGCCCACACTGGGCATGCTCACACACTTAGATAAATGAGACATCTTTCACACAACATGCCATGGGAAGGCTGAACTGGGCATGCTCACACACTTGGTCCAAGTGTTACTCCTAGCAACTGTGAAAACACACCAGAGGATGCTCATTCCCTTTCCTAGACACTGATCATGTAAGCACCCTATAAGTATATCTGGAGAAAAAGAATCTCTCAGTGATCCGAATAGCGCTCTGCTAATGCGTCCGTCTGTAGTGTCATAACATAGTTAGGTAGGGGTTTGAATCCAGCAGGTGGCAAGTGTGTGTGAAGGGGGTAAGTGTGTATGAAAGAAACATCCCTTTTGGCAACTGGGAAAATACACCACAGGATGATCATTCCACTTTCTAAACTCTGATGATGTCAGCACCCTATAAGTATATCAGGGAAAGGAAACCTCCCAGTAATGCGAATAGCGCTGCGCTAATGCGTCCGTCTCTAGTGTCATAACATAGTTAGGTAGGGGTTTGAATCCAGCAGGTGGCAAGTGTGTGTGAAGGGGGTAAGTGTGTATGAAAGAAACATCCCTTTTGGCAACTGGGAAAACACACCACAGGATGATCATTCCACTTTCTAAACTCTGATGATGTCAGCACCCTATAAGTATATCAGGGGAAAGGAAACCTCCCAGTAATGCGAATAGCACGCTGTGCTAATGCGTCCGTCTCTAGTGTCATAACATAGTTAGGTAGGGGTTTGAATCCAGCAGGTGGCAAGTGTGTGTGAAGGGGGGTAAGTGTGTATGAAAGAAACATCCCTTTTGGCAACTGGGAAAACACACCACAGGATGCACATACCCCTTTCTAAACGATATCACAATTATGTATGGCTTTTGATTACAGACATGCCACGTGTGTTTTGCACACACAGAATGCCCATGTGTGTGGGTTGTCACTCACAATAATGCAAGACATTGATTAAACCAGTTATGGCAATGCACACATGATGTATGTGTGTACCAAATACACATATGTACCTGTGACCTTCAATAGTTACCATGTGTGATGCCTGCCACATGTGAATACATGGTATTTGCACAGAGTAACATTATGACCGTGGTCTTCTGTGCAGGTGCAGCATGTGGGATGTGTACATACAGTGTGAGATGTAGATGCTATCAGCCTAGTAGTGAGGGATGCACACCTGGTCTGGGGCATATAGTCTACATGTTGTTGATGTACAGGAGCTGCATGTTTTCACCTGTTGTGGGAGTGGTAAGACAGTATTCCATAGCAATGCAGTGACTGCATGCTAAGAACCATTCAGCTAGGGTTTTGTAGCTACACTAAGTCATTAGCATTCAGTAATTTGTCAGAATCCCTGGTGAGGGTCTGATGCCAACCAAGGTCAGGGGTCTACCAGCCTGTGTCACTTGCTCAGTGATCCCTTCCATGTTCCCTATCATGTATCCCAGTGAGGGACATCCCACATCAGCTGTGGTGGCATGGACAATGACTGAGTCATATGTGTCCATGCATCTGACTGACTTGTATGTTTGTGTTATGTGGTGAACCATAGTGCCCCATGAGCATATCACTGTGACCTACACCTTTTCCAGCCTGGTGAGCATTGTCTCACTGTACTGGACAATACAAGTACCTAACACAACTGCGGCAGTAGTGTTGTATAGCTGTACAGACTGTGCTTGTTTGACACACAGGATTTGTGTGCTATGTGTTATGCGTGCTGTGTGCAGGCCTAATGTATGCCTGTGTGCCAGCTGCAGAGATGTCTGCCAGTCATGCAGGATGCTATCCTTAGGCTTCACAACTGACCTGTTGTGTTTCCATGCTTGTATTGCTGTCCGTGTAGGTCCACATCAGATTGGTATTGCTGTCACTGTAGTATTTCATGCCACCAGACAGGTTATGCCAGTACTGGGTTCAGAGTGCTTAGTCCACAGTTTGGCCATGTGTTTCCATCTCATACATGTGATGTACATCCATGGGTAGGGATAGGGTTGACTGTGTACATGTGGCAGCTGTGACATTACTACATGACACACATATTCCACAACTGTACCATAGAGGTGACTGACAACTGACCTTTGCACATGCTACCATAGTATTGAGATTACATTGGTGATTAACAGCACATAGGGACAATGGTGATAAAGATACATAGGTCCATAGGTTCGTACAGGGATGTCTGCCCAGGGCATGTATCCACCTAGCCAGAATGTGTGTGCCTTTCAACATGCATTGTGAATCTGTCTTGCTATGCCCTTTTCCAAGGTTAGTATACTGTGCCTCTGTCTCACAGTGACACATAAGTGATACCCAGGGTAACCCTACAATGTCACATCCTGTCATTAATATCACTCTTGAAGATAGTCACTGAGTCAGTCTGCCTAACCTCTATTGGGATAATATTCAGGAATGAAGGGAGCCTCTGAGTTGTGAATGTGCCCCTCCAGCATGTCCTGTGTATATCACTCCTGAGGTTCAAGTATTTCCAGTGTGTATCCTGGTGGGATCTGGATATTCTGAGATGCAGCATGGCCATTAACTGAGGGTATGACCTGGCCTTCTATGTCAGGCACAGATTGCCTATGAAGAGGCAGTATGTCACTGAGTAGAGCTGCTGTTACTTTAACCAGTCAGTATGTGGCATCTGTTTGAGCCCTTTGATCCCCTTGTCGAGGTACATATGTGGTATCTCCAGTTGCTGCAGGTGTCTGGTAAGGTGCATGCCGACAGGTTCATCATAGTCAATTATGGGCATGATGAGGGATGAGTAAAGGGGCACAATGTCCACCCCTGATCTACATGTGGATCCCATGATGATGTGGCCCATATAACATGCTTACCTAACCACTTTGTCCATGTTGTTGTCAAATGGTAGAATGCTATCAACCTGTGTACCCCAAGGTCCATAATTCCTTCGTCTGCACTTAATGGATTAACACATATGTGGTACGTTGTGGTCACTCTGTGTTTGACAAAGGGATGACTATACGCTTTCTGTCATTCACGTTGAGGCCATGGCTGTGGCACAAGTCGTGTGTTTCCAAGAGTCCCTTTTGGAGGGTGCGTGTGTTAGCTGGTGAGTTGATTATGGTGTCCGGTTTGCAGTCACCTGCGACTTGCTGAGCCACAGTACTTCCATGTTGGCCTGTACCTATGATAAATATATAATGAAGATGACAGCTCCCAGGGCTGTGCCTTGTGGGACACCACTTGTACCAGGTTGGAGGCTGACATGGCTCCAGCAATTCTACCATGTGTGTTCTGCCCTTGAGCCACTGTGCAATACCCATAGTGACATAGGGGTTAATATGTACACTGGTGAGCTTCCTAGAATGCACAACTGGGTATTGTATCCAAGGCTTATGCAAGGTTCAGGTAGGCTGTGTACACCTCCTTCCATTGACAGTGGCCTTGGTGACTGTTTCAAAGAAATCAAACTGGTTGGAGAGGCAGGATTTGCCATTGACAAAGCCAAACTGTGTATGGTGACATGTCTGTAGGTCCACAATATCTAGATATGTGAGGTTCATGATGATCCTTGCCATAGCTTTGCAGACAAAGCTAGTCAGACATATGGGTCGAGTAGTGTCCAGGATCCGTGAAGGCACCACCTGAATGTTGAGGGACCACTGTTGCTGTATGCCACTCTCTGGCCACATACCGTGTATTAAGGCTGGGATTGAACAGTGGTGTTATGTCTGGGTGTAGCTCTTCTCATGGTTCATGTAGGACACAGCCTGGGACACTGTCTGGTCCCATTGATGCAGTGTTTATTGCTTTGGGAAGGGCATCTCTTACCTGAGCATCTGTGATGTCAGGGGGGGCAGCACTGTGCCACGAGACATATGTGCCCTTTTGGTGTGGTGGGGAGAAGGCAGCATTGAACCTGCCCACTAGGATGATGGCAATGTCTGCATGTTTTGTATTTTGTGTGACATCTTGGATTACCTCTGAGCATATCTGGGTAGTACCACCCAGGTTACTAACATAACTACAGGCAGCCTTGTGATTATCCTCAGTGGCTTGTGGAACCCTCTCTCAAAGATGGCCTTAGACAATCATATGGGTGCCTGTAGTTGTCTTCCAATACTCATCAGTGGTGCCTTCACATTTTGGGAGGTTGTTGTATCATGTAGTGGCGTCATCCTTCTATTGTATAGTGTGTTTATGGCTGGTGTCCGCACCCAGGACATCTGCCTTTGGAGAATTGGGTCATGCTTTCATATATGGCTTCATGATCCATGCATTCCTGAATGTGTCCATAGAATGCCTTTATAGAGGTATCTGCAGTCTGGTCCATATTGTCAACAGGCCTTGGGCCTTTGAAGGTTTCCACATCATTTATGAGGGGTGTGAACTTGCTTGACATGAGCTGTTGACAGACGTGCCGCCCTCCAGACAGAGCAAGGTGAGGGTCACAGTTAGCTACTTGTCGGGTGATAGCATGTGCCACATAACACAGGCACACAGGTCACTCCACAGCAAGTACAGCTATGAGGCAGACATTGTCCATGCTGGTGCAAACAACCTGAGACGTACCTCCCTGGACCACATGGCAAGAGACACAGAGGAGCTCTTACAGCACCCTCTCAAACTCAGGACTCCCACACAGCCTTCATGCTGACACAGGACAGTTTAGATTACTCTGCAAACACCATCATACTGGGTGACGTTAGCTACCCAAACATAGACTGTGAACATTACACAAGCCACAATACCCAAGCTCTAGGGTTCACATAGATCATACATTCTTTGGCTATGGAACAGGTAACCAACCTTCCCACAAGAGGGGAAGATATACTAGACCTGATCATCACAACCATGAGTACAAACAGCTCACCACTGGAGTATATCCCTCATTGTTGCAATCAAACCATATACTCATCACACTGGAGTACTGGATCCCCACATATGCAAACCTCAAACACATCGATGTGTGTGTTGGAAATGTCCCTATTAGCAACTGTGACAGTACAGTACAGGATGCAGATTCCCCTTTTGAAACACTGATGATGTCAGGACTGTATAACTATATTACCTGTAGTAAAGTCCTCCAGTAATTCGCATAGCGCTCTGCTAATGCGCCTTTCTCCAGTGTCATAACGTAGTTAGGTAGGGGTTTGAATCCTGCAAAAGGAATATATGTGTGTTAGTATGAGTGGGGTTTATGTGTGTGCACTATGCTGGGAGGGTTAACTGCCTTTTGACAACTGGGAGAACACACTACAGGGTGCACATCCCTCCTCCTACACACAGATGATGTCAGCACCCTCTAAGTACAGCATTAGTAGGGATTTCTCCAACTACTGCAAATAGCACACTCTGCTAATGTGTCTGTTTCTACTGTCATAACACAGTTAGGTATGGGTTTGAATCTTGCAAATGGAAAGTATGTGTTTTACTGTTGGTGGGGTTAGTGTGTGTGCACAATGATGGGGTGGGATGTGGCTTTTGCCACATGGGGCTATGCACTGCAGGGTGGTCATTACCCTTCACAAGCAGTGATGTTGATAGCACCCTATACAAACAAAACTACAAAAGAGAAGGTGGTGGTACCAATAACACATGTAAGGTAACACTTCTTCAAGTAATGTCCACAAAACGGAGTAGGATAATCAAACAATTCTTTTATTCTATACAGACAACATGACAACAGACAACTGCCAGTACTCAGTATAGTGTTACATGCTACTGTAACACGCACATGTACCCAAATATACCTAGATAGTGCTCTGAAGCCTGAATGTGGCAAGTGTGTGGATGTGGGATGTGTCTGTGTGTGCATTTCCATATGGGAAACATGTTTGATGTGGCAATCAGGGTACTACAGTACCTGATGCACATTACATCTTTCAACCGATGAGGTTGCCTGCACCCTGTGAGTACAGGTAGAGAAGGGGACGCCAGTAGTAAACAACATAGTGCACTTCTCAAATGTGTACCTGTCATGTATCAACAGCTACTCATGTAGGGTGATAAATAATGGGAATGGCAGGTGAGCGTGTGCATGTGTGTGGGTAGCAGGGTGTGTATAAATGCATGTGTGACAGAACAGTTACATATAGCTGAATCTACGTAACAGCACAAGATGCGCATTGCCATAGTCAATGTTAGCATGTGATGGTGTGCAGCTGGTACACTTTGGTAAGTAGTATGGGTGCATATAACAATTGAGGACAGTCATACAGTTACTGCAGCAGGACTGCTGGGATATACACACAATTATACTGGAACAGTGAACAGTTACCAACATGTTACTACTTATACACATCTATGTAGTCACCCTGTGCATCAGCAACGTGTTTACCTTTACCTGCACCGATGTTGTAGTATGCAGGAGGTGGCACAGTGTCATCATATGCACAGGGTGTGGGTTAGGTATGCCCAAGCCAGCCACTGGTAACACCAATTGACATGTGTGTGTATGTGTGTTTGTGAGGGGCAGCAGTACAGGGTGGACCGGTGTTGGTGCAGTGTGTGTGTGTATGTGTTTGCCCTAGGTGTTAGGTTTCTGCATGTGTGTAAGCACGCACACAGTCCCACATAATGGCTGCCATGTACAGGGTTTTGTGGACAGCCACAGACTGCACCTGTCAGGTCATCCAGATCAGTGTCTGTGGGCACGGACACGGTACCTGTGCCTGGCAGGGTGCTACGGGCCGTATCCGGTACTAACCCAGACTGGGTACTGTCATCGGAAGCAGGGGTGTGTTGACTGGACACAGTTCCCTGTTGGGACTGTCCAGAGCCACGTGCACGTGGTCTCCTGGGCGTCTTGATGACAGCACAGACCCAGCATTGCTGGGGCTGGTGCTGGCACTTGAGGTGCGCGAGTGGGCCTGTTGTCGCCCGCGGCCACTGCCAGCTGGTGCTGTTGCTGGCATACGGCCACGCCGTCGGCGAAACGCACACCATGGCCCTGGCCCTGGCCCATGGACATCTGGTTGTGGAGCAGCTGTTCTATGCCCCCACAACGTCTGTCAACGACATCTGTGAAGTTACGGATAGCATTCGCAACGTCACGCATGCCATCTGTCATGGCTGTGCGACATTCTCTCAGCTCCCTCAGACCCTGTCTGGTGTACCTTTCCATACGTGCCTGTGCCTGCATGACAGTTCGAAACATAGTGGAGGTTGACATACCTCCTTGGGCACGCCGGCCAGAGGCAGTACGGCCACGGATGCCCCCACGAGAACCCATGGGCGACTGTCTGCGTGGTACCATTGGAGGCCCCTGCTCATGGCTGCCTTGTGGGGATGCATGTACCACAGGTACCACATTACCCTGATCTATGCCCACTGCAGACTGTCCATCACCTAGGGACAATGGTGACAAAGGATGTAACGGCAGGATGACTGTGCGCATTGACGGGGTTGAAAGCTGTGTACTGTCAATTGGCTGACCAATGGTGGACCCAGACACACCTTCCTGCACCATTACAGACATTTCATCATCATCAGTACCTGGGGCACAAGATTCAGGTTCCCTGCTGCAGGTCACCAGAGCAGCACCAGAACCTACAGGAGGAAAACATGGAACACAGATTACAGTCTCCATACATATTTGACAGAGATGCATTTCAATACTAATGCACACATTCAGAAATGGACACATGCACTCATGGACACTAACACACATGCACACTTGGGCACAGGCACGCTTGCACACATGCACACCCCACAGTAAACACAAACATCAGTACCGTGTTACACTACTCAATCTACTACAACTGTATTACGGGTATTGTGAACACAGTCACCAGCAAGTCTACTACAGAGTTACACTACTCTTCCTAGTTTTCTAAATTGCTTTACAGATAATGTTAAAAAGACTCACCAGCATGTATGGCCTGCCTCGTTGCTAGATGGGAGGGACCTGGAAGTGTGAAGAGAGTAATGTCAGTGGGCACATGTGTGCCATTTGTTTTGCACATGATACAGTACAGTAGTACACTAGTTCCCTTATACACATCAGCTGCACATAATGTCTGTATATATATCATGATGACAGATACATACCACATGCACACCTTATGCGTGCATGAAGTAACAGTGTACAGAACAGTCATATGTACATACCAGGGGTTAACTCTAATCTCACCCTTACCTCTCTTCAAACGACACCTCAAACTGTACTTCCAAAACCACTGGCTTTGTTCTTCTTGGAGTACAGGCTAACGTCCCTCTCCCTACCCTCTCTTTACCTTTAACCCCTCATTGTGCATAGAAACTAGCTTCTACCCTGTTTCTTTCACCTTGATGTCCTTCTATGCTCTGACCTACTTCTCCCATCCCTCCCACATCCTCTTGACTGTCTTCCTTCTTTTCCTCACTTCCCTTCTTGACTCCTGCCTCTTCCATATCATTGTATCTTTCATACTCCTTCTACTTCTCTACCCTTCTGAGCCCTAACTATTATGTATCTGGCTTTTGCCTTATTGCATAACCGTTATGCTTTAGGTAGGATTGCTTTTAAACCAACGGTATATTGTGTATGACTCTAAACTGTTTGAGTTCCTTACATGTATGTTGATTTAGTTAACAGGCTGGTGTACAATTCTATCATGTTGGCTGTCTGTATTAACAACTTGTCTGTCTGCCTTTATTACGTTATGTGTGGAGCTTTTCTCCACAGGCCTCTACTGAAAATGGACATATATCCAGCTAGACTATCTGGGTCAACAAATGTAAAAGTAATAACAATAAATGAATATGGCATCTTACCTGCACGCTCAGTGTCTTGCTGCTGTGTGGATCCAACCTCCATCATGATGCATGGGTGTTGCTGTTGTTGTTCTGGGGCTGGATCCACAACACTTAGCAGTAGCCCCTCCTGTCTGGTGAGGGGGGGATGTGTGGCCACCCCACCTGTGGCAACCTGTTGCCTGCGGATATCTGCAGCACGCTGGCGGACATTTCTTATCAAATCACTGCAGTGATGTCTCACCTGCTCATATGTCCTATCATGCATGCCAACATCATTTATCCTGCTAACGAGGTTTTGCCACAGTGCAGACCTCTCCTGCTGATTCTGGGTGGTGCGTGAGAACAGGATGGCATAGTCACGCACCAGGCTCTGGTGAATCACGTCATCCTCTGCAGCAGAATATGATGGGTTCCTTTTGGAGCCATGTCAAGCTGGAAAGGTACACAAACAGGTTATCAGCATAGTATCTCAACAATACATGGTACACATTCTATACAGGGAGTATTAACTTCTACTTATTACTGCTTGGTTAAAACTTGATTACAGTGTAGCTATCATTCTATGTCATTTGTACTAAGCACTTGGCCTTCAGACCAGTTGTTTTACATTAGGGAGGTTGGTGGCAAGCACTGTGGTGGCAGGACACATATCTTTCATCCATTGAAGTTGGGAACTGCTGATTGAGGGCCCAGTGTACAAGTGTATTAGTTCTGGTATGGGCAGTTGGCCTTCAGGCCAGTTATTTAACATTAACAAGGTTTGTGGTCTGCACTCGTGTGTGACAATAGGCTGTACTCTGCCATTCATAGCTGGGGACATCTGGTTTCAGGTTTATAGTGCCTGCATATCTGAGCTGTATCTTACTGACATTGCTACACCTTGTTTGCTGTAGCAACCACTACATCCAGGCCTCCTGGATCTACCTTTGTTTATATGCTTGTTATTTGTTAGCTTGTTATTTCACTGGTATGCTACTTCCACATAGTACACAGCTTGTCAACACGTCTGTGACTCACTACTGATATCTGCATTGCTTACTGTACGTATTTCCATGTTACACATGACAGCAAGTGACTGCTTCTCATTGTTGCATTTACTTAATTGTGACACATTGCACTTAGGTTACCTGGCACTTGCTCACTGACGCTTTTATATCAGTCAGCAGTTGTAGGTAATGTCAGTACACCCTCACTCCCCACTGTACCTTGTTTTCAATCATTAATTATTACAGAATTCAGAATAGTATTCTAGCATGTCCAGAGGTCAGTTGTCAGTTCCCTCCCCAGTCCAGCTGGTGAGTGTGGTACTCCAGAGACAATGTTGGAACAGATGCATGTACACAGACAACCCCCTCCTCCTAACAACAAATTCAAACTCATGTGAGTGATGCAACCATATACCAAACTGGAGGCTAGGCTCTGTCTACTCAATACCGCCATAACCAGTCAGGTGGCCAAGGAGACCACACACTACACTTCCAGTCTCACATAGACCTACCACAACAGCGGACCTAACACATGATCACACATGAACATACTTGTAGGCTCGGACCACAGCTATGCCTATGCAGCAGAGACCTCCTAAGCAGACATCCATGCAACCATTACCACCGAAACGAACATGTGCAACACATATCACACAAAGCCAATGTGCTGAACACTCACAGCCATTAACAGTAAACAACACACCTCATACACCTGTACTAGGTGCCTCTATCATCAGGCACACTAACATCACGTTCACCAGGCTTAATGAGGTGAGGGTCACGGTGTGCAGCCTGTCGGCCACTATGACCTGCCACATAACACAAACACTCAGGTAACCCCAAGGCAAGTACAGGTATGACTCAGTCACTGTCCATGCTGGTGTGAATGGCCTGACACATTCCTCCCTGGACTACATGACATGAGACAGTACAGAGCTCTCTGAGCACGTAGCCCAAGACAGTTTGACCCTGACCTTGAGTAGCATCCTACCCTCACCTAGAACCATGCCACAATATCAAGGCACGATGATCCCTTCCAACAATTGACTGACATACTGGTGTCATTCACAGGTGTGCCAATGCCTGCCATCTTGGGGTGGTATGCTTTGCTAGGGACAGCTTGCACCTGTCACCCCTGTCCCATTGGAATTTGGCGGAGACTCTTGCTACACCCATAGTGCCTGTATTAGGCAAGGCTCATAAGGCAAACCCACATCCATTTGTATCACAAAGGATGAGGAAGTGAGAGTGATGCTACTCAACACCAGAAGTCTAGACCTAAGGATGCACACACTCAAAACCCTACTTGACATGCTGGACATCGATATCTGTGCAGTAACATGAACCTGTTTCAGGTTTCACAGGAGCACACCAGTACTACCAGGTTATAGCTGTTACCATTCTTGTCGGCCACAACACTTGAACAAAGGAGGGGAGTATCAGTATTCAATGCAGATTCCCACGCCTCCACATTGGTGGCACAGTACAACATAGGTGTTAGGCCATTGAGTACAGAAGACGTAGTTGGGGACCTGGGGTAGAAACATGGTAGCGGTCTGTCATTTGTCAACCACATGGCCAATGTGGATTGAAAGACATGTTATATAGCCCAGCTAATCATGAGGGATTCACATGTATGGCAGGGGAGGTCATTGTGCCTCTTTACTCATCCATCATCAAGCCTATAATTGCGTACAATGCACCTTTTGGGATGTACCTAACCAGACACCCACAGCAACTGGTACAGGACAACAGTACCTCATCAAGGGGATGCAATGGCTCACACAGATGTCATATGCTTCCCAGGTAAAGTAAATCCCGCTGGACTCAGTGGCTTATTGCGGTTCAGAGGCAATCTGTGCGTGCCATATACAGCCATGTCCTACCCAGCAGTAATGAACATGCTGCACCTCAGGCAATCAGAGTCCCATACAGCCACATGCTCAGGAGAGCTGGACCTCAGCACTGACATCCATGGACATGCTGGAGGGGCATATTCTGACTGAGAGGCTCCCTTCACTCTGTAATGAGCTGACACTACAGGTTAGGCAGAGTCCCTCATTGACTCTCTTCCATAGGAATCTGGATGACTGGATGTAGATTATAGTTGTACCCCAGGTATCACTTCTATGTCACTGTTAGACAGAGGCACAGTATACTAACATCGGACAAGGGCATAGCAGCATAACTTGTAATTGGGTGGTGAAAGACAAACACATTCTACTAGGCTTACCAATGCCCTAGGGCAAATAGCCTAGTATGAACCTATGAACATGTGTGTACTGCTATAGTACTTCTGCCATATGTTGCATGTGTGTGTGTTGTGGGGGATGCACAGGTAATGGCGGGATACTTCTGCACAGGCGACACGTCTGACACATTCTGGGTGTTCATCCCTACATACTGGATGTGTGTTGCCATCCAACCCAACCCTGTGATGTGCACACATTACTCAGCCTGGATTTACATATCGAACAACACCACAAGCACAGTACACTACCTTGCTATGTATGCATTTAATTACACAGTTATTCAGTAGTTATGACAGTGATGCTATCCATGCAGCCCATTGTGCCAGTGGTAGCCACAACACACACCGCCAGCACCTTTGCATATGCTTACCACAGACATCCCACATACTGCATGTACTGTGCACACACATATCTAACCCAGAACAACTGCACACCACTTATTAATCATGTCCAGTGGAGTACAGATACAGGCATATTGTATAAAAATAGTAGGAGGCTACTGCAGCACAGGGCAGATTCACATGACAGCAAGGCATCTGTGGTCAGCAGTGTTAAAATGCTTCACATTCACCACATGCACAGATATTGGCAACATTGTTGCAGACAGTTTAGGTGCAGGTACCCCCCCCCCCCATTCTCCTACACATGTGGTATTAGTTATCCCAAATGACTGTCACCTCCTATCCTCTCACATGTCCAGGTGAGAGCCACCTTCATCATTGCAGAACACATAGCATCACTGTTACGAAATGGTATCCATGGATGTGTGCTACATTCACCCCTGGAGGACATAGCACCACATGACAGACTGATATTAATCCCTGGCCATACTACAGGATATGTACCTGAACAGTGCCATACATACACAGTGGTCCCACACCAATGAGGAGGAACCTCTACTGACCCTGGGAACTACTGCATCATATGCACAACTGGCCTTGTGTTCTAAGCTATGGAAGTGTTAAGTATGGGTAACATGTACAGCAATATTACATATGTTTATATTTCAGGACTATGTACACACAACCTATCTCATGCACATACCTATAGATAGTGAACTATGATACATTTGGAGGTGTCACAGTAAACGCAGTATTAACCTGCTACTTTGCATTACCTGTGTTTGTGGCAGCTGTTGGTGTGTCACTGGTGCTGCTTGAAGTTTGCTGCTGCTGCTGCTGCTGCTGGTTTGCTGCTGGCTGTCTTTATTTCTGTTTTGTTCTCTCTCTGTCTCTCTCTCTCTTTCTCTGTCGGTTTTGTGCAATGAATGTATTGCATGAGTGTAGTGTGGGTACTCATTGCTTTTGTAGGTATCTGCATAGGTCCATGTGATGGCCTCTGCACCAATTGTAAGACAGCATTTGCTAATTGCATGCAGCCAGGTGTGTACTGATTGCATGTCTCACTGTGATTTCAGGACACTGCTATAAAAGGGTATGTGAGATAGGCGTTGCCCTTTCAGATTGTAGGGCGTGGACCATGCTGGTATGCTGTTGACAGTGTTCTGTGAGTGTGAAGGTTAGTACATCTCCCATGCTTCATGCTGTGTTGTAGATTCAGGTTGCTGCATTTCTCTTGCCTGTTCCCTGTAGTGAGTGTGTATGCATACTGACACCTATAACTATATGTCATATGTATTGCTATATAAATATATATATATCTGTGTACATATACATACTTTCATATATGTACATTAGCTGACATTATTGGGTACAAGCTAACAATTAGCAGGGCTGTTTCTGTTAACACTACACTAGTATGGGAAAATCCAGTAATTGGGACTATAAAAGTCTGCCTGACATGCTTTAGTTAGTAGTCATACTATATTGCCTTTATCTTCATTCCTACTATTACATGTTCCACTTATTTAGCACTATATTCCTGTATGAGAGTCATGGCTTAGTGGTAGGTCATACAGACTAGTGTTACAATGGTCTTGGGGTAGGGCCTACTAGTATGCTTATATTCTGCTTGTGACTTGAGTATAGGGCCTATCAATCAAAGTGCTGGAGGCACCTTTAAGCAGTTAAAGGGGTTAGTAGGTCTCACAGGAGCCAGGCTGTGTTGCAGATTCTGGTTGCTGCATTTATCTTCACTGTTTCCTGTAGTGAGTGTGTATGGATACTGACACCTACAACTATATTTCATATGTATTAATATATATTTATATATCTGTATGTGTAGATATACATATCTTCATATATGTACATTACCTTACTTTATTATGTACAAGCTAACAAGTAGCAGGGCTGTTTCTGTTAACACTGAACTAGTATGGGAATCCAGTAATTTGGCCATTGAAACTCTACCTGACATGCTTTGGATAGTACACCTCCTATATTGCCTTTATACTGATTCCTACTATTACATGTTATATTTATTTTAGCACTGTGTTCTTGTAAGGCAAGCATGGCTTAGTGGTAGGTCATACAGACTAATGTTACCAAGGTCCTGGGTTCGAGACTGACAGTGGGAATTTATTTTTCTTTGCAAACTTTCAAACTGAGTACAGGACCTGTCAATCAAAGTGCCATAAAGGCACTTTTAAGCACTTTAAACCAGGTCTGCGCTCGTTTGCGCGGAGCTCACACATGCGCACTGGCAGTTAGCTTGTGGGAGCGGCATGCAAACGGTGTGCGCTGGGATAAATCTTAATTGGCTAGTGACACACATGTTCAGCTAAGCACAGCTAGTTGCAAACAGTTTCAGCCTATTAAACCGGTGCTTAGCAACGGGCATGCAGTTTGCAGCTTGTTAAACAGTACTCAGCTACGGGCAGACTGTCTCACAGCAGCTTAGCTATCAGTACATTTCTGACTATTTTTATTATTGTGTTACTTCAAAATATATGCTCCATTTCATTCCATTTTACAAAAGGGAATACATTTACATTTGTACAATACTGTCAGGGGGCTTTTTAGTGCTTATTTACAAAAAAAAAGGTTGTTGTGGGGGCTCGAACCCTGCCTGCCTACTCTTAGGCCGGCAACTCTACCGCTAAGCTATTACTTCTTGGCTTACTCTGCATATTTAGTTCTTATATCCTTTTCCACTGACTGCTAACTGTGATTGCGCTAGTAGCACACGAGCAAACACAGTAGCAAACATTTACGGGGTTTTAAAAAAAAAAGGTTTTAATTTAATTTTATAACATCTCTTCACTTTATACACTGATGGTCAGTTGGGGCATGTGTTGTGTAGTGTGTTTATTCACATTTCCATGGCCTCTCTCGTGGCTGTTTACTTTCAGCCATTATAGTCTTCCGGGGGCGTGTCCGCTTGCAGGGCTTAGCCTACAGACACGCCCCCTACTCTCTTACACGGACCGTGTAAGAGTTACTAATGTGATTCAGCATGCCTCATGCACCTCATGCATATGCATGACATGCTGACATCACACCGTTTAACTGCAGCCTCCGTGTAAGAGTTATAACTCTTACACGGAGGCTTCATGAATCTGGCCCCTGGAGATTTTTACATAGATCTTTTTATACACCTCAAATAATGAATAAAATCAATAAAAAAAGAAAATATTTGTAATAAATGTAAGTCAGGATCTAACGTAGGATGGGCACATATGTTCTATGACTGCTCTAAACTGAAAGTTTATTGGAAGAAAGTCAATAAATTATTACAAGCCTTATTCACTGATAATTTCATCTTAAGTAGATTTATAGTTCTTTTTAATACTCCCACACCAAACTGTATTAAAAGTATAAAACTTCCCTTATTATGGTCAATACTTGCTGTGGCCAGAAAGATCATTACAAGAAATTGGATTTCCGACTCCCCTCCAACCATCACCGAATTTAAGATGGGTATTACTGATGTATGTCACTTATAGATTTTGACCATAAAATCAAGAATATCTAGTTTAGTCCAGATACAGATTCTTACTTTTAGCACTTGAATTTACTTTTTTGTGATCAGCACTTGTTCAGAACTTGTAAGAACTAAATAACCTACTAATTACTACAGCACTCAACAGCACTCAACCTTCCTCATTACCTAGAGGAAAACACTTTTGGCACTTACTTTCCTCACTTACTTAGAGAAAAACAGCTCTTTTACTCACTTTCCTCACTTATCTAAAGGAAAATAGTTTTTTATTCAGGCATGTCCAAGGGTCAGCTCCCAGTGTTCCCTCCTGTCTATCTGATGAATCTGGGCATCTTGGGGCAATGTAGAAATTGCCTCATGTACACAGACAACCCTCTCCTCCTACCACCCAACACTACAACCTGTGAGAGATGCACTTATCTAGCCAAACTGGAGGTAAAGCTCTCTCCAACCAAGACTGAACTTGACAGTCAAGAGGAGAAGGTAAACACTTGCACCACACCACACTCATCACATAGTCTCACTAAATCTACACCACCAAAATCCACATATAGAAACACAAAAACATTCGCGGAGGCTCTCAATAATAATCTGCTCAAGCAACAGAGACCTCCAAAGCAGAAATGCAAGCAACCTCCACCCTCCAACACAACCCAAATGACACATAGTCCACAGACTCAGTGTGCTACTCAACCACAGCCAATAAGGCAAAACAACGTACCCAACACACTAGTCATAGGTGACTCTATAGTCAGGCACACTGATGTCCCACTCACCAGGCTAAACAAGGAGAAGGTTACTGTTAGCTGCCTGTCATGTGCCAGGATCCACCACATAACCCATGCACTCAGGTCACTCCACAACAAGTACAAATATGACTCTGTCATTGTCCATGTTGGTGTGAATGAACTGAGACGTACCTCCCTGGACTACATGAAAAGAGACATGGAAGAGCTCTCCGATCTTGTAGCCCAGGCAGGTATGACCCTAGCCCTGAGTAGCATTCTGCCATCACCCAGAATGATGCCGCAGTACAAGGACAAAATGATTGACTTCAACAATTGGTTAAGCTTCTGGTGCCATTCTAAAGGGATTCAGTATCTGTCTGCCTGGGATGACATGGTCGACAGACCATGATGCTTTGCCAGAGATGGCCTGCACCTGTCACCCCTGGGATTCTGAATACTGGCTAAGGTTCTTGCTGCCTCTATAGTGCCTTTTTTAGGCAAGGTTCAAATGACAAATTCACCACTGTAGCAGGAACAGGCAAGCAAAAACTGAAGGTGATGCTACTCAATGCCAGAAGTCTAAATCTCAAAATGCACTCACTCGAGGCACTCCTTAAAATGGAGAACATCGACATCTGTGCAGTGACTGAGACCTGGTTCAAGGCTCCAGAGAGCACCCCTGTACTACCAGGCTATAACACATACCACACTTTTCAGCCATGTAACCTGAACCGGAACACCAAAGGCGGAGGTGTATCCATATTCATTAAGGATATCCACACATCCAGGCTAGTTGCTTAGCATAATGCAGCCAAGGTTATCCAAGTGCAACTAACTCTGGGCAAAACTGCAATCCAAATTGCAGCTTGCTACAGATCACCCACCATGCCCCAGGATTCCCACTCCTCTTTTCTTGATGTACTGGAAAATATTAGTGTTCAACCAAACACCCTAATAATGGGCAATTTCAACTACTCCACCATTAACTGGGAAAACTACTCATGTACCAACTCCTTCGCTCAACGCTTTCTGGAATTCATAAACTCCAATGCCCTGGATCAACTTATCCACACCTCCACCAGGGGCAACAATATCCCAAATCTAGTCATTACCAATATGGGTGAACGGTGTTCCACACCTGAAGTCAATGCCTCATTGGTCCGATCCAACCATAAGCTAATTACCCTAGATATTCACATCCTGCCTCCACCCCCCATTAAGGAAACCATGGCAAAAACTTTCTCCAAAGCCAACTTCATGCTTTTTAAGACAGAAGTGGTGAACTTCATGACACCCATGCAGATGGACAATACAGTTACGACTACTAAATCCTACACAATTGCCCTTTATAAGCACTTACACAAGTGCATGAATCGTGCTATTCCAAACAGAACCAAGATGCTATCCTCCAAAAAAAAGGAAGCCAATCTGGTGGTCCCCTGCCATAAACAAACTGTACAACAGAAGGAAGAAACTCTTGCAAAAGAGAGTAAAATCCCATGAGTGGATGAGCTCTCTGGTCAGCCTCAGTAAGAAACTGTGATCCCTGATAAAATCCACCAAAGCTAGTTATGAAAACAAAATCGCCACTGATTCTAAAGACAACCACAAAGCATTCTATAGCTATGTCAAGAATCTGAATGGCAACACTCAGATCTGCTCTGAGTTACAGCACAATGGTTCTAAATATACAGACCCAAATGATATTGCCAACATCCTGGCAGATAGGTTCAGTGCTAATTTTACCCCCCTCTCACCCCCTAAAGAGCCCATCTCTATACCGGAAGAATGCAAAGTTCCTGTAATCATGGCTGCACAGGTAAAAACCACACTCTCCAAAGCCAAGAACACAGCATCCATGGGACCAGACAACATCCCAGGCTGCGTTCTACATGAACTACAGAACAGACTGGCACCCCACCTAAGTACCATGTTCAATCATAGCCTCACCTCAGGCTTTGTGCCTGCTGAATGGCGCACAGCAATGGTTATCCCACTCCACAAGGGGGAGCCACCAAGGACCCCAGGAACTACCGCCCCATTAGCCTGACGAGCCTGGTCTGCAAGGCCATGGAACGTATCATTATGGAACTTATAAACAAAGACATTGCTAATCTCCAAACTCTGGATCCCACCCAGTTCGGGTTTGTAAAAGGCAGATCATGTCTCCTAAACCCGATAGACTTCTTTGAAGCAGTCACCAAAGCTGTAGACAAGGGTAAGGTGGTTCACACAGCCTATCTAGATCTTGCCAAGGCTTTTGACACCAACCCCACTCTGGAATTATAGATAAACTCACTAAACTAGGTATAAATCCCTATGTCACAAGATAGGTTGCCAACTGGCTCACTGACAGAACCCATACTGTGAAAGTAGCAGACTCCAAAGCCGACTTCAGACCAGTGACAAGTGGAGTACCACAGGGTTCAGTCCTGGGTCTTCTCCTGTTTGGTATCTACTTCTCTGAAGTACAGGCTAACACAGAAGGTCTTTGGCTAATGAAGTTCGCAGATGACTGCAAACTAGGAGCCATAATCGAAACTCCTAACGATGTGGACATCCTACAAAAGGGCCTCACTAAGACAGATGCCTGGTGTCAAAGCCATGGCCTAGAGCTCAATGCCAAAAAGTGCATTGTCATCCCCTTTGGTAAAAACTCTGTACCCATGAACTACAACATAGGCGGTAGTATACTTAACACCGAAAGTGTGATAAGAGACCTTGGGACACAGGTGGACAGTAGTCTCTCCTTTGATAATCACATCACCACAGTAGTCAGGAAATCCTTCTACATGGCACACCTCATCACAAAAGGTTTCTCATCCAGAAAAAAAGAGGTCATTGTTCCCCTCTACTCATCACTCATTACACCCATTATAGAGTACAATGCCCCTTTTGGTATGTACCTTACAAGACATCTACAACAACTGGAAAGGCCTCAGAAATACCTCACAAAGAGGATTACCAGCCTCAAACAGATGCCCTACGCAGACTGTGTCAAAAAACTCCAGCTTTACTCCATCACATATCGCCTACTCAGAGGTGATCTCTGCCTAACATACAAAAGCTAATAATGGCCCATCCTTTTTGATTTTCTTAGAATATATTTACATACCTACCTTTTTAGTTTCTTTAGGAAGGAATGCCAATAGTGGGGGTTTTAGTATATGTACTAGGTAACTAGTGGCTTTTTTAATTAAACTTTTAATTTAGTTCTTATATTAATTTTTCCATAATAATTTTCTAAATGAGGTCCGGTTGTATGTATGTAGGGTACACAGTGGTAGGCAATGCCTTCACATTTTTATAATTTTGTAATAAGTGTAGTTAAGTTTCATTCTAATTGATATGTTTTATTTTTATGTATTTTCATATATTCTTTCAACATATCTCTTCAGTTCATTTTTTATTATAATTTTTTATTTTTAATGTTATTCATTTTACTATTTTGTTTCCCTTCAGGAACTTGTTATTTTTTGGATGTTAAACTTATTCATTTTTATCTGAATCTATTTACATGCACCTTTTAGCACTTATTGCTTCCAATTTACACTAATTGATTGTACTTAATTGGTGATGTTTCAGTATTTTAAATAGTGCATTGTGGCAGTGTGAAATTTGTCTGAAGAAGTTTGCTTATCGAGCAAACGAAAAGCGCTTAATTAAATTTTTGTCTTGGATTTTGGTTCAATCTGGTGTTTCTTGTCAGTCAGTGGACTGTTTTATCATCAGTACCATCAAGGGCTTTCGGATAACTCTACAACTGGTTCACCCTTTTGTTTTTATTAGTTGGTGGTTCTTTGTTTTTTCCTTAACATACAAAGCTGTCAAACCCAGAGCTGTTGGACATGCTCCACTTAAAGAAATCCCAATCCCTCCAAGCTACACGCTCTAGGGACCTAAACCTTGTCACCACAATAAACAGAACATGCCGGAGGGATAGATTCCTGTCCCAGAGACTTCCCATACTCTGGAATAAGCTACCTATCTATATCAAACAAAGCTCCTCATTAGCACTCTTCAAGAAAAATCTTGATGATTGGATGGGAAATAGGAAATTCACCCAGGGGATCACCTCTGTGGCTCTGCTCGACAGTGGCACAGAAAAATAATTTTCTTGGGTGGCAAAAGCCAGGGTACCTTTTTGGCTGGGCTTGTATAGGCCCCAGGGCCAATAGCCTAGTACCTACCTATGAACCTATGAAACTCATCCTTATTATATGTGGGTTACAGAATTTGTTAAAAAAAAGAATAAACTCCACTTTGAATTGTCATAAATTCACAGAATATGTTATGATTGAATATTCATATCATGAATTGATTTAACTTTTTAATTTTTTTTTTTTTGGAATATTATTAGCGGATATCATTGTAAATACTTTAGTTGTTTTCTATATTGTTATTCAACGTGTTAACTTGTTTTGAGCAATTTTCTGTTAAATATTTATAAGATTGCTTGTTTTATTTAAAATCAATAAATTTATTTAAAAAAATCAGGTCATACAAGAGATCATGTAGGCAGTCTCTAATTTAGACTGATGCAGTCATGCAAGTAAATTCATTATGGACTCAGATGCAAATTTAAAGCTAGTTGGTAAATGGTGGCCTTGTTCACAGTCTGACCTGTCATAACTACCACTAGAAGACAATAGTTTTTTATGCTTAAATATTTTTGCAATAAATCATGAGGTATTTATATATTATATTTTATTCCTTACTAACACCTAGACAGTTGTGTGATGCCATTGTCTCTCTCTCCCACCTTTCGTTCAGTGCATGAATCAGCCTACCATAACTGGGCAGCATGTCAGCATGTTTGACTGCAGCAGTGATGATGCCATCAAGATACTGTGACTTTTTGCCCATGATGCTTTCTTGATGTTATTCCTGCTGAGACCGTCACAGCTTGTCTGCAGGATTTTAGGTCTGCTCAGCAGCTCTTGTCAGAAGCATCACAATGTGTTCATTAGAAAAGATACAAATTATTACAGGTATAGGCTCCAGTATGGAGAATGAAGTCCTGCCAAAAAGCAAAGAATCTGTCTCAGAAGTTAGGAATTAAAGAAAAGACAACAGCCAGCATCACAGTTGTTAGAGATGGGCTGGTGTGTTAGGGTCTTATCTCCCATCAGAAGCAATAGTACTTTTCAGATTACCCAAGCAGATTCCCACAGATTAAATTAATTGACTCACAAAAGATCAACAAGTCCAGCCCCAAGTTTGACCCCCTACTACCCAACTCATTCTTTCTTTGTGGTCACAGGTTTGCATGCCCTTTAGTACAGTACAGTTTGTAGCATAAGACAAACCTTTAAAAATAATGTGTTAGGACAATCAACATCATTGACTTAATCCTTGTCTAACTTCACACCAGTTTTAATCTGTTTGCAAAATTTAGAACTACCCTGCCGGCTTCATTTGTCATCTCCCATAGACTTGAGTTAACACATTTTCATCAGAATGTCAGTAAATGAAATTACACATCTGAATTATTTCCCATGTTCATATTCAAACAATTAATGAACTACAGTTTGACTCTAGTCTAATCTAACTGCTAGTTTTTATGCATGTGCACATCTGTATGTATTTAAGCAAGTGTGCATTTATTTTTTATTAATAAGACTTCTCAGTCAGAATAAAATATCTGAACTTCAAGCATTTTTGCAAAGGTTTCAGGTCAGTCAGAAGCACTGAAATGGAGATGTGGTTGAATTCCATGAGCTGCTTATTACATACCACTCAGCTTTGAATAGATTGCTGAAATCCCTTCTGCTTCTATGTCTTACTGAAAACATTGCACCTAATAAAATGTCATATTATATGTCTGGCCACAAAACACCCATCACAAGGAACAGCAGAGCAATGCTGAGGAATACAAATGTAATAAAAAATATAAAGCTGCATAACTTCTTACAAAATTATTTAAGCATAAGAATCACTGCTTGACTGGAAAAGTATTGAACAAAATAGGAGAGAGAAGATGTTTATCAAGGATGAAACAAGCAAAATGCTAGAGGTGTTGTTAGCATCTGTTCTGAATTTCATTTACTGTCCATCAGTTGGTGGCACATTAATTTACATTTTTTATTTTTTTTTATGGCAGTATAACCATAAGCTGTCCATCTCACTACAGAAGCAGAAGGCTGTAGGTTCATCACTCAGATGTTTGACGATATAAAATTCTGAGCATGTCAGAACAGAAAGCTGCTATTCATCATGACCAAGAATAACAGCCCATGCAAATGATGTCTTTTATGCTTCAGAATCATACCCTGATTTCCAGTCACTTTGTTTAACAGCACACTGTATGTGTTGCCTATGAATGTTGAGTTTTATTTTCCTGAATGCTTCTACCTCTTGTTTTCTGTGAACAAAAGTAATAGAATGTGCAGATAATTATCCAAAAAGTAGAAAATAATTGCTCACAGTAATCATATGCATCAGGCAAGAGAGAAAAAATAGCAAATTCTTCTTCTTAAATTTCAGTAACACAGAGCACTTTCAGGAGGGTCAGATTTAACATGCCTATTCAGACTGAATATAAACAGGAATGAGATGTATCAGCAGAGGTTCTCAGAGGTCTCTCTGCCATTTTAAACCAAAACCACCTAGCACAGAAGTCTCATTTGGCTTTATGTATTTGTCCTCTAGAGTATCTGGATGTACAAGCTCAGGTCTCATACTCTCACACAGTTGAATATATTAGTTTGTTACTTATTTAGTGTTTATGCTCTTCTGTGTGGGGACGTGTGTGAATGGGAGTACCTTTGTTGAAGGTTGTGAGTCAGGGCTGGCAACTTGGCACGTAAAAGTCTACTGCCAATCATTAGCGGACCGGAGTTCTGCTGTGGCGACCCCTAACCGGGAAAAGCTGAAAGACACAACAACAATTTGAGGACAGAGTAGGTGGGCTGGTCTGTAGACCCTTTTCAGCTATGGCGTGCGTACAATAGTACAGAAACAATAAACTTACACTAAAATTATTACTCACGGTGAATTAATACCAATGAAAAATTTATAGCATATTCCACATGCAGTTATAATTAGAAAGACAGGACAGCAGAATTCTTTACATATGTATAAAAATAAATATTATTACATATTTGTCTACGTGTCCTCATAAGCTGCAGAACTAGCCAGTGTTGCAAAAGCAGTTGCACTCAGATTTGTCTTGCAAGTGCTGCAAAGTTTTTTTTTTATTTTGTTTTGTTTTGTTGAATGTTGGAAGTTTTTGTATATTTTTCATATCAAAAGGCAGCTATTCCAATGAAGCTGGACCTATTTGGGAGACATCTTTTTCTCCTAAGGCTACTTTAAATGGAAATGTAGCCAATGTGATTGCACATTCTTGGCTGCCTATAAGCGAGTAACTTTTTCTCTGATTTAGAGTACCCTTTAGAGAGGTAGGCAGTGCCCAAGATTTAGAATTTTACATATTAGTGAATTGAGGAGAAAGGTGACTATTAGGTATTGCTAGCCAGTGTGCCTTTTCATATAAGGTACACTGATGGCAGTTTGAATTTGCAAGCCTTTTATTTTTAGCAACTTGAATTTTTGGGGTGTTTTAGCAGACTAAAGTATACAAGGGGAAGGGAATATTCACGCTTCGCTATTAGGACATTTTTGGCTATGGCCATCCTTGAACTTGGTGATAAAAGGTGAGAAAGATTATAACATTGTTTTTGTTGTTTTAATTCTATGATAGTAATGTCACTTGTGTGTAAGCTGAAGTTCATTAATGTATCCTGAGTTACCCCAAGATATTTTTGTTGCTTCACATACAGGACAATATTACCTTTTAAATCTTTATGTGTAGTGGAGGAAGGGATTCAAGTTTCTTTGCTGTACAAAAAGGCAAATTATTTGTTTTGTTAGTGTTAATTTGCAGCTTGTTATTTTGTCACTAGTCACAAAAATTTGTAAATTGAGATTGAGTTGTGAGCCTCTAGGAGGAGGAGGATGTCATTGGCATATATATTTATTTTTAATTTTGATAAGACGTGAGCAATGCCATTTAGAAAGAATGAGATTAGTAGTGGACCAAGTACTGAGCCTTGTGGAACTCTAATGTTTAGTATACTGGTATGAGATAGTTGTTAGAAAATGTCTGAAATGGTCTTTTCTGCATGTAGTTTTTAAACTAGAGTAAGACATTTCCCCAAAATGAAGGTTTTTGTTTTAATGTTTATAAATCAGGAAAGTGCAGATTAGCAGTGTTTATTTATAGTGGAAGAAAAAAAAAAAGAAAAGCTCCATTGAAATGATGAATACCACATACAGTCTAGAAACATAAGCAACCAATAAGGTCCAACAGGATGGGCATTATTGGGGAAATAACAGCCATCTCAGGGTGGTTCATTATTTCCCCTATAATGGCTCCCTGGTATGCATTATTGGGCTTAGAAAATGGACTAACTGTTAAATTGGTTTGTATTTGTTTTATTATTAGTATATACTAATTATATTAAAATTAAGATCCCTTCCTTTCATGCTCCTAATTTTCCAGCAAAGAAATTCTCCTTCCCACATTTCTTTACAAAATTTTCTTGTGGTTTATGATTAATGTGTTTTTTTCTGGTAACATTATTATCTGTGCATTACTTTTGTGAATATAAGTCAGTACCTTGTCCTATTTTTCCTGTCCACCAATCCATTAATTTTCCAGACTTGTAAGTTAAATTGCAACATGGTAACACTTATCTGTTACTCTGCTTACACACACTTTTTGCGTTTCTGTTGCAAACTGGTCTTTCATAGTATATAATTTTTTCTGTCACTTTATATTTTTGTGTAATATTGTCCCAACTGTACCTGATCTCTTATTTTCATTAAAGAAACACGCAATTCCCTCCAAGCTACACAAAAATAACAAACATGTGAACTATATATATATTTTCTTAAGGCATCCGAACCAGCGCTCTGTAAAAACATCAGTGTAAAGCTCCTTCTAGACTCTTCTAATCTGGCTTACACCTTTGATTCATTCATTTAGGCTGGAGAACCCCTATTACAAATCACTTGCCTGCAACAAGCAAATTAAATCTTAATTCTGAAATGTTCTCTCTCTGTCGTTGTGCTACTTATTGCTAGCTGCATTCTTTCATTTCTGCCAGTTGATTTCTTCAGTGAGTATACTTTTTTAGCATTCCCCATTTAACTTCATTAGTTATTTAAATGCTTTAGTATTTTCAAAAGGTCAGATGTATTACCTATCCGTATCCATACAATGTGGTTGCATGCTTGTCAAGGAAGGCAGTTGCATTCCAATAGCACTAAAGACAGAACAGGTCAGTCTGTAGACTGAAAATCTCCCTTTCTGAAGCTTGACAACAAATGTGACTTTCTCACAGGTACTTAAGTGATTTCAATAATTTTCAATTAGCTTCAAGTATGAATCTTACATTGCAGTTATACCAAACATCCTTGCTAATGCATATTCCCCTGAATTTAACCTTTCTTCACTGTGTCTCAAATACATTGTTTTTGTAATTCTTGCATACATCCTACTTTTAGTCAGCATACTTGTCTCTTTAACTTTGTATTGGTTCTTAGACTTAGTGCATGCATTACCAGTGTTAACTGTATACATTACTGTCTATTTGTTTCCATCGTATATTAGTTTCCTTTTTCATTCATCATTCCTTTACTTCTCTTTTTCTCTCTGCCTTCCTTCTCTGTAATAGAACCTTTATTGAAAGCAGCATAACATAGCTCATAGGTGTGTACTAGGCTAATGACATAAAACACCCTTTTTAAGCCTAGCCATGCTTCCCAAATCTCTGACAATTTCTGGTACTCTTGAAAGATATAAGCTGGGGCTTGGGAGATGAAACATTTACAAGCAGGGTGGTGAACCATTTATAGACTGTCTGTGTCCATTAGAGAGACAGGTGCTAAACTAGGGATGAATTTCTGGATTTCTGGTTCTTCATCCAGTTATCTAAGTTACACTTAAATTGAGTTAGGGAGGAGCTCTGCTTTACATAGATGGGGAGCCTGTTCCATAGAAAAAATTGTCTCTGGGATACATACCTGTCTCTGCTGTAGATACTATTTATATCATGGGCATGGTTTAAGTATTTATAATAGGTAAATCTGGTGTTGTTTGTTTTGCAGATATGAAGGAAGTCCATTAGAGTTGAGTTTGAAAATGCCCTCTGTGCCTGGCGTACAGGGCAACTGCAGAGTGAGATCTGTGCCTGGCATACAAGGCATTTTCAGAGTGGGGTCTGAAAATGCATTGTATGATAGGCACAGATCTCCCCTTTATAGCCTATAGAAGACAGAATATAGAGATAAGGCTTTGAGGTGGTCTGCATGGGGCATATTATTTATACCATGTATTCTTTTATTTAGGAACCTCTGTGGTCATTCACACTGTTGGATGTGTCTGGTTAGGTACATACTAAAGGGGACATTGTACTCAATGACAGGTCTAATGAGTGCTGAATACAGTGGAACAATGAATTCCTTGGACCTAGATGCCATTCCTTTGTTTATAAGTTGCACTACCTGGAGAGCATTAGTGTCAGTGGGGGGACTGTAAGACTGCTCCAAATTTACAATCATTTGCAGATTTGGTCAGCCAAAGACCCTTGATTTTGGCCTTGATTTCAGAGAAGCAGATGCCAAAAAGGAGCAGTCCCACAACATATCCCCTGAAGGACTATGTTGATGACTGGCCTCTTTGTAGAGATGAACTCTCCATTTGTAACTTCCTGGGTCCTCTCGGTGAGCTAGCTGGCTACCCATCAGTTGACATAAGGGTATCTATCCAACCTCTTGAGTTTGTCAGAAATGGCTGAGTGGGGGTTTTGTGTCAAATGCCTTGGCCAGATCAAGGTAGGCATTTCTGTACCCTTCTCAAAGAAATACACCTGTTTGAGTAGGCATGGTAGATGAATATTCATAGGTTTATAGTAGGCTAACTGCCCTTGTGTGCCATTTTAAGCCTAGCCAATTACTCCAAATGTGAGGCTCAAACTCTGCACCTTATATCTATGAGGTAAATACCTTAACCATAATGCCAAACCCAACCATCATATGGGATTTTCACCAGACACATGCAATGTATCTGTTTAACTTTGTATTCATTCCTAGATGTAGTGCATGCAATACCAGAGCTAACTTAATACATTATTGCCTATTTGTTTCTATCATATAATATATTACTTTAATTTTTCATTCATCTTTGACAGCAACATAATATAGTATGCAGTTAGAAAAGAAATGGAACTTTTACGATTATAGCCCCCTCTTCAGTTAGATATAAACTTTAATTTTTAGTAAAATAAAATTTATCAGATATATATATTTGCTTTGGTACTTGCAGATTTCAGTGGTTTTAAAGTACCATTCAGAATGCAACTTACATTTTGGTTATACCACATAATTTTCAATATAGACATATATCTATTTTTAATACTATCCCCAGACAATGTTCAGAGTGCATTGTTTATTTCATGATGTCTCTCACTTTTATGAAAAAATTCATCTTCTTTGTTTTGTCCATCACTTTCTTTTGGAAAACAGGAAAGGGTTTACAGGAACTCTATCAAATGAAGAGCCCATAGTTTGTTTTTCTGCATTTGTTGATTGGTTTCTTGTTCCCTCGCCACCTTCCTTTGCATCCAGTTTTAATTTTCTTTGCTTTTTTATGTCCATCTTTTGCCTGTTGAGCATCTGTATAATTTTGTAAATCTAAGTTAAGTAGAAGATACAATAACCTGAAACAAAGTTTTATTTTTTCTGGAGTCTCGTATGAAAGGAAGAAAAGTATTTCTTTTACTTTGTGTTCATAAGCAAAAGTTATTATCCCACAGATCCTCGGTACCTCAGATCTTTAAGCTTGTTCCCTTCCTCCACAACATAGAAAGAATTTCCAACCTTGGTTATTTCTGCAGTTCAGTCAGTATAGGTTGCATCTTTCTCAATCTCAAATTATGAATATTTACACCATGTGTTCTTTCTTCTCTGATATCAGCAACAGAAAGTCCAGATCATGTGCTAAGGCATGTCTCAAAGTCTTTACAGTACTTCCCTCTGATTTGTTCTAATACTTTTATAAACTTCAGGTTGTCTCTGCATGACCTGTCCTCAAGTTCAGCTAGTTTCTGTTTGATATCTCCATACTTTAATTGCTGTTACACCATTTTTTTTTCTTTTATCTCCTTTTCATCCATTTACATGCAGGCTATTTCCTCTGAATGTCTTGTTAAAATTTGTTTGATTTCCTGCAGTCTTCTGTTATTTGTCTCTATATAAGAACCACTTGTCTTTAAAATCTCAGAGTACATTTGGTCAAGCATACTCTATAGGGTGCCTGAGGAATTTTCTCCTTTGGCTACCCATTCCTTTCCCACCTCTGTTCCATGATCTTCACGGTAGTACTTCCCTTTCACTTTACATTTTGTCTTCTTTGTTCACTTTCTGAATGTCACAGCCGCTTCAGCTACCAGTTTCTGTTAGCAATTTGCAGTCTCAGCCCAGATCTCTGTTTTTAGCTACTTACATTGCGATGCCATCACCGTCTTGAAATCAGTTCAGCAAGGAACACATTTTTGGTGGGGGCATTTACAGAGATAGAGACACTGAATGGGGTGGGTAAAAGGAGGGTGGATATTATACTGGATCTACAGTCATCAAAGTACTATAGGTGGTGAATGAAGTGTGTGTGTGTGTGTGTGTGTGTGTGTGTGTGTGTGTGTGTGTGTGTGTGTGTGTGTGTGTGTGTGTGTGTGTGTGTGTGTGTGTGTGTGTGTGTGTGTGTGTGTGTGTGTGTGTGTGTGTGTGTGTGTATCCTAAATATACATATTAGATTTCCTAAATATACATATTAAATTTTTAGTGGTGACAGGCAGTTGGCATGGGATAAGATGTAAAGAACATTATGAGAAAGGTGATAGCCTTTCATCAATGATGTATGGCAGTGGCTGGACTTTGGAACACTACAGGAAATAAGGAAGACATCTCTGGAGGGCCAATATATCATATAATAGCTATTAAAAGCAAATGTTTAAAGAAATATATGCATGAATTTGGGTTTGCTGATGTAATGAAAAAAAGACAGAATTAAGTAGAGTATATACACATAATGACTCCAAGGGTGAAGCTGGGCCCTGCACATGCCTTTACCAGAGAGTGCAGAATCCCTTTAAAGCCCAAGATTTCACTCAGACCCACATTGGGGATCCTAGAAGAGGACACCACAGTATCAGAGGTTGGAATAACCACTCTATAGTCTATCCACAGGGGGGTACCAAAAACAAGTCAACAATTACAGCTGGCTCAAAAGACACAAGGATTTGTAAAATGTGTTGGGACATGGTCCAGACACAGGTTACTGCAACTGATAGGCTGAGATGATGACAGTGCCACAAGGCATATGTGAGGACATTTATCAATATATGTAAATGGTGGATGCCAGAGACAATGTCAAGATGAGTCTCAAGCAGAGTATAGTTGCTCACACTACATCCATGTCAGCCACTGTATGTGCACTTCTGAGGGCTTAAGACACAGTTAAGCAAAGCAGAGATTGGCATGAAGGCCATGTTAGATGTGCAGCACTGGTGATACAAACATGCAGAACACACACACACATACACACACACACACACACACACACACACACACACACACACACACACACACACACACACACACACACACACACACACACTACCTGGCAATTTATGTAATGGTAAACTTTCCTGTTATGGTACCATCTCTCCATGGACCAGGTGAGCCCTAATAGCCACATGGATGCAATGTATTACATCAAGTACCTCAGGGAAATGTGCCAGGTCATAACAAGCCTGCATGGTGCTAGATCTCTCCTTAGTATTTGTGGGAAATGGATATGCTCTTCCAAATGGACTAATAATATTGAAGAACTGCTGCAGTGTCCTCAAAGCACAGGCCTGTGACATACCCAGTCTGTCTGTAGAAAATTCCATTGCAAGTACAATTAGAGCTGTACATATTTTGATATCCACAGGGATAGACAGGGCATGCATTCCACCAGTTCCAGTTTGTGGACCATATAAATGCACCAAAGCCTGTATTATGTCCTTGTCCAGAAGAAAGGGTCACTAGCCTCAAAATATAATAAGTTAGCTATTGCCAGTAATCACTGAGAGCTGCCAAATGCAATGTTTTGGTACTATGACAACAAAAGTGTGAAGTTACAAAAATATAAGTTATGTACTTAATAGAATGCAAGATTTATCCGATCTCTGTCCAGACACTGGAAATCATTACATTGGTTGCATCTAGCACCTATTGTGACCAGCAGTGAACTCATCACAAGCTGAAGCTCCTCCTCTAACTATAATCCCTTGCACTGCAAGAAAGTATAGTTACTTACTTGTAACCAAAGATGTTTGAATTGCAAAAGTACACTGGTGGAAACAGGTGCTCAACACAATTCTTTTAGTGTAAACCAAATTTATTAATCCACTATTCGTCGAGCACCTGTTTCCACCAGTGTACATTTGCTGTGTGGAACATCAATACACTACAGGTCCCTTAGTCAGTGACATTTTTGAGGGGGAAATGTGGGAGGGTCATTACAGTGCCCAAACAGAGACCATAAAGAGCTAACATGCTGGTAAGTACGTATCTTACATATTTCCCTATTCCTGTCTGGAGAGTGGAAACCATTGTTCAGTGTCTCCAGCTGACTTAGGATAACCTAAGCTAACAAGCCCTTTAGAATAGTTGCTCCAAAGGAAGCCCAGGTTCTGGATAGAATATTCATACTATAATGTTTGGCAAAAGTATGCAAGGATGACCAAGTAGCCATTACTGCAATTTACTCTAATAGCAAGTTGCAAAAGAAACCATTAGAAGTGTCTGAGCCTTAACAGCTCAGCATTCATTTCTTTGCTTCTTTGGGTTGTTTATATTTGGACTTCGTGGTCTCAGCCTTAAGAGAAGGTGCTTTTGGTTGTGTGGTACAAAAAGAACTCCGTCCTCAGAATGCTAAACAACTTTTTCCTTTATCAAAACAAAGTAAAAATACAATGCAAAGCTTTTGGGTAAAAAACCCTTCCTCGGTGCTACAAAAATTATTACATCAATTTAACTTATATATCCTTCCAATTAAAAACATATGACACAGTCAATCAATCAAATGTTAGAACCAATTAAACTTTAAAAGATCAATTATAAAAATAAATTAATGACGTTGCATTTGTTTCTTAACTAAAACTGGTTTGATTGTAACTGTACTATTTATACCAGGTTTACAGTCTGCCTGTAACCTTAAAATCCAATTATATTCACTAGTTTCTAAGGCATTATTAACACCCCCCCCCCCGATACATCTATACTACTCTGAACTTAAACTGAGGATCAGATTCAGCTTCTAAGGCATGTCTAGCCAAAGCATTTTGTTTGAATGTTTCTACGCACATCAGATTTTTGGTTGTGTGGCCAAGAGTTGACCTGCAGAAGTGTAACAATGTATTACACAGTCTAATAACCACTTAGATAAGGTAAACATAGAAATCTTATAACCTTTCCTGACTGGAGAAAAGGACACAAATAGTTGTTCATCCTTTCTGAAGTCCTTTGTACAGTCAAGGCAAAACTGAAGTTGTCTATGAACATCCAAACAATGAAGCTGATATTTGCCTTTATTGGCATATTTGAGGAAAAGGCTGGTAAATCATAGCATCATCATGGAAAGTTACTAAGCTATTGGCCCTAAGGTGCTTACAAGCCTAGCCAAGAATTTAGCCCATGTTCCAACAAGTCAGCACCCTATGCCACTGTCCAGCAGGGACACAGGTGGAATCCCAGGGGTGTATTTTTTGTTCCCCATCCAGTTATCCAGGTTGCACTTAAAAAGGGTTAATGTCCTGCCAACAAGTCTTATTGATGTCACAGACCAGGTTGAGGTCGCACGTGTGGGTTACTCAAGTGGAGGAGATGCATTGTATATAATTTTTTTTTATTCCTGTGATTACTATGAGACATCTGAAATGTTATCTGTCAATAAAATAGGTATAATTGCTGGATCCAATTGTGTGTGTGTAGGGGGTGGAGCAGCATCTGTGCCTCTGCATGTGTAGGTGTCGGTGTATATCTGAGTCTCTGCATATGTGTGAGAAATCATCTCTCTGCATCTGCATCTGCATCTGTTAGTGTGTGTGTGTGTGTGTGTGTGTGTGTGTGTGTGTGTGTGTGTGTGTGTGTGTGTGTGTGTGTGTGTGTGTGTGTGTGTGTCTGTGTGTGTCTACTTCACTTCACTGAAAGCTCATTTCACTGAAACTCATTTGACTGAGTACACTTGACTGAAAGCTCACTTTGCTGAAAACTCATTTGACTGAAACTCATTTTGTTGAAAGGTATATGCCCTTTTCCCATTGTAGTCCAATCCTGGAGTTAGTATATATAGTAAGGGGGTGCATAGCCCCCCACATAGTTTGGGTATATATTATCTTCTAAAAAGAGTTATTCATTGGAGTTGTAAGTATTCATGTATGTGGTTTAAAATGTATAAAATAGGTGGGGGGCATGCCCCTATACCTCCCAATGGGGTGAAAGAGACAGGTGTGAGAATAGGGGGGGGCTATCCGGGAGGATGATTGCAGTGACAGATCCAAGAGCTGTTTTGAAAGTTTTTTATAGCAAGCTTGAAATTTTGTGGGTAGCTAATATTTCTTATTTCTAGTGGAAGTTTGTTCCAGGCTAGGGCTGGGAGGTAGCTATAGAATTTTTGCCCTGTTTTGCTTTTGGGTTTGTAGATTTGAAGGAGGTTTTGTTCAGAGCTATGGAGAGACCTAGGAGGGGTATAGAGGAAGGCAAGAGAGGCATTGTCAGGGCAAGAGGAAGGTTGGAATAGTAGGGTATGTATAACCTGGAGTTGGGAAAAGAGTAATTGATGAGGGAGTTCTGATCAGTTTAAGTTATGAAGGGCAAGTCAGTGGTGAGTGTGGTAGAAGCAACCTGAGGCAAATTTAGCAATTTTGTTATAAGTAGATTTGAGTTTTGTAAGGAGGGAAGTCTGTAGGTCGGTGAGGATTTGGGAGCCATAGAGAAGGCTAGGAAGGAGATAGGCATTGGATAGTGAGATTCTGGATTTGGAGGTAAGAAACTTTTTGTTTAGATATAAAAGTCTGAGGTTTTGGTAAATTTTCTTAATGTTATTGGAGACATGCAGTGGCGGCTGGTGACTTCAAATCAAAGGGGGCTGCAGGAGACAGCTGAATGGGTGGGGCCAACTAGAAAGTGGAGAAGCTATGCTCAAAACCACAAAAACTGGAACTTTAATTAAATATACTTCCCTGGGTGCCAAACCATTATTATGAGAGTCTAATCAAAGCAAAATGAAGTGTAGAAGAAAAAAAATATTTCAATGCATTGGCTGTATGACAGCTTACTGAATATCTAGATGGAAACAAAAAGGTTGAGAGGCATCAAAAATAAATAACCTTTTAAATACATTACCAGAATGCCAGTCAAAATCAAGTATAAGAAAAACAAGCAGCACTCAGCTCAAACCACTTTTCCTTGCACTGCAGTTCTAATTATAATTTATATTCAGCTTTATAAAAGCACCAAGTAACATGCTGAAAGTAGCAATCTCTGTGATACCCCCACTTGTAAAAATGTTTCTTATCCAAAAAAGGCCTGCTGCCTGACAACAACTATTTACTTGTTTCATGGGGAAAACATGTTCAAAGTAAAAAATGAACAGCAAACAAGAAACAAGCTCAAGATAAACTGCTTAAAGGATTACTGCACAGGTTATGGACCACACATGATAGATTGGCATTCTGTTTAGTTTACAGGTAAAGCCTGCAAAGATGACTGCAAGTCTCCAACAAAGGTAATGAGCTTCTTAAAATACTGTAATCCTGTCCTTTATTACAAATACTGTCATATGCATTTCAATACCCAAGGCTTATACGTTATCTAGTTATGTAAGTATTCTCTGCATGGCAACAATAAAAAGGCTTTAAATGTTGGTAATTTAACAGTATGCTTATTAAAACTTATTTGCATCTTACAATCTCAGACAAGCTTACCTGATGGTCATGAAAGCATTGCTACTTAAACACAGAGCAACAGGCACTTTCTGAATAATAATAAGCATAAATCAACAGTATAAAAATATGACAGAAAACCAGAACATTCTGCAAAATCAAGCAATGACAGATGAAAAGCCACTGTAGTACTTGTGTCTACCTTGGCTGGGGGAATACTCTGCACTTACACTGCATAACTGCTCCTTGCCTTGCTTGGACACATCCAGAGTCACTACATGGGGGAGTGGGGTGCAACAAGTATGTCACAATTTGAAATGTCTCTGGCTGACTGTGATGGCCCTGACACATTTGTCATACCTCTCAACCTCAGAGCAAGAAATCTGGAGAAAGCCATACACAGAAGTGGGACAAAGGCCCAAAAATAAGGACAATACTTAAATATTGCTCTTATAAACTTTCTAATAGAATAGTAGGTCTTGCATTAGTATGAATTTTCTTAAGGGTATGAAATCTGAAACTCAAATGTCTGTCATTTTCTAACTTCAATCTTTAATGATTTGCCACTAATTTGCCAGAAACCACAATTTTATGAAAAATGGACCAAAAATGTGATGCAAAAATATAAAATAGCCACACAATGCAGCTGGGAACCTGTCAAAGAAGGGACACTTTTTTAATATTAGTACTACTAACTTGAGCAGCTGACAAAATAAATGAATCTACATGCATTTCTAAAATGAAAGTAATCTATAACTCTGATTATTACAGTTATTTATTAATTGTAAACCCTCCACATATTCTTCCAAAATTGCCATTTTGCGGAGGGATTATTAGAGGGAGAGCAACATTTTGAGCCAAAATCGGGGACAGTTGAGAGGTTTGGATATGTCTAATTCTATAAAGCAATTTATTTGCATGTACCTCTCAACCTGTTAATGCAGGAAATCTGGACAAGGCCAAATATATTGGGGGAACATACAAACAATACTAAAAGATTGCTCTTGTATAAACTTAGTTGATAGAATAACAGGTCTTGCTTTAGCATGCATTTGTCTGAAGGTTATAAAGTCTGAAACTCAATGTCTGTCATTATTTAGTGACTTAATTCCTAAATGATTTGCCAGAAAAACCACAAATTTTATGAGGAACAAACCAAATACAAGAAGCAAAAATCTATTAATTCTATGAAAATCTGAACAGTTGAGAGGTATAGTTCAGCCGGGGCTGTCTTTGAGTTTGCTGTCTTTCCCCCTCACAAAATCATGGTTGAATGGAGCCTCCCTCCTGCAGCCATTCCAATGTCCCATTACTTGGCTATTTCTCCCCATTTACAAACACTGTAATGTGCATACTGCTTTACTTCTACAATGATTTAGATTTCATTTGAAAGTTTTATTTTGCATTTTATACCGCAAGCACTAAGACATCTGCTAAACAATGCAATGCAGTCTCATAATGAAAATAGACTTAGCATTAAAACTTCTCTGCCCTTGAAACTCACATTCATTGAAACAGCATTGAAATCCACATTCAATATTTGGCTAGTATAAAGATTAACTTTGGGCTGGTTTCAAATGATAGGCCCCTTGCACACAAGACATACATGTGTTGTGTGATACACCTTCCTTATTGTATTAAATTAGATTCCTTGTATAATACAGTACAGTTGTTAGAGGGTGTTTTAAATGTATTGTTTTGAACATTTTTCCAGTAAACAATGAAACAAAATGCATGCACCAAAAATGACAAAACTGCCCAACTGAGAACATTTCCATCATAAAAGTCTTCTCAAACTTCTACAATCCACCAGTATCAGTAAATATGCACAATTTCTGCAGAAGAAAAAGTCATCTAAATAATTCCACATTAAAGAGATCTGTAGCTAATTAAGAGATTGCTGCTAGCAAACAATTTTATATTTCATTGTTTCATCTACAAATAAAGTGCCTGTATCTTCGCCAAAGAGGACATTCTCAGTACGGCAGCATCCACCCCCATGGGAGTAGGGCACACAGCCTTCTGCATCAAAAGCAAGTACACTACCTGTTGTGCTATTAATAATGCAAGTAGACTTAGCATAAGCAGCACTAAACTTCTCTTCCCCTGCAGCTTTCAGATCCTTGTAAAATCTACTCGACACTCAACTGTATCTCTCAACTTCGCACACGAGAAATCTGGAAAAAGCCAAAATTTATGGGGGGAGGGCAAAAACCCAAAAAACAGGGACACATTTTAAACACTGCTTGTATAATCTTGGTAATTTGCTAATATAAAATGCTGTGTTACCACCATACATTTCACTGCCAAGTTTTGAACCCAGGATCCTGTACAAAACAGTCACAGCAACATACCACTATGTCAAATCAGCTGTTTTATGAAAGAGAGGAAGACTGAAACTTAAATGGCTACCATTTAGCAAATTCAGTTCTCACCATAGCTGTCAACCTCTTAGCATAAAACACATGGACAAAGCCAGTAATGGGGGAATACAGCCCTCAAACACATTCAGTGAATTCAGTTCTCACCATAGCTCTCAACCTTAGCACAAAAAACCTGGACAAAGCCAATAATTGGGAAATACAGTCCCAAACATAGGGACACATTTCAAATATTCAACTTATAAATTTAGAAAATTGCAAGAATACAAGGTTTTGTGTTACTATGTACTTTCTGAAGAATATGAAGTTTGAAATTGAAATGCCTGTCAATTTTATTTATTTAACATGCTTTCACCCTACCTAATTTCTTTGTTAAGTTCTTGGCCCCAGCAGGATTTCCCCCTGCATTCCTAAACAATATAACTTACTATATCCATTAAAAGCTAATTCCCAAAGACATTAACTATGTAAATATTGTAAATAGCTTTGTACTCTATATGCATGACTGTATGTTAAATGACACAGTACAAGGAAAGTTTTTCCACAATGATCTAAATTGTTAATGCTTTGCTTTGAATTAATATTTGTAAATTATTCTTAATTGTTACTGTTTTTAAACTTTAATCTGTATTCTTTGTCATGGAGCTTTTCTCCTCGGGCCTCCACTGAAAATGGGCTCTCTGAGCCCAGTGGACTTCCCCGGTAATCAAACTGGAAATAAATAAATAAATAAACATTTGTTAACCAGGAAAGTCTGACTTGGAACAAAAGCCATTTTTCAGCAGAGGCCCAGGGAGAAATACTGCAGACACATGTCTTTGTAACATGGGAGGACGCCAGAGCAAACCCACACACAAACACAGAGAGGACATGCAGACTCCACACAGAAGGCACCCCAGCCAAGAATCAAACCAGAGATCCTCTAGCTTTGAGGAAACAATGCTACCACTGCATCATCAACTATTTAAGGAATTAAAAATTCAGAAATCACAGATTTCATGAGGAACAGAACAGAACAAATTATGAGGCAAAAATCTGTAAAGGATTGGATAAGGAATTCAGGCTCTTGTTACCTGCACCCAGGGTACAGGGTTCAAGTCTGAGGTATTCTCTAACCACCACCTCTTGTGTTTCTATAGACACACACACACACACACACGCACGCGCGCACGCACACACGCACACACACACACACACACACACACACACACACACACACATTGTTCGCTTCATTCCTTCAATGATGATGTTAATAAATTGCTGCTCGGCTGTTCACTTCTACCTTTGATGATGATAAACTCCAAAGCTTGCTCTGCAATGATAAATAAAATCCAAGCTCTGCAATGATAATAAACCCCACAGCTTCAGAATCTAACTCCACAGCTTCAGCTCATCTCTGCATTTGCACTGGAATGCACACTTCCAGTTTCCCGGAACTGGTTGTGAACATTCCAAGACTGTTGACCTTGCAGTCCGATCCCCTTCCAGTCTATACGGTTAGCACCGCATAGACATCTGGGGCATCAGCAGTCTGCTGCCTTCTTCCTGAATCCGGACTGGTAAGGCAGCAGTCCAGATTCATTTCCTATGTGAGAGAGAAGTTATAATTGGATTGTACCATTGTGGTTCACAACTGGGGGGCTGCAGTCCTTCAGTCCGATATCACGAGCTGTCACTGGAAACATGCAAATCAAATTTCAGTTGGTCATCAATGATGAAACCCCAGAAGCTTGGTGTTAGATTCAACAGAGATGAGCTCATTGTTGTGGGATTTGATTGAGAAGGAGGTTTGAGATGATTAATGGTTTTGGGAGTAAAAAGCAGGAGTTTTTTTTTTTATTTAGAATCAAGTGATTATGGGAGAGACAGTGTTCAATTAATGAGAAGGAGTTTTGACTGTGGGTGTTAAGGTCAGAGAGGGAGTCAGCAATGGTGATGACTGTGGAGTCATCTGTGTATTGCACTAGGGAAGACTGTGGGCAGGATTTATGTAGTTTGGTTGATGAATATATTAAATAGTAGAGGGCCCAGAATGGATCCCTGAGATACACCCATTTTGATAAGGAGGGGAGGAGATGTTGCAGAGAGCCATTTAACAAATTGAAGTTGGTCTGAGAGACAGCTAGAGAACCAGGAAATGGTAGATGTGGAGAGATTAAGTTCAGAAAGTTTAGCAAGCAGAAGAGGGTGGGACATTCTGTCAAAAGCTTTTGAGAGATCAAGTAATAGGGCAGAGACAAGTTTATGATTATCCCTGGCTTGGGATATAGTATTCAGGAAGGATATAAGGGCAGTGGAGGTGCTACGTGTGGGGCAAAAGCCATGTTGTGTGGGGGTGAGCAAGTTCTCTTGTAAGAGGTGGTGGAAGATTTGTTTGTGGATGCACTTTTCTAAGATTTTAGAAAGAGGAAATAAAATAGCTATAGGCCTGAAGTTGGCAAGTTCTGAGGAGTTTCCACCCTTGTGAATGGGAATAGTGTAGATGTTTTTCCAGACTGAGTGGACTTTGGATTCCGCAATGGAGATGATAATGAGAATTGAGATAGGGTGGGCAATTGAGTTGGCTGACATCCTCAGTAAAAGAGGTGGTAGGTTATCCACAGAGGGAGAGCAGGGTTTGACGGTTGCCAATGTCCTTGTTAATGAAGTCCATGATAATCTGCTCCATGGTCTTGCAGATCAGACTAGTTAGGCTGATGGGTCTATAATTTCCTGGATCAGTGTATGCACTACCTTTGTGCAAAGGGATGACAGTGGCTGTCTCTACTCGGCTGGGGCAAAGCTGGTACTCAGACTTTGGTTGAATAGGGTGCCTAATGGTGCTGCAAGTTCCTGCCTAAGTTCATGTAGGATGCAGCCTGGGATGTTATCGGGTCCCATGGAGGCTGTATTTTTTGCCTTTGAGAGGGCAGTGATGACTTGCTCCCTAGAGATAAGGGGAGGGGGGCAGGTACTGGGCATGCCCTGATTTACTGATGGGGGGACAGAAGGGTGAAGTTTTCACTGAACCTGTCTGCCAGCAGGTTGGTTATATCTACAGCATTTGTGTATGTGGTGTCCTTGGCCACCAGTTCTGAGCAGATCTGGGTGCTTCCTTTGAGATTGCAGACATATGTGAAGAAGGTAAATGTACAGACTGGTTTAAACTGGTATGCATTCCCACCTTGAGCATAAAGGATGGATTAGTTTGAAGTATGACTCTTATCCAGATGAAAAAAAATCTATAAATTTTGAGAGGATATTATGTGAAGCTTTAAAATTCTTGCTGATATAATAGCTACAAGCACGGTGGTTTTCTATGACAAAAATTTGAGAGGTGTTTGCCCCCACCAGTACATAAAGAAGGGTTACATGGTAACAATTTGTAGATGCATAGACATATGTCTATACCTTCTCCCATGAAATTAGAAACAGACTGAAAGAGAATATTCTCTGAGGCTATACAGCCCTGCTGTAATCCTGTTTTATTAACTAGTCTACCAGGAGTTTAGGTAGGGGGAAGAGGGAGAGTTATGAGAATAAAGGACGAGATGGACAACACACATGGAATACCAACAAACAGAACAGACCAGCTGTGGCCAGAAACACCAAGGAGTCTCAGATAAATTCAAGCAAATATGCTTTAATTGAACTAACTGCAGTGGTGGTGCTGTGATAGCATTGTCGCCTCACAGTAAGACATTGTCTTATTCTATTCTCAGCTAGAGCGTCATCTGTGTGGAGACATGCATGAATGGGCATACCTTCGTTGAAGGTTGTGCGTCAGGGCCGACAACACGGCACGTAAAAATCTACTGCCAATCATTAGCGGACCAGAGGTCCGCTGTGGCGACCCCTAACTGAGAAAAGCCGAAAGACACAACAACAACATGTTTTAATTGAACTGAGCGCTTTCATCTAATATAACATAGACTTCATCAGAGTTAATACACCTGGTGAAATTAGCTTAACATATACCATCCAACTAATTAATCACATGACAACACATCATTAGAGTATTAGGTATTATCCCGGTAGACCCTTGATATCCACATCCCACCCCCACCCCCCATTAAGGAAACCACAGTAAAAAATTTCTCCAAAGCCAACTTCATGCTTCTTAAGACAGAAGCAGTGAACTTCATGACACCCATGCAGATTTACAATACAGTTACAACTGCTGAATCCTACACAAATGCACTCTATGAGCACTTACATGAGTGCATGGATCGTGCTATCCCAAACAGAACCAAGATGCTATCCTCCAAAAAAAGGAAGCCAATCTGGTAGTCCCCTGCCATAAACAAACTGTACAACAGAAGGAAGAAACTGTTGCAAAAGAGAGTAAAATCCCATGAGTGGAGGAGCTCCCTGGTCAGCCTCAATAAGAAGCTGAGATCCCTTATAAGATCCTCCAAAGCTAGCTACGAAAATAAAATCGCCACTAATTCCAAGGACAGCCACAAAGCATTTTACAGCTATGTCAAGAATCTCAATGGCAACACCCAGATCTGCTCTGAGTTGCAGCACAAAGGCACGAAAATTACAGAACCAACTGATATTGCCAACATCTTGGCAGATAGGTTCAGTGCTAACTTTACCTCCCCCTCACCCCCTAAAGGGCCCATATCTATACAGGAAGAATGCAGAGTCCCTATAATCACAACTACGTAGGTGAAAGCTGCACTCTCTAAAGCCAAAAACACAGCATCCATGGGACCGGACAGCATCCCAGGCTGCATTTTACACAAACTTCAGAATGAACTGCCTCCCCACTTAAGCACCATGTTCAATAATAGCCTCGCATCAGTCTTTGTGCTCACTGAATGGTGCACAGCAACAGTTATCCCACTCCACAAAGGGGGAGCCACCACTGATCCTGGGAACTATAGACCTATTTGCCTGATGAGCCTGGACTGCAAGGCCATGGAATGTATCATCATGGAACTCATAAACAAAGACATTGATAACCTCCAAACTCTGGATCCCACCCAGTTCGGGTTTGTGAAAGGCAGATCATGCCTCCTGAACCTGATCGACTTCTTTGAGGCAGTCACCAAAGCCATAGATGAGGGTAAGGTGGTTCACACAGCCTATCTTGACCTTGCCAAGGCTTTTGACACCATCTCCCATTCTGGAATTATAGCTAAACTCAATAAACTAGGCATAAATCCCTACGTCACAAGATGGGTTGCCAACTGGCTCACTGACAGAACCCACACTGTAAAAGTTGCAGATTCCAAATCTGACCTCAAACCAGTGACAAGTGGAGTACCACAGGGTTCTGTCCTGGGACCGCTCCTGTTTGGTATCTACTTCTCTGAAGTACAGGCTAACACAGAAGGCCTCTGGCTAACGAAGTTCGCAGATGACTGCAAACTAGGAGCCATAGTCAAGTCCCCAAATGATGTGAACATCCTACAGAAGGGCCTCTCTGAGACAGATGCCTGGTGTCAGAGCCATGGCCTCAAGCTCAATGCTAAAAAGTGCAGTGTCATCCCCTTTGGTAAAAACTCTGTACCCATGAGCTACCACATAGGCAGCAATCTACTTAACACCAAATGTGTGATAAGAGACCTTGGGACCCAGGTGGACAGTAGTCTCTCCTTTGATAATCACATCGCCACAGTAGTCAGGAAGTCCTTCTACGTGGCACACCTCATCATAAAAGGGTTCTCATCCAGGAAAAAAGAGGTCATCGTTCCCCTCTACTCGACACTCATTAGACCCATTATAGAGTACAACGCCCCTTTTGGAATGTACCTCACAAAACATCTGCAGCAGCTGGAAAGGCCACAGAAGTACCTCACAAAGAGGATTACTGGACTCAAACAAATGCCCTACACTGACCGCCTCAAAAAACTGCAGCTTTACTCCGTAGCATATCGCCTACTCCAAGGTGATCTCTGCCTAACATATAAAGCTGTGTCAAACCCAGAGCTGCTGGACATGCTACACCTAAAGAAATCCCAATCCCTCCGAGCTACACGTTCTAGGGACCTAAACCTTGTCACCACAATAAACAGGACATGCTGGAGGGATAGATTCTTATCCTAGAGACTTCCCATACTCTGGAACAGGCTGCCCATCTATGTCAAGCAAAGTTCTTCATTAGCACTCTTCAAGAAAAATCTTGATGAGTGGATGGGAAATAGGAAATACACCCCGGGGATCACTTCTGTGTCTCTGCTCGACAGTGGCACAGGAAAATAACTTTCTTGGGTGGCGTAAGCCAAGAAACCTTGTTGGCTAGGCTTACGTAGGCCCTTGGGCCGATAGCCGAGTACCTACCTATGAACCTATTATATCATTTTTACATATATATATATATATATATATATATATATATATATATATATATATATATACTTTGAAATCCACTATACATTAAACTAAATAAGATTTTAATTTTAAAATACTGGAAATAGACACTTGGTCATTAAGTCTGGGAGCTTTACAAGCATCAAGCTTGAGTTGCCAAAATAATTCTTTGGCCTCTAATAAATCTTCCCATGGACCACTCCTAGGATTAACCACCACACAATCAAGACCAAAAAACTGGAAACCATGATCAGAGTTAGCAACAATATGTTTAGCAAGAGAATTATTCAAATAGTTTTTTCTTATAGTTAAAATATGCTCATAAATTTGTTCCCTAATTTTTCTCTTAGTTTTACCTATGTAGAAACAAAGGCATTTTTAACATTGAGCAAGATAAATTACCCCTAGGGTATAGGTTCATATGTTAGTACTAAGTTAACTGCTCTTACGAGCCATTTTAAGCCTAGCCAATTATCCCTTATGAGACTCAAACCCTGCACCTTGTGTTTGTAAGGCAAAAGCCTTGACCATTAGGCCACCCTCCCAACCCTATTACAGTAACAAGGAAAAGTACTTCTAATAGTATTCCCATTAACAGTTATACTATCCCCCACTAATATAAATTTACACTGCCCACAATTTCCACAACTCTTTGTGCCTGACTTTCTGGAAGAGTTCATTTTCCAAAGGCTATCACCACTCTCTAAGAGATTTTTCAAGGTGTTACCCTTCTTATACACCACTAAGGGTAATTCACCTATTTTATCTAGTACTCCGTTAAAACAGGAAAAAACTCCCCAATTCTTATCTAATATATTTCTGATATGCATATCTTCTGCAAAATACTGTATTATTAAGCTTGAGGAGTATTCTCTATCACCCATTTTCTTATTATTAAAAATCTCCTTAACATTGGAAGCCTGAGATTTAATCAAAGGGCAAATAAGTCCATCCTTCCATTCATGTTCAATGCCAGACCTAACCTTTGCCACCAAGTTATTGGGTCACCCCCTATTTTCAAACATTGTTCCCAAAATCTCGCACTCTTCACTGAACATATCATCATTAGATACCATCCTTGCCACTCTTATAAATTGTCCACGTATTATACCTTTTTTTTGGTTATAAGGGTGACAGCTGTTAACATGTAATAAGCTATTACTATAACTAGGCTTCCTGTAAATAGTAGTTTCCAACACTTTATTATAATGGTCCTTAAGGACCCTTAAATCTAGGTAGCTTATAGTGTTACTGTCAAAATTATAGGTGAATTTCAAAACTGCTGTAGTGGAATTTAAGTACTCAGTAAAGGGCACAATATTATTGATGTCATTCCCCCAAATGATAAAAATATCATCCAGATATCTGGAATACATTTTCCATGGTGGAATGGATATCATTGCTGGAGCCTTCTTGTCTCCTGACAGAGTACTCTTCAAACTATCTGGAGATATACAGAGCTGAGTATATTTTTCTGGCACTTCAGAGATGTGTACTGGTAATTGTTGTTTGACTCATTTTATAAAATTGCTGGTTGACTTCAGAGTTGTGCACTGTTATTTTTGCTTCACTGTATAGTTTTTCAGATCTCGGCTGAAGGTGTTGGTTTTCCCATACCCACCCTCCCTATTCCTGTGTTGTTGTTTAAATTTGGAGGCTTTTGCAGTTGCCTCCCCCTACTGTAGATTTGATCTGGGACATTGCCCCCAGTTCCATCTCTTTACCTCATTCTACCTAATACACTCCTTCTGCACTTGTTTTTAGTCATTTTTAATTTAAATGCATTTTTTAAACTGTTTGGCCTAATATTGCTACATACTCAAGTGTGCTAGCTTGCACTGCATTTGAATTGTTTTCACTGCTGTTTTAGCTACTTTTATATATATATATATATATATATATATATATATATATATATATATATATATAAATACCTTTCCTGTAAATAGTGTAGTCCAGATTCAGATTTACTGTATCCAGGATTGTATGTAAGCTTCTGAGCCCTCCCAAGCTTTCTGTGTTGGAGGGAAGCCTTCTAGCTTATCAGTGGGAGTGGTAACCACTAGGTAACCTATCTAAAGACATACGGAGTATAAGGAATAAGGAGTGGTTCTGGCCCAGAAATTGTAGTTATTGGCCATTTGGGCAGTTTTTCCATCTCTCTTAATGTTCTGATTTAAAAACCCGCATTTGCACTTGCTTCCCCCCTTTCCTGTAACTAGTTTAGTCCAGATACAGATTCTTAGTTTTAGCGCTTGAATTTGCTTATTCGTGATCAGCACTTGTTCAGAACTTGTAAGCACTAAATAACCTACTAATTACTACAGCACTCAACCTTCCTCACTTGCTTAGAGAAAAACAGCTCTTGTACTCACTTTCCTCACTTATCTAGAGGAAAATAGTTTTTTATTCAGGCATGTCCAAGGGTCAGCTCCCAGTGTTCTCTCCTATCTATCTGATGAATCTAGGCATCTTGGGGCAATGTAGAAATTGCCTCATGTACACAGACAACCCTCTCCTCCTACCACCCAACACTACAACCTGTGAGAGATGCACTTATCTAGCCAAACTGGATGTAAAGCTCTCTCCAATCAAGACTGAACTTGACAGTCAAGAGGAGAAGGTAAACACTTGCACCACACCACACTCATCACATAGTCTCACTAAATCTACACCACCAAAATCCACACATAGAAACACAAAAATATTCGCAGAGGCTCTCAATAATAATCTGCTCAAGCAACAGAGACCTCCAAAGCAGAAATGCAAGGAACTTCCACCCCCAACACAACCCAAATGACACATAGCCCGCAGACTCAGTGTGCCACTCAACCACAGCCAATAAGGCAAAACAACGTACCCAACACACTAGTCATAGGTGACTCTGTAGTCAGGCACACTGATGTCCCACTCACCAGGCTAAACCAGTAGAAGGTTACTGTCAGCTGCATGTCAGGTACCAGGATCCGCCACATAACCCACGCACTCAGGTCACTCCACAGGAAGTACAAATATGACTCTGTCATTGTCCATGTTGGTGTGAATGACCTGATGCTTTGCCAGAGATGGCCTGCACCTGTCACCCCTGGGATTCTGGATACTGGCTAAGATTCTTGCCACCCCTATAGTGCCTTTTTTTAGGCAAGGTTCAAATGATAAATTCACCACCATAACAGGAACAGGCAAGCAAAAACTGAGGGTGATGCTACTCAATGCTAGAAGTCTAAATCTCAAAATGCACTCACTCGAGGCACTCCTTAATATGTCACCAAAGCCGTAGACAAGGGTAAGGTGGTTCACACAACCTATCTAGATCTTGCCAAGGCTTTCAACACCATCCCCCACTCTGGAATTACAGATAAACTCACTAAACTAGGTATAAATCCCTATGTCACAAGATGGGCTGCCAACTGGCTCACTGACAGAACCCACACTGTGAAAGTAGCAGACTCCAAATCCGACTTCAGACCAGTGACAAGTGGAGTACCACAGGGTTCCGTCCTGGGTCCACTCCTGTTTGGTATCTACTTCTCTGAAGTACAGGCTAACACAGAAGGTCTTTGGCTAATGAAGTTTGCAGATGACTGCAAACTAGGAGCCATAATCTAAACTCCTAACAATGTGGCCATCCATCAAAAGGGTCTCACTGAGACAGATGCCTGGTGACAAAGCCATGGTCTCAAGCTCAATGCCAAAAAGTGCATTGTCATCCCCTTTGGTAAAAACTCTGTACCCATGAACTACAACATAGGTGGTAGTATACTTAACACCGAAAGTGTGATAAGAGACCTTGGGACACAGGTGGACAGTAATCTCTCCTTTGATAATCACATCACCACAGTAGTCTGGAAATCCTTCTGTGTGGCACACCTCATCACAAAAGGTTTCTCATCCAGAAAAAAATAAGTCATTGTTCCCCTCTACTCATCACTCATTTTACCCATTATAGAGTACAATGCCCCTTTTGGGTATGTACCTCACAAGACATCTACAGCAACTGGAAAGGCCGCAGAAATACCTCACAAAGAGGATTACCGGCCTCAAACAGATGCCCTACACAGACCATCTAAAAAAACTCCAGCTTTACTCCGTCGCATATCACCTACTCAGAGGTGATCTCTGCCTAATATGCAAAGCTATGTCAAACCCAGAGCTGTTGGACATGCTCCACTTAAAGAAATCCCAATCCATCTGAGCTACATGCTCTAGGGACCTAAACCTTGTCACCACAATAAACAGAACATGCCGGAGGGATAGATTCCTGTCCCAGAGACTTCCCATACTCTGGAATAAACTACCTATCTATGTCAAACAAAGCTCCTCATTAGCACTCTTCAAGAAAAATCTTGATGATTGGATGGGAAATAGGAAATTCATGCCGGGGATCACCTCTGTGGCTCTGCTCGACAGTGGTACAGGAAAATAATTTTCTTGGGTGGCAAAAGCCAGGGTACATTTTTGGCTGGGCTTGTATAGGCCCCAGGGCCGATAGCCTAGTATCTACCTATGAACCTATGAATGGGAAATTTGTCAAATAGAAATTGTTTTTCCCATTGTAGTAAAACATAATTTTAAATACGGGGGTGCAGGATGCCCCCATTGCCACCCCTTTAACTTGGTGAAGGTATTGCCCATCTATAAATACAAAGTTATTCTGCAAAACAACTTCCATCAGAGAATTTAACACATACATTTCATCATCCCCAAAATGTTTAGTTTCAATAAAAAAAATCATTAAACCAAACCAGCCCCAGTTCATGGGGTATGACATTATACAACTCCATTACATCAATGGTTAAAAAAAACATGTTGTCAGAGAAAGGTACATCCCTAATCTTAAGCAAAAAATCCCAAGAGTCTTTGCACAAATAACTTACTTTCATGACAATGTCCTTAATTTATAATCAATGAATTTAGAAAGGGGGTGGGTCTTAGAACAACTAGCATTGACTATAGGCCTCATAGGCTGATACCTTATATCTTTGTGCATCTTTGGAATGCCAAAGATAGACAGTATCAGTGGGTGCTTCACTTGTAAATAATCATATAACGTACCGTCAGTTTGGCCCTGATCAAATAAATCTTTAAGCAAATAGTCAATCTTGTACGCTAGATGAATAAAGTTTAAGAAAATTTCCTCATAAAAATCATTTTCAAACAAATAATTAAACATCAGAATGAAGTGTATGGAGATGATACCAAGAATGAAAACTTCGGTCCCATCAATCAGCGTTGTACGACACAATGATCCACGAGAAAGTAAAATGAAACTCAAGGTTTATTGATCGACATCAAACTAACACTCCATAAAACATCACGGACAAGACTGCAAGGATAATATGGAAGGATAAACTCCACACATCAGCCTGCTACATCAAACATGTATCGTGCACAACATGGAAAAAGACGCCAAAACAAGACAAGTTTAGCGCTTTCAACCAATTATCTGGTCTTCCTCAGAACTCAAAAGTTATATTAAAAACCTCCAATGGAAACTAAGTAGAATGTGAAATGCCAGACTGGGACAATGAAGATTAATGAAGATCAGTGAGGCCGCTGCTTTTCACACCATTGTTTCTGCATGCAAATTTTGGACTGCCACAAATGATTTTCTCAATACATATTACATCAGCTCAGTAAAGTGATTGTCACTTTCTTGCTAAGGCATTTAAACAGCATTCATCACTATACCGTTGTTTCTCATGTGATTGAAAAGAATCACATGAGAAACAACAGTATAGTGATGAATGCTGTTTAAATGCCTTAGCAAGAAAGTGACAATCACTTTACTGAGCTGATGTAATATGTATTGGGAAAATCATTTGTGGCAGTCCAAAATTTGCATGCAGAAACAATGGTGTGAAAAGCAGCGGCCTCACTGATCTTCATTAATCTTCATTGTCCCAGTCTGGCATTTCACATTCTACTTAGTTTCCATTGGAGGTTTTTAATATAACTTTTGAGTTCTGAGGAAGACCAGATAATTGGTTGAAAGCGCTAAACTTGTCTTGTTTTGGCGTCTTTTTCCATGTTGTGCACGATACATGTTTGATGTAGCAGGCTGATGTGTGGAGTTTATCCTTCCATATTATCCTTGCAGTCTTGTCCGTGATGTTTTATGGAGTGTTAGTTTGATGTCGATCAATAAACCTTGAGTTTCATTTTACTTTCTCGTGGATCATTGTGTCGTACAACACTGATTGGTGGGACCGAAGTTTTCATTCTAAATAATTAAACATACGATCAAGGTAATCTCCATTGTGCATTATTATCACCCCACCCTCTTTATCAGGTTTCATCGTTCGGACATTTTTATCCCTAACCAACTTGTGCAAAAGTTCAGACTCTACTTTATTTAAATTAGGAACAATTTTACAGTTTTTATTTGCCAACAGCGCTCTAAAATCATGTTCAACTAATTTTTCAAACAATATCAATAGTAATGGGAGCACTGGATTAAACACACTGCTTCTCCTTAAAATACCAACCCCTTTGTTAGAACTGTTATTCTCAAAAAAATTCTAAAATTCAATTTCCTAAGGAATAACTTTAAAGCAATCAATAAATACTCAATTTTTGCAAAATTCGTAAGTACAAATGATAAACCTTTGGACAATAAATCAGCATAGTTCGCACCATAGCCATTGTTTGTAAAATCATATAGGTAAAAGTCACCTTGTACATTGGAACAAATCAAGGGAAGGTCTGTCCGTTTGCCAACCATAGTATCTAAGCCCTCCACATTCAGCGTCTCTTCTTCTAACTCCTCTGGTACGGCCTCGATTGATTGCCATAGTTCTGTTGTTGAGGCCGCCAACCTCACTACATCGCTTCCCCCTGTAAGTTCTTGTTCCGTAGTCTCTCTGAGCACCTCAGCACTCCGTTCTTAGAATAAGAGTCCACTTCGTCATTATGCTCTCCTTCCACACATAAACGACTGGGCCTATCATCATCATTGTGTTCACGGTTACCAAGCAACAACTGGGGCTTGTGATAAGCAAACCCTTGGGCATAAGCATCCTTATCACGCTTAAGCTTGTTGTTTTTCCTTTTTTGAATATCACAAAGCTCTTTGTCAATGTCCACAAAAATACTTTGGTAACGATCAACACGTTGTTCAAACAACAAATCCCCCTTTATATTATCATTTAACTTACTGGCCTCGCCGACCAGTGTGTCAATTTCCTTCTGATTATTTTTAATAATAAGTTCTAATAGTTCCAAACCCATTCTGTCAAATAATCTTAACAATTCACAATGAAAGGGAGAACCCTCCATAAGGTCATTGGGATACTTCCAACACCTTAGTCCTTTTGGAACAATTTTACATTTAATGCACGCCTTGAGGTAGGAATTCTTTAATTGTAACTTACGGCATTTGGACAGAACAGTTTGAAATTTAACTACAGATTGTTGTAAACTCAACCCTTCACCGTTCTCTTGATCATTGTTTGAAAAGTGGAACGAACTGTTGAGCCAACCATTAAAATTCAGTCCGATATCAAAATCATTAAGGAAACTAGCCCCATTACCAGCACCATCAGTTCTTACTCCATCATTAAGGCAGATAGGAGTACGAAGAAATTCATTAGGTTCAAGGTTAGTTACCTTCGGTCCCTGAACCTGCTCCTTAAGCTCCTTTACCATTTGTGTCAACAAGCCAATACTCACTACAACCTTGTCCATCATAACATTTGTTTGTTCCCCCAAGGTAGAAGGCAGCTCACACCCAGCCATAGTGTCACAATTCACCAGGAACCAAGAAAAAACTGTCAACCAACAAACAGAACAGACCAGCTGTGGCCACAAAGACCAAGGAGCCCCAGATAAATTCAAGCAAATATGCTTTAATCAAACTGAGCGCTTTCATTTAATATAACATAGACTTCATCAACGTTAATACACCAGGCGAACTGAGCTTAATATATACCATCCAAATAATTAATCACGTGACAACACATCATTAGTGTATTAGATCATTTATATATATATATATATATATATATATATATATATATATATATGTTAATAGGTATTTTTGTATATATATTTTTTTACTTTACTAGGGTGTTCTTGGGGGGCTACACTGCGGTGGTATGGCGGTAGCACTGTTACCTCACAGCAAGAGGTTCTCCCGTTCGATTCTCGGCTTGACTTGGGAGTGCCTTCTGTGTGGAGTCTGCATGTCCTCCCCACGGTTGGGTAGCGTTCAAAAGACATGCGTGCATAAATGGGCATGCCTTCATTGAAGATTGGGCATCAAGCTGGCACCTTGGCATTTCAAAAATCTATTGCCAATCATTAGCGGACAGGACTTCCGATGTGGTGACACCTTACCGGGAAAAGCCGAAAGACAAACAACAACAAGGGTGTTCTTGGGGGGGGTTGTTTTAAATGATGTTTTTAAATGATCAAGGCTGGCCCCATTTGCAAAATATCACTTCCACTACTTTATGATTGAGGGACCACTCATGTGGCCATAAAATGTCTCTGCTCAATTTGTCTGCAATGATGTTGGATTTCCCTGGGATGCGCATTGCTATTAGAAAGCAGTTGGAAGCTATCACCCAATGCCAGACTCTGACAGCTTCTCAACAAAGTGGGTACGATCTGGTTCCCCCTTGTTTGTTGATATATCAAACTACAGACATGTTTTCGGTCCGGATCACAATTGTTCCTATAGGAAGAGAGTCCTGGAGTGCTTGCAACTCTAAAAGTACTGCTCTCATCTCTAGGACATTTATATGCAGGTGAGTCTCGTGGTCTTTCCAGATGCCTTGAACTGTCTTCCCGAGAAAATTCCCCCCACCCTATCTGGGAAGCATCCATGGTCCCCGTTGCTAGAGGTTGTGGAGAAATAAAGGGACAGTCTTGAAGTACTGACTGTGAGTGGATCCACCACTGGAGATCTTTCTTGCAGGGCTTGGTTATTATGATCTTGAGAGACACTGGAAGTTCCAAGATTGACCACTGAGCAAATAACATCCACTGGAGCATCCTCATGTAGAGATGGGCTAGAGGTGTCAGTATGATAGAAGCAGCCATTTTCCCTATGACCTGGAGAACTAGTTTTGCAGTGGCTTTGGACTTTTTCACAAGAATTTTGATGAGATGACAGAGGTCATGTACTCTGTCTTGTGAAAGACTTGCTATCTGAGTGGTAGCATTTATCTCTGCTCCTATGAAGGGCAATGTTTGCGATGGCTCTAGCACATATTTTTTGTAATTTATGGTAACGTCCAGGGAGGAGAAGAGTTGAAGGACATAATCTTTTGATTGAAGTAAGTGATGTCTGGTCAGGGTGGTTATGAGCTAGTCATCCAGGTATGGAAACACGTGGATTCCCTTGCATCTCAGGTGAGCCACTATTACTGCCATACATTTGGTGAACACTTTGGGGGCTGTAGTGAGACCAAAGGGCAGAGTTTGAAACTGGAACTGGCTGGCTCCTTGCCAGAAGTGCAAGAACCTCCTGGACCATCTGTCCATTCAAATATGGTAGTACGTGTCTTGGCAGTCTATGGAGCACATCCAATTGCTTTTCCAGGAATGAAAGTATCGATTGCAGTGTCACCATCTGGAACTTGGTCTTCTTTACTGATTTGTTCAGATTGTTGAGATCCAGAACGGGTCTCCAGTCCCCTGTTTTTTCAGAACTAAAAAGAATCTTGAGTAAGTTCTGGATCCTCTCTGGTCTGCTGGGATTTCTTGGATGACTCTTTTTCCTTAACAGCTCTTGAATTTGTATAGCTGTCTGTTCCTTTTGAATGAGTGGAACATCTGGAACCACTTTGTTTCTGGGGATAGGAAGGGAGAAGGGAATGATGTATCCTCTGGATATTATGTCCTGCATCCATTTGTCATCTTTAACCAAGTTTCTTGATGCCAGGACAATTGTCCTCCAACCGCCTCCACAGGGGAGTAATCGGGCACTCCTTCAGGAGCGCTGGAAATGTCTCCCAAAGAAAGGTTCCCTGGAGCCTTGGTTTTGCAGACCCCCCACCCCCACCCCACCACAAAAGTGGCATCTCCTGTTATTGTTGCTCCCTCTGTCTCTGGGGGAACTTTCACCTTGTGTGTCCTGATAAGACATCTGAGATTTTCTGAACCACATTTTTCCACTACCTTTTTGACCTTTGGGAAAGGGTCTGGTAGGAGTGGAAAAATGTACTCAAACAGCAGACAAGGTCTTACCCTCTTGGTTCACACCTGATGAGCGTTTCCTTTATTTTTGGCCCAAACAGGGATGAGCCATCAAAAGGGGTGTTAATGAAAGAAGACTTGAAGGGCTCTGTGAAACTGCAAAGATGCATCCAGGCCTGTTTCCTTAAGAGCGATACCTGAGCCTGCTACTGTACTCATTGCATCTGCTGCATAAGAAATTAGTCTCATGGACGAGTTGACAACTGAATTCAAGGTAGTGAGCTGAGCATTGACTTTCTCTGCCACTGCATCAGCTACAGCTCCTTGAAGGGAGTCTGATAATTCTTTAATCAGCTCCCTCTGAAGTCTTGCAAAGTGAGTTAGGTAATTCAGAGACCATAAGGCAAAGGTCACTGATGTGAAGACAGGCTTCCCATACCTATCCATAGTTCTGGAGTCTTTATTAGGAGGATGGATACAGGTACTCTTCTCAGGGAGTTCCTTTCAAGTGGCCACCGCAACAACCATAGCATTGACTCCTGCACCTTTTGTAAGAAAATTGTTCTGTTTGGGGGCAGTAATGTATTTGTTTGGCCTCCTAGGAGTAGGGTCTGTGGTGTCTGGGATCTCCCAAGCCTTTCATGAGATAAGCACGATAAGCTCATTGAAAGGGGGAGTAACCCAAGAAGTTGATGGGTGAGATGCAAAGGCCTTCAGGAAGACCGACTCCTCAGCCAAAGGGGAGAGAACTGCCAATCACCTCTCTGTTTCAATAATTCTAAGATGTCTCCAAAGAAGACATCTTCAGGAGGTGATTGTGGGGACCTTTTTGCTTCATCAAGGTCAGTATCAGATGTGATGAACTCTACTGGGAAGTCCATATGCTTCCTTTTACATGTCCTCTTCCAGGGGACCTCTTTAGTGGGGTACTCTGGAGAAGTTTCAGAAGAGGAGGCAGTATCCTGAGGTATATCCTGAGGCCTAGCATTTCTGTGGATCTGTGGAGAGGGACGGTGCGAAGACAGACACCTCGCCTGAAGGGGGAGGAAGAACTGAAAAAGATTGTGCACCAGACTGTGAAGCAGTCAAAGCCCTCATCATTACTTCGAAGGCAGACCCTCCCCACTCCAAAGTGGCCCCCGGATCCGACAAGTAAGTTATCAGAGCCAAAAGTTCCTCTGGAGCAGAAGAGAGCAGCTCCGAAGCAGAGGTTAGAGCTGAGCTCACCAATGCCAAGACATAGTTGGATCCAAAGAGATCTGTTAAGTTTCCGTCAACCCAACAGGGGAGTGTCGGCTCCTAGAGGTCTCCTGCTCTGAAGGCATAGAGACACTCAGGGCCAATGTCAGAACTGGGGAAGTTATTGGTCCCTGACCCAACACAACCTAGATGTCAGAATATTCTGGTTCGAAGCAGGAGGATGGATCAGAGGAGGAACTATAGCAGGAGAGGGGGTTTTTTGTCTGAACTGATTCCTTTGGGCTTAAATCCACGAAAATTCTGGCCAAAGCAGGTGTCTTTAAAAGTCTCTCCATGACCCTATCCACGTCTTCATCTGACAAACACCCGGTAGACGGAGTGGATAGGGTAGGTGATCTTGAATTAGCCAAAATTGGGGAAGGGAGCCTGGAAGAGATCTTCTTCACAGTAGGAGATCATCTCCTGAGTCTATGACTAGAAGAAGTAGTCAGTGCCAGTGGTGTTTCCTGATCTGTGGAAGCGCTGGAGCCAGGAGGAAGTGTCTGTTCTGATAGAGCCTTCGGATCCATCAATTTCAGAGCCTTCTGCTTCGGCTCTGACAGGGATCTCGGCTCCGATAAAGGTCTCTTAGTTGGCTTGTCTGATGTATCGGTGGATATAACCTCAGAGAAAAGCATTTTCAAAAGATCTTTCAAAATCAATTAATTTTTGCATTCTATTAAAGCCCCTGATTAAAGTTGTGACAAATGGAACAAGACTCGTGCAGGTGTAAAGTCTCTAGACAATGCACAAACAAGGTGTGCGAATTGCTAAGGGGCATTTTCTTACTACACTTTTCACACTTTTTAAAGCCTAAGGCTTGCTTTCCTGTTTATGGGACATGACAGAAGTAAAAGAGAGAAAGGACAATTAGAACAACCACTGTCACACTTAGGAGACTTAAGTCCTAATTTAAACAGACGTAACTCACAATCATACAAAGAAACAAAGGTTATAGAAAAAAGAATTCTATTTTTGTTATATATATTATGAACTTGAGAGGAAAGGGAATGTGAGGAAGTCCTCTAACTAAAATGGATGTTCTTAAAACACCCCCTAATTTAAACAGACGTATAGAATAGGGGGAAGTGGGTAAAGAAGTTAAATGTTAGAATTAATTTAAATATAAGTAGGAGAGTAAGCTATGTTGAAAAATAATAATCAAAGTTGTACTTAGCCCAGGGCTATCACTGACGAAACCTCTTTGCTGCACAGCAAACGAGATTTGAGGTAACCAGAGGAAGGCATTATGGGTAAAGAATGGAGCCTATGAGCTTTGCTGAGGACCTCGGACTGGAATATTGGCCGAGATGGATCCGACCCACAAGTGAGAATAAAGACAAGATTGACAACATCACATCTGAAATTGCACAAGGGGGCTGGCTTTACCAAGGATGGTCTGGAATAAAAATTCCTTTTGATGAAGGCGTTAAAGATCTTATGTGAAGTCAATGATGTTGACAGAAATCCATCAAGGAAGGAGGAAATGGCTACCATGTTGAGCTTAAGTGTAACTGATTCCTTTGTGGAAATGTTCTGCTAAAAATGTAGTAACACTAGCTAGTATAATACTATAATATAATATAATATAATATAATATAATATAATATAATATAATATAATACTAGGGGTAGGGAGTATTCTGATGTAGGATCTACATTTTTCTTTTGTCCCCAGTTCAAAAAAAACCTTTCCATTTGTCTTTATAAATCTTTCTTTTTGAAGATTTTTGAGAAGCTGTAATCAGATCAAGTTCTGGAGGGACCGAATGTTTCCTGGCAATTACTAGAAGTGGAGAAACTATGCAGTTAGATAGAGGAAATGCAAGTTTAGATAAGGCTGAACAGATGGATGCATCAGCAGAGAGGGGTTCTGTGAAATAAGAAGGGCGTCTTCTTGAGATGAGGCCACAGCTAGGAAAACCATATCTAGCAATGCCAGAACACAACTATGAGAATAATTTTTGCTTTGATCCTCTGGCTTTCTGAAGAAACCTGGGTATTAGCTGAATAAGATGAAAGTCATAAAGGAGACCAGGTGGCTAGAAGTACAATAATGCATCTTTTGGTGACTGTCCTGACTGAAGAGTGAAGCTGAAGAATTGTTGGCATTTGGTATTAGAAGACAAAGCAAAGAGATTGCAGCCAGATCTTCCTCACTTCTGAAATATGCTGAAGGCTATTTTTCTGTTGAGAGACCATACATGTTGAAGCAGTATTTGTCTGCTTAACCAGTCTGCTATCACACTGGATGATCACGGATTACACATTGCAATAAGAAAGCGGTGCAGATGCGCAGTCCATTCCAACATCCTCATGGTTTTGCTGTACAAAGGATAAAAAAGTGTTCCTCCTTGCTATGGCTATTGCACAACAAGGAGTCCTGACATACATGCAACACTAGGAGTACTCTCATCCTGAGAACATTGATGTGCAGTTGGGCCTCTTGTGAAGTCCATGTTCCTGAGACCATTCTTTTTAAGTAATGGTTCTCACTCCAGGATAGACACCTCTGGTCACTGTGGAATTTGGGTGTGATACCACAAATGGCATTCCTGCTGACAGATTTTGCGGGTCCATCCACCAAAGCAGATTCTTGACACAGGCCCATGAGAGTTTCATTCTGTTATTCATGAGTGGTGAGAGTTGGTTCTACTAATTTTGAACGTTCCATTACAAACTCTGTATATTCAGCCATGCATAAGGGACCACCTGGACTGAAGGATGCTGCGAGTCCCAATATCTTTTGTACAGTAGTGGCAGTAATTGGGGGATGTGTAATAGGTTTTAAACATCTCTGATTATGGAAGAAATCCTTTAAGGGAGTGGTTTTGCTGTTTGTTTCAGAGCTCACAACTGGCACCCTAGAAAGGCAAAGTTTTGAGAAGGTTCTAGTTGGAATTTGGCTACATTGACCATGATCCCCAAGGACAGACAGACAGGTCCAGAACAAATACTGCTTTGCGAGAAATGCTGTCTTCACACTGAGCCTACAAGAACACAGTTGTCTTGGTATGGAAAAATCCATACTCCAAGGAACCACATGTGAGCTGTGACAGATGGCATGTATTTGATAAAAACCTGGGGGTGCTGTGGTGAGTCTAAAAGGCAAGGGAAAAAGTGAAAATGAATGACTCCTTCCTGACAGTGAAGGAATCTTTGTTGATGCCTTCTCTATTTTTATATGCAGATGGGCATCTTAAAAATCCAAAGAGCGCATCCAGACATAGCAGGATGGACTGAACTAAAATCACCTGGAAGGACTCCTCCTACACAAATTGGTTGAATCGTTTAAGCTGAACATGTGTCTGATGCTCTTTGTCTTTATTGTTATCAGTAGGAGAGTGGATATGTAACCCCCTTTATTTAGAAACCCTGAAAGTGAGATGGGGGAAAACAACAAACAGCATAGTGCTGCCTGTTGTACGTTAACTTATGACCACTATTCCACAGAAGTTAGACAGATAATGGAAAATAATTGGAGCTGTATTTTTCGGGCATTTGGTTTAACTAACAAGTTGGGACAAACCCCGAAAATAATATTTAGAAGGAGAATGAATATGAAAAATATGTTTGAAAGGAATCACAAACAAAATGATATCCAAATGGGGAAGATGTGTAAGTGTTACACATGTAAGGAATGCAGGTATATTTATGAAAATAGGAACGTGGTCACTGAGGAACACAAAAAGGTGTTACCTATACAGGGGAATTACAATTGTAATACTAAGGGGGTGATATACGTGCCTTTATGTCAGACATGTACTCCTTTTTATATCAGGAAAACTGAAAACCAATTGAGGAAGAGGATTTACCAGCGTAATTACGCAATAAAAAACAGGACAAGTCAAATGCCTTATACAGACAAGCGTAAATTGTAACAATTTTAGAAAATTCCACTTTTGTATACTAGAAAAGGTGCAGAGACAGGAACAAGGGGGGAACTGGTCAGGTTTCCTGGAGTACAGGGAAACATACTGGCAGGTTCTGTTGAATGCCACATGGTCTCCTTGTATTAATGATAGGGTACCCATTAATAATTTGTTGTCATTAAAAGCAGACAGGGTTTAGGTAAAAAGTTTGAAATTGCTTTTACAATAAAGAGGAGGACAGGACTTGTATCTATACAAAATTTATATATTATACATTTAAACAAGTATTAATATAGTTTTTGGTTCCTAAACAGGCAGGATGTTTTCAGATATATATATTTTTTACCATGAAATACCTAATGTTGTTTAAAGGTTACATCATAGAGTTTTTACTATTATTTCTATATTTATATTTACGTGTTTCATAATGGGAAATTACATTCTTAAACGTATTTATGTATTAAGGATTTTCAGTGGCTGATGTGAATAGGATTTTGTATAAAAGAGGCAGTATGTGAGGTGTTTTTATCTGATGATGTTCTGTATTGGTGAGTAAAGGGAACAAAAGAGCTTATTATCTTACAGAGGTGTCCTGGTCTTGCTTTGCGAGGAAAGCTTTGCTGTTTGTGTGTGGTGAATTTTTATGTTTTGTGTTGGATTATTGTCTTTATTGCCACTAAGAAAAACCTGAAGAAGAATCCTGATCCTCTCTGGTTGGGTAAGACCTCCTGAATGGTTCATTTTTGAGAAGGCTCTTGAGCTCCTTCAAAGTCACTTTCCTTTGATGGGGTGGAACTGTTGGATGATAGGATGACAGTTCAGTGGGGATTTCCAAAGAAGGAATAAAGTATTCTCTGTATACAATTTTCCACATTCACTAGTCCGACATAGTGGCCATCCATACTGGGAGGTGTAGCGAAAGATGACCTCCCCTACTGACTCCACAAACAATAGCAGTGGGTGGCTAACAGACTGTGGAGTGGGCTGCATTTGACTGCTTTTTTTATTTAATATCTGCACTGATATTCTCCTCGAGTTAATTGTCATTGTTGGTCCATACTGGCTGGATTGCCTGTCTACCGTTATCTTGTTCCCTTGTTTATTCTGCCAAGCTGAGAGCCAAGGTGTCTGATATTAAATTACCACATCCAAGTCCCAAAACCTGCTCTTTTTATAATCTACAGTGTTAGTCCTGTTAGCATTTAGGGAATTGGAATGCTACTGCTGGTCTGCTAGGAAAGAAGAGTGCTCTTGTGTTATCTTGCCCTGGGACTTTGCTGCTAATAATGGATCTTCAGTTGCTATCAGAATAAGAATTTTGGATTCTGCTGGAAGCCTGTTGAATTTTGAGTGCTCCATGTTTGGGGGGAGTTAGAAGGATGCTATGAATGCTGCAAATTGTAATGGCTTGATTTTATTTTACTTAATGTGCTATTTCTAAACTTGTTTGTTACAGGTGGATATTGCATGGTTTACGAGTCTGTTTAGTTATTAGATGTTTATATAGTTTTAGTACTGGGCATATTTCTGTCATATTTTAAATTTAAAGCCCAGATGTTGTTCTTGGAAATAGAAAAACTGATTACTATCTGTTATAGCAACATTGCTTTTAATGCTGTATTCTAGTTACTACTATTGCAATATTGTTTCTGTTCTTAGAGAGAATTATCTATGGTAAATGTAACGCAATGTAATTCAGTTTCTCTGACTATATAACATCATTTGAGTTTCTTGCTTTGTAAAGTGCTTAGGAAATAAGCACTAGAATAAACCTGAACTCCAGGTTTCATAGAGGTGACATCCCAAATGGATCTTCCAGAATTCTGGTGGTCGAGGCCACCTCTACCTCTCAGTCGGCATCTTCACACGGAGTCTCCCCAGAAACTCCTGTCCTCCTATTGTCTTTTCTGGGGCTGCTTGGACTTAAGAAACCATAAGTTCTTAGCCCCTTTTAGATTCCTTTGGAACATTCTTTGAGGGGCTGTAAACTTTACCCAAACAGCTGTGAGCATTTTGCCTTCTTAATCACAGTACAACAGCTTCTCTTTAACTTGTGTCCAAACAAGGAGGTGCCATCAAAGGGGGGGATTGGCAAATGCCACCTTAAAATAGTCCACAAAGTCTGTGAGGCACACCAAGGTTTGTCTTCTCATTTCTAAACCTGAGCTAGCCACCCTGGTTTCTCCATCAATGGCACTGTAGATTAGCCACATGGCTAGTGAAGAGATGGGGCTAAGTGTTGCAGCTTGGGTCTCTAGCTGTGTCCTCAAGTCACTCACTGGCAACTGTTTCAGGGTGTCAGCTGCCTTCTCTCCTTAATCCCTCTGAAATCTAACTGTGTGTGCCACATAGTTCAGGTCTCTGATAATGTGTTTGATACATACACCTGGATACATGCACCTGCTTCCCTAGTCTATACCTTATCCTGCACTTTCTGGTTGGTGGATAGATAGCCTGGACATCCTTTGGACTTCTTTCTTGGTGGCTGCAGCTACCACTATAGAGTACATAAGAGCTACTTTGTTCCAGTGCCATTTGTCATTGGGGACTGCAGCACTCTTTCCAAATGGGATTGGTTCAGCTATGTCTGGTTCTTTCCAAGCCTTGCAACAAACCACTACTACGAACTTCTCTGGCAGAGGCAATATACCCAAGCTGCAGGGGGACAGGATTGTAGGCATCTGTTAAGATCTGCTCCTCTGGAGAGTTGAGGTCTATGAGTCAAAATCCCCTTGGCCTCGTCATGTTCAAGTATCATCTACTGAAGGGGATTTGGGAGAAACCTCCCCTTCACTAAGACCTTTATCTGGGTATGGGGAAGCCAAAAGAAAGTCTATGTGCTTCCCTCTTACACTGAATCTTCCTCATGGGATTACGGGCAGAGTTGTCTAAACTCTTCTTGGAAGAGCGTACTTAGATCACAACAGTTTGAACAAATCCCCTTGTCCTGAGAGAGCAAACATGATAATCAGTCAAAAGCCAATCACTTGTGAGTACTGTACTACTCCGGTACATAAACTAAATAAATAAAAATAAATAAATAAAAGTCTCAACTCCAGCGATGCCTCAGGGCAGAATCAGTGGGCCCTATACAAGCTCTTGCAAAGAGCCTGAACTCTACTTTCGTCTGTGTAACCAAATGTACTGTAATACTCAGGACTAGAATCGATGAAGCCACAAAAATTGGCATCATCTTGACAAGCCCATACCACCCATCAGCAATGAAGACTCCAATGCTGTAGTCAATACAGAGAACTTTTGTACCAAGATATCAAATAATAAAACCTCCAATGTCAAGAATGACACTGACATCATCAGAGCCATCATCACCATCTGGAGTCTGGCACCAAACTCCAGGGACCGAGTGATTCCTGGTGTCAATATGATCTAAAGATGTCTTCATAGAATAAGACATATTAGTCTATGCCATAGAAATAGATGCAGGTGTCAGCTCTCATCCCAGCACTCCCAGTGCAATGGCATGAACCAGAGGAGAAGTAATTTCAGTGGTCATAGATACAGCTTATCAGCTCACTGTGGATACTGTTAGGCCCAAGATGATACCATATTGTTGACATCATCTCCTCCCAATCAAACGGTGCAGGGCTCCTAAAGGACTTGTAGGAGCAAAGGGAAGACAAAGGCAGGATGGTTCTTTCTCAAAGGAAAACTTGCTTATTTTCCTCCTTAGTGCTGAGTCTGATGTTCTGAATGATTCCTGCGAAGGCAGTGAAGAACACTTGACTGGAGTGGCTGAGCTTGAAAGTCCTGCCCTAGATAAAGAACTGTGTGGACTTTTGGAGGGGTCAATTTCTCCAAAACAGGAAGATCTGATTAATCTTTCAATTGTTTTTCCTTCTTTTTTTTTTTTTTTTTTTTTAGGTCTGACTACCCCTAGGAGATGAATTATCAGGATTCTGAGGAAGAAGTCTCTGTAATCACTACTTCTGAAGGATGTAAACCATTCAATATCAGCTTACTCAGAAAGCGTACAAGAGCTGAAGTTTTAGTAAATCGGACAGTTGCTGTTTAGAATAGGAAACTCTAATGTATAACATGCACAGGTTGTGTAGGTACTATGGAGGTATCCTGTACCTGCACTTTTTGAACCCTTGCTTGGGTTCTTTGTCCATTTCTGCTAGGAGACAAGACCACAGAAAAAAAGTCAACAATGCCAACACACTTGAGACAGGTACCAAGCCAAACAACAGTGTAACAACTACTACTAATATAGAGGATAGTCATGAAAGACATCCTAGAGAATGTCTAGCTTAATTATGACATCATTATTCTATTATCCCCCGCCCATCAAGTTAACAATGCTGCAACCAGAAACTGAAGACTACCGAATACCAGTCATCATGTACAATGTCATAACATTCAAAACAGGAATACACTCAACTGACTTGCAAAAAATATATATATCATTTACAGTTTATGCTAAAAATGCACTCATACATAAATATGTCCACTTATACCAAAACATCAAATTCTAAAATGAATAGTAACTACTCCCAACCATACATACTGTATAAAACACACGTAAGATAATAGCTCGAATTCTTGGTCAAAGCCAAGTAAAAATAATGCTTCTCTGGGAACTATATAACAAATTCAGTAAAGCCTCATATTATATAAGCAGTAAACAAGGACTGGTGACATAGACTGCTCTGTAAATCCTGGCTTTCTAAGCAAATATTGCTTAAGCAGCTCCAAATTTCTTCATGCTAGTGTACTTTAATGGCTCACGTTTCAGCTGAACAACAAACCTTAATCATGTTTCATTTCATGGACAAAAAACACAACATTTTGAAATCAAAATATTCATTGAGACACTTCATAATTAAATCAACTTTAAAAAGAGAAGACTTAACTAAGCTCTAATTTCAAAGACACAGTCACAGCCCTTAAGGCTAAACGACACACCTAATACACTTGTAATAGGTGACTCTATTGTCAGACACACTGACGTTCCACTCACCAGGCTGACCAAGGAGAAGGTCACTGTAAGCTGCCTGTCAGGTGCCAGGATCCGCCACATAACACAAGCACTCAGGTCACTCCAAACCAAGTACAAATATGACTCTGTCATTGTCCATGCTGGTGTGAATGACATGAGACGTACCTCCCTGGACTGCATGAAAAAATATATAGAAGAGCTCTTTGATCATGTAGCCCAGGCCGGTATGACCCTGACCTTGAGTAGCATCTTACCCTCACCAAGAATGATGCCACAGTATAAAGACAAAATTATCAATTTTAACAATTGGCTAAAGTATTGGTGTCATTCAAAGGGGATCCAGTGTCTGTCAGCCTGGGATGACATGCTCGACAAGCCACGTTGCTTCGCTAGGGATGGCTTGCACCTGTCACCCCTGGGTTTTCAAATACTGGCAAAGGCTCTTGCCTCCCCCATAGTGCCTTTTTTAGGCAAGGCTGAAAAGACAAACCCACCTCCATAGACAACACAAAGAAAAAAAAACTAAGGGTAATGCTGCTCAATGCCAGATGTCTAAACCTCAAGATGCACGCACTCGAGACTCTCCTCAGTATGGAGAATATCGATATCTGTGCAGTAACAGAAACCTGGTTCAAGGCTCCTGAGAGCACGCCAGCACTAACAGGTTATACTTCATACCATACTTTCCGGCCCCAAAACTCGGACCAAACCACAAAAGGAGGGGGAGTATTCATATTTATCAAAGATACCCACACCTCCAGGTTAGTGGCACTGCACGAAGCATCGGAGACCATCCATGTGCAACTAACAGTGGGCAAAACTGCCTTTCAGTTTGTAGCCTGCTACAGACCACCCTCCCAAACACAGGAACCTCACTCAGCTTTCCTGAGAACACTGGAGAATATGAAGGTCTCTCCAAACACCATTATATTGGGTGACTTCAACTACCCAAACATTGATTGGGAAAACTACTCAACCCCAAACACCCTCGCCCAACAGTTCCTAGAATTTATAAACTCAAATGCTATGGAACAACTGGTCACCACTCCCACAAGAGGGGAAAACATATTGGATCTGGTCATCACCAACACTGGGTCTCTATGTTCCACACCAGAGGTATACCCCTCATTGGTAAGATCAGACCATAAACTAATCTCACTGGACATCCATATTCCATCCCTACTCCTAGCCAAGGAAACCACGGTGAAGAACTTCTCAGAAGCAAGCTTGACACTTCTCAAAACCAAGGTGGAATCCTTCAAAGCCCCCAGGCCAGTGGAATATATGGCCCAAAATGCAGAATCCTTTACAAAAGCATTCTATGGACACCTACAGGAATGCATGGAGCATGCTATCCCAGATATAACCAAGACTCACTCCTCCAAAGGCAGGAGACCTGTCTGGTGGACCCCGGCCATAAATAAGCTATACAACAGAAGGAGAAAGCTACTACATGATACAGCAAAATCCCAAAATGGGTAGGCGACTCTGATCAGTACTAACAAGAAACTACGATCCCTCATAAAATGATCTAAGGGCAGCTTTGATAGAAAAATTGCACAAGACACTAAAGATAATCACAAGACCTTCTTTAGTTATGTCAGAAACCTGGGAGGCAACTCCCAGATGTGCTCTGAGTTAGTGCAAAATGACAAAAAATACACTGAACCCACAGACATTGCCAACATCCTGGCAGAAAGGTTCAGTGCAAACTTCTCCCCACCTTCTCCCCCAAAAGAGCAAATGTCTATCCCAACAGAGTGTAGCCTTCCTGAGATCACAGTTGCACAGGTGAGAGCTGCCCTCTCCAAAGCAAAAAACACAGCATCAATGGGACCAGATGGTGTTCCGGGCTGCATCTTACACGAGCTCCAAGAAGAACTAAACCCTCATATAAAGTCGCTGTTCAATCTCAGCCTTACTACAGGACATGTACCCAAGAAATGGTGTACAGCAACAGTGGTCACACTCCACAAAGGTGGTGCCACAACAGACCCCGGAAACTATCACCCTATAAGCCTGACTAGCCTGGTCTGCAAAACTATGGAGCGTATCATCATGGAAATCATAAACAAAGACATTGGGAACGTCCAGACACTGGATCCTATCCAATTCGGCTTTGTTAAGGGCAAATCTTGCCTCTTGAACCTGGTCGACTTCTTTGAAACAGTTACCAAAGCCATAGATGAAGGGGAGGTAGTCCACACAGCCTACCTGGACCTCGCAAAAGCCTTCAACACAATACCCCACTCGGGCATCATAAATAAGCTCACCAGCTTAAATATCAACCCCTATGTCACAAGATGGGTTGCAAACTGGCTCAGGGATAGAACCCACATGGTCAGAATAGCAGGTGCCATGTCAGACTCTAAACCAGTTACAAGTGGCATCCCACAAGGCTCAGTCCTGGGACCTCTCTTGTTCGGTATATATTTCTCAGAGGTACAGGCTAACACGGGTGGACTATGGCTGACCAAGTTCGCAAATGACTGCAAACTGGGTGCCGTAATCGACTCTCCAGCTGACACAAGCATCCTCCAAAAGGGTCTCACAGAGACGGATAACTGGTGCCAGAGCCATGGTCTAAAGCTAAATGCCAAAAAGTGCATAGTCATCCCCTTTGGGAAAAACAAAGTGCCCACAAATTACCACATAGGTGGTAATCCATTAAGTACGGCAGAAGTAATTAGGGACTTGGGGACCCAAGTAGATAGCAATCTCTCCTTTGACAATCACGTTGCCAAAGTGGTTAGAAAGACCTTCTATATAGCCCACGTTATCATGAAAGGATTCACATCTAGATCAAGAGAGGTCATTGTGCCCCTCTACTCATCACTTATCAGGCCCATAATTGAATACAATGCCCCATTTGGGATGTACCTTACCCGACACCTGCAGCAACTGGAAAGACCCCAAAGTTACCTCACCAAGAGGATCAAGGGGCTCAAATAGATGCCCTATGCAGCTCAGCTAAAGAAACTCCAGCTCTACTCAGTTGTGTACCGCCTACTCAGAGGCAATCTGTGTCTGATGTATAAAGCCATGTCCAACCCAGAATTAATGGACATGCTTCACCTCAGGAAATCCAAATCCCTTAGAGCTACATGCTCCAGGGACTTGAACCTCAGCGCAGAAATAAATAGGACATGCTGGAAGGACAGATTCATATCCCAGAGGCTCCCTTCACTCTGGAACAAAATCCACATCCATGTTAGGCAAAGCCCCTCACTGACCCTCTTCAAGAGAAATCTTGATGGGTGGATGGGAGATCGTAAGTTTACCCCTGGGATCTCTTCTGTGTCCCTGCTTGACAGAGGTACAGTAAACTAACCTTAAAAGGGCTACCTTCTGTGACCTACTATACAGTGTCACAGTCAACTAATCTAAAAGGGTGACAAAAGCCAAACACACTCTGGCTAGGCTTATAAATGCCCTAGGGCAGATAGCCTAGTATCAACCTATGAACATATGAAAGATGTTCAACATGCAGTGTTAACCACTTCTTATTTCAATAAATGACTCATTCTACTTATGACATAAAAATTCATAATAATATCATATATTAACAACATATACCTTAGTAGGCCCTGGTGTTGCCACTGATGAAAATCAAGAATTAAAGAAGGAGCTCCACTGGTCATTGAACCTGTATTTATAGTTTTCAATCTCCCCTCTAGTGGTAAATTACTACATTTAAAAACTTCATGTTAAAACAGACAAGCTGCAAGCTTAAAAATGATATGCTTTCAATAAATCAAGGAATTGTCTAGTCTCTACTTGATATGCAATGTTGTTGTACAACATATCATTAATAAGTCTTTTTATATAAAAACGTATCATAGATGCAGTCAATATCTGCTTAAAATCAAAATGAACAGATATTTTAACTATAGCATACACAAAGTCCATAAATAAGCAGAGAATAAGGATGTAGTCTGCAATATAATTCAGAACTACTAAAAATAAAAATAAAATAAGTAATATGGCCAAGTATGCTATGCTTCTCCAAAAATAACAAGATAAATAAAAGATAAGATAAATAAAAATAAAATAAAATAATAATGCAGCTATAGAGCACCCTAAATCTCCATGTAACCATCTATTATATAAAAGTGTGTCCTGCCATTGCAGTACTATAGAGCTCTACTAATCAACTTTGGAGTGACTAAACAAATCCATCTCTCGTGTTAAAAAATATATATAGTATAAACTGCAATAAACAGCACCTAGTGTCTAAGGGGCCTGTTCTTCAAAAAAAGGTTTCATGGAAACTATGTAATTGAGACCATAACCTTTGTCAGTTTGTAACCTAATTATCCATTTCTGTTCCTGTGCTTCTGTAGCATTACTGATATCCCCCTTCCTCAAATCATTCGATGTAAAGCCTAACACAAAAATTTAAACCAATGTGTAGGTCCTGCTTGTTGTACAAGTTTCACTGTAGCCAAGGTGACATCTCCCTTGTTGATCTTGTATATATGCTCTCTAACTCGTTCCCTTAAAGTCCTGTTTGTTTTCCCCACATAAAATCTTGTGCATGTGGCACAACTAGCCAAATATACTAAGTCTCTGGATGAACACTCGGCTATTATTTAATCGTATACACCTGTGCTGTGGATGGATGTACAAACATTGGTATTGGCCATGTAATTACAGCAGTTGCAAGTGCCACTCTTGGCACCTTCAATTCTAATAAACATGGAGGGATTTTTATGACACACTAGTTGTTTAATCGTCTTACTGTTTTTATATATGATGTGCGGATGTATTCCTGCTACCCTTGATAACTTTTCATCAGCTGAAAGTATATGCCAATGTTTTTGGACAATTTGTTCAATATTTTTTACATCTGATGTATATGTCAAAGTGAGTTTACAATGTTTTTCTTTGTGGAAGCCTTTACGTGTTGTTCAAAATTTGTTCTTTCTTACTAGAGAAATAAGGTCTCACTCTGCTTTTCCTCTCTGTTTTTTAATTAGATCAAATTCTTTCTCATATTTAGATATCTTATAGCCTCTATCAGATAAATCATGTAAAAACTTATCTGTATGTAAATTAAGTAATTCTTCGTCTTTAGTCAATCTAGATATGCGAAACATCTGCCCTTTTACTATGTTCTGAAATATGTGGGGAGGATACATGCTAGTTCTATGCAAGATACTATTCTTCCAACAAGGTTTACTTTACATTTGGGTATTCATACTCCATTCTAATTTACTAATAGTCACATCTAAATAATCTATTTCATCTTCTGAGGACATCATAGTAAACTTTAAAAAAAGCAGCGGTTGTATTAATGTATTCAAGAAACATATGTAGGCTATTCAAATTTCCTGTCCATAACAAACACATCATCAAAAACATTTGTAGAATTCTATGTAATTCCTGAATCTAGCGCATTCCAATACATATGTTGTTTCCTAGTGTGCCGTAACTAAATTAGCATAGGAATTCGCACAGGAAGTGCCCATGGCCACTCCTGTGTTCTGCAAATAATTAAGTGTTGTCATATAAAAATACATTGTTCTCCAAAATCAGTTCTATGAAGAAACATATTAAACTAGTCAAACCTGTAGAAAAACTAGAATGCTTATTAAGGTAGTCCTTAATAAAATGAATCCCTAGCTGATTCGGAATGCAGGTGAACAGTGAATTGACATCTGAGGTTACTAAAATGTCATGTGTGGATATGTTATGGGACTCCTGATATTCATGAAGCTGTTGTAAAATATCACGTGCATCTTTCAACACACTGCTGGAGTTGCCAACAACTGGTCTCAACATGTATTCTACGTATATAGATATTGCTTCAGTCACCCAACCTTGACCTGACAATATTGGTCTGAGTGGTGGATTCGTGAGGGAGCTGTGTAACATAGGTAAATAGTTAATTAAAGGTATTCTAGGTGTTGCTATGTACAAATAATCAAAAATCTCCTTGTTGATAAGCCTACTCATGAAACAATCTAATATATCTAGATGTACTCTACATATGACATCATCTATTAATGAAGATGAGATGGTAGTATATGTCATTGTTTCTGAAAGCATATCTAGCATCATTCTAGATTAATTTGTTCTATGAAGAACAACTATGGTACCTCCCTTATCTGCCGGTGTAATAATTATGTCCGTGTTGGTTTCTAAATCTTTCAGAGCTGTCTGTTCTAACTTTCTCAAATTGTAGAAAGGTATGCTTTCTCCCCTTCTATCAGTGCTGGCATGTCTGTCTACCAGGTTTTTTTCGCATATACGGTAAGGTTTTAAGATTGTTATAGGGACTGATAAGGTTAGTGAGTATAGGTGTATTTGTTGGTTGATACAAGATCTTATGGGCAACTATTAGTTGATTAAAAAGTATTAGATTTGACAATTCTAACCAATCTAGTTGTTTAAAATTGTTATAATGATGGGTTCTATAGGCTGACCCAGTTGCAAATCTGGCAATATTGTTGTAGGAAATAACCAGTTTGTTCAGATCGCTTTTACCTAGTTTAGTGTAGATAGGGGAGGTGTATAGTAGGGTTGTGATTAAGTGGGCACAGGTGATAGTGGTCCTGACTAGTGGAGTCAAAAATTATCTGATCCTGTAGAGGGAACCTAATTTTTTATTGTTTTGATGGTGTTGTTGAAGTGAGGCTCAGAGGTGAGGTTATTGTCTATTAGTACCCCAAGTAGTTTAGTGGTAGGGTCAGGAGATATTATGGTTCCATTGCTAGATGTAACAGGAAAGTTTAGTGGGGTGGCCCTATGGGTGGGTGTGAATAGTAGCATTTTTTGTTTTTTTAGGGTTCAGGATGAGGCATCGGTGTAGAAGCCAATTTTCTACTGTACTAAAGATGTCTTCGGTTAGGCACTGAAGTTTGGATGGAGAAGTGGCAGAACATATTACGGTGGAATCATCCGCGTATTGGATACAGGTAGCTCATGGTATTACAGTAAATAGGTAATTTGTAAAGACAGAGAACAGGAGAGGACCCATTATGGAGCCTTGTGGGACACCAATGGCAACTGGGAGGTGGGAGGACAGGTTATTTTCCCATAGTACAGCCTGTTTCCTGTTATTTAAGTAGGACTGGAACCACTGTATAGCAAGGGCATCCAATGACAAGTTTTTGAGTATGTTAATGAGGAGGTTGTGATTAACCATGTCAAAGGCTTTTGACAGATCAATAAAGAGGGCTGAGGATAGAATGTCACTATCTTGATTTCTATTAATGTAGTCAGTAAAGGATAAGAGAGCAGAGGTGGTGCTGTGAAATGGTCTGAAGCCATGTTGGCAGGTGGCTAATAAGTTGTTTTCTAGTAGGTAGTTTAAAAGTTGCTCATGAATACATATTTCCATGATTTTTGCCAGTGGGGATAATACGGCTACCGGCCTATAGTTAGATAAATCTTTGGAATTGTCACCTTTATGCAGGGAGATAATGTGTGAAACTTTCCGGATTAATGGGATGGTACCTTCAGTAATGGTTCTGTTAATGAGAATGGACATGGGGTAGGCTATAGCTTTTGCAACTTTTTGTAGGTATTCAGCAGGTAGTTGGTCTACAGAGAGAGTGGTGGGTTTAAGTTTCTGAATGAGGGTGCAGATGAGGGATGTAGGGACAGGTTGAATATGGAATAGTAGTGGGCTGTTGGAGGTATTTGATGAGGAAGTTCTGGTGTCAGGGGATAGCCGATTAGCTAGAGATTGTATGGCCTCTGTAAAAAATGTGTTGAAAGAATTGGCTATTTGACTGTGATTATCGTGATCATAGCCTGAGGGAGTGGGAGTGACACAACGACCTGGGTGTAAGAATTTATTGATGCCTGACCAGAATTTTTGAGGTTTATTTTGGTAGGTTTGTTGAAGCTGGTGGTAGAAGTTTTTTTTTGTCTGATAATATGGTTTTCTTTGTTTTGTTTCTTAACTGTCTTAACTTTAATTGGTCCGAAGGGCTTTTTGTTGTATGCCAGCTAGCCCAGAACTTATTTCTTTGAAGTATTTTTTGTTTGGTAGTTTTGGAAAGCCATGGGGCAGGTTTATTCCTTATTCTGAGCGCTTAGGGGCATGGGAGTCTAGAGTTGCTAAGAATTTAGAATTAAAGTATGTGACTGCATCATCTAAAGGTAGGTGTTTCAGAGGTGACCAGTCACAGGATAAAAGTTCTTTTTGAAAGTTGTCAGGGTTAAAATTTTTGTTAGTCCTAATTGTCTTATAATGGTTTGGTTAGGAATATCAGTCTTATATCTAATTAAGAAGGTAAGAGATTGGTCACTTATGTCTTCATGGAGGGTACCTCCCTTTAAGTTTGGTGATTAGTATTAGCGAGATGGATACTATGTTGTTTTGTTCTTCCCCCAAATCATCTTCACAGATGATGTTGCATTCTGTTCTTTCAAAGAGAAGCGTCACTTCCTCCCTCTGCTCTGTGACCTGTTCAGTCTGGTGTTTGTCTTGATAGGGAAAGGAAAGGGTTTGCATTTTTGTGTATCTAAAGGGACATGCTTAGTGTCCACTTTAGGTTGCACATCCATATCTAGATGTACAAAAGTGATAACATCACTAGTGTTGTCCATGATGACTAAACAATTCTCTTTTCCATCTGTTTGACGCTGAGGTGTGTCCTGGGTGCTAGTATCACTATTAAATGGTTGTATACGTCTGGACTGATTGTTGTGACTGTCTGGCCTATTCACATCTGGACGGTTGTGTATATTCTCTTTAGGCCAGGTAAACACCAGTCCTGATTTAAAATCAAGAAGATCTCTCTCTCTTATCTTACATCTCTTTTGTAGCTGAAGTTTTCTATCAAATAGACCTACATTGCTCAAAATATTTTGTAGAGCTGTAGTAGCAATTATTACTGGAAAGTTATCAAATAGTTCCTTCTTCTTACTCTCTATATCACTAGATAAAGTTACTTCTATTGGTTTGAAAAAGTCAATAAGTAACTTCATGTAAGAAAAACTAGTCTCTACTAAATTGAGCTTCTGCCACTGTGTGAGTAGATCTCTATAAGAAGTGGCTAACACTACATTGTTGAACATCTTTGAAGTCAGAGCTTAGTTAATGCTTCTGTTTTTAAAGTTGATTTAATTATGAAGTATCTCAATGAATATTTTCATTTCAAAATGTTGTGTTCTTTGCCCATGAAATGAAACATGATTAAGGTTTGCTGTTCATCTAAAAATTGAGCCATTAAAGTGCACTAGCATGAAGAAATTTGGAGCTACTTAAGCAATATTTGTTTAGGAATCCAGGATTTACAGAGCAGTCTATGTCACCAGCCCTTGATTACTGCTCATATATGAGGCTTTACTGAATTTGTTATATAGCTCCCAGAGAAGCACTATTTTTACTTGGCTTTGACCAAGAATTCGAGATATTATCTTGTATATATTTTATAGGGTCTATATTGAATTAGTGAATGCTTAGAAAAGTGAACGCTAATTCATCGACCATTGTTAAGTGAAAGTTAAATTCTCGAACACCCGGAACAGCGATTTTTTCACAGGGAAAAAAATTGCTGGTCCACAAAAAAAATAAAAAAAAAAAAAATAATTAAAACATTATCTAATGTGGGGTGCTGTGCTCCCCACACACACCCTACTTAAATATACCAACTCCGAGATCGCACCACAGTGGAGGAAATGGCGAACTCCCGAAACCGGCCCAGCAATTTTTTTTCCCTATGAAGAGTACCAACAATGGTAAAAGGAGGGCCTAACAAAGGTAAGAGAGAGGGACAGTACCAACAATGGTATAAGTGTAATTACCAAAGGTAGAGAGTAGGAAGTAGAAGCAGTTTATAGGTGAGAGAAGAAATTAGCGAGACTGACTAAAAAAGGCAAAGTTTTGAGAGAAACTACACAAAAATACACAAATGTTACACTGGCACATCTGACGAGGAACACGGCAAATGAGATCTGGAGATACTATGAGAGGGGCATTGTGGGTAGGTCTTAGCTGAGAGGTTTTAGCTGGCATGAGCTTGGAAATGGCCATGTCGGTTACGAGGATGGAACCAAAGTCCTATCAGTAAGGAATGAATAAAGATTTACATCAGATGGATGGTTTCGCTGAGACTGTCTACAAAGTATTTGGATTTTCTGGGAATATGCATTACTACTAGAAAGTGGTGCAAGTTCACTGCCCATTGCCACACTCTCACTGCTTCCCAACATAGGGTAGGACCTGGTCCCTCCTTGCTTAAGTACCAAACCACATTCATGCTGTCAGTCTGAATGGAAATCACACCTTGAGGGTGAAATTCTACAAGTGCCTTGCAATACAAGGAGAAGCACAATCATCTCCAATATGTTAATGTGAGGGTTGGCCTCATCCAAGGTGTTTTGCTTTCCAAACAAACCTGGACCATTCTCCTCTGAAAAAAAAATCCCTACCCCAAGGAAGAGGCATCCATGGTGACAACCACTACTAGAGAAGGGAGAACAAATAATCTGTCCATGTGGATGAGTGGGTAAGAGATCCAACAGAGTAGATGATTCTTACAAGTATTTGTTAGAGTGATGGGGAATCTGAGACTGTGGGTCAGTTGAGACCATTGATTGTGCAGTAACCACTGTAATACACTTAATGCAATACCAAGCAAGCTGAACCATCAGAAAATAAGAAGCCATTAGACTCAGGATCAGGTAAGCTAGAGATTTGTCACACTGCATAAGATCTTGTATTGCCTTGTGAAAAATCTGAATTCTTTCTAAAAGAAAGGATACCACCTGGTAAACTGTGTCCAGATGGTAGCCAATGAACTGCAAGCACTGAGTTGGCTCTACATCTGACTTTTCAACATTGATTGAGATGTCCATGGACAGAGAAATCTGAAGAAGGTAATCCCTGGCCTTTTGCAGGGATTCCACAGTTGGGGCAGCCAGGAGCCAATCACCCAAACATGGGAACACCCTGGTCACTTGGAGACAGAAATGGGCTGTGACTATGGCCATGCACTTGGTGAACACACAAGAGGCTGTGGTGAGACTGAAGGGCAGAGCTCTGAATTGACAGTGATTGGTTCCTACTCAAAAGCAAAGAAACCTGATGCTAGGGCAATCTTGATGTGTAAGCAAGCATCCTTAAAGTCCACAGAGCACATCCAGTAATTCTCCCTTAAGCAAGATAGAATCAATTGTACCATGGCCCTTCTGAACAGGGTCTTCTTCACAAATGTGTACAGGTAACTGAGGTCCAAAATTTGAGTGAGGTCATTTTTTTTTTCAGAGCCAAAAAGAATCTGGACTAATGGTCCAACAATAGCTGGTGTAGTGGGACCTCTTGGATGGCTCTCTTTTCTAGCAAGGACTGAACTTCCTTTTTGTATGATTTTAGCAACTGGGGTGGTATCTTTGGGAGTGGCCTGAGATTTGGAAGGGGGGTATGCAATAACCCCTGATAATATCCCTCTCACCCAGGCATCCCATGTGATTGCCATCCATGCACAGAGGAGGATTTACAAGCCCGGACTACCTCCAGAGGGGAGCAGTTGAGTAGCTCTTCAGGGAGAAGATTGCTGGCAGTCAGAAATTTCCTGGCTTTGCAGACCTTCATGACCTGTGGGTTTGCATCCATTAAAGGAACTGCCTCTGTTCTGGCCACCCTTGTCAAAAGATGAGTCATAGGGAGGACCATATCTTCTCAACTGTCCAGATTTTTGTAGAATGTCCAGGATTTTTCCCTCACATTTTTGGTCTGTTCCACCAAAAAAAAAGTTTGTTGGCAAATCACTGAGAAATTAAATCAGAAAATCATAACAGACATTTGAGTTTCAAAACTCATACCCTTCATAAAATTCATGCTAATGTAATACCTGTTATTCAGTCAACTTTCTACATTTGTAAGAGCAATATTTAAAACTTGTCCCTATTTTTCGGCCTTTGTCCCACCCATTATTTATGGCTTTGCCCAGATTTCTTGCTGTAAGAGTTTGAGAGGTATAGGAAGGATATTTGAATTTCTGGAAGGAAACACCTTTAGGCCTATTTTGTTTCTAATTGGTGGTCTATGGGGGGTTTTCTCAGATCTCACTCCCATTGCAGATAGTGTCTTCCACACCTCTGCATGTACTCCTTGATACTAAGGCTGAACAACCATAAAATATGAGGTCTATATCAGCATATTGAATGCTGAAAATGCCAAATGCAATTTAATCGAACTGAAATGTTTGAAATGTCAAAAGAGTGAACTGATGGAACATTGATTTCTTTCCCAGGGGAAAGAAATCGGTATTCCATGCAAAAAAAAATTTTTTTTTCAATACTTTAAACACTGACAGAAGTGGGAAGCTTCACCCCCCACACCCCCCAACGTGGAGGGCTGTGCCTCCCACACACCCCCCTACTTAAATACACCAACTCTGAGACCACACCACAGTGGAGGAAATAACAAACTCCGATGATGGACCACCGATTTCTTTTCCTGGGAAAGAAATCGATGTTCCATCAGTTTGTTCTTCTGAGATTTCGAACATTTCAATTTGATTAAATTAAATTTGGTGTTTTCAACATTCGAAATGCTGATAGGAACCCAAAATATCATATGGTGAACAGGTGAAGGATGCTTTAAAGTTGTTGGCAAAATTGCATAAGCAGATTCAGCTGAGCTGCCTATTGCAAATGCCTGGCTCTGATGCCCACACCACTCCACAGGCTGCGTTATACAAGAGCCACAAAAATACACTGGTAATGTTGTAAACTGTATTCAAGATCTCATCCATTTGTTTTCTTGAGTCTGGTGTACAAGGTTTCTTCAGAGTATCTAGACCCTGCTAAGTTTCTCTGAGGTACATCCATGTGTGTGGTGTAGCTCAAGGCCCAGAAGGCAAAGGTGCCAGAAGCATATGACCACCTTCCTAATTGGTCCATCATCTGGGACACTTTGTTTGGTGGATAGGCCATGGCCACATCTTCATTCAATTCCTTTTCAGTGGCAGTCAAGACCATGATGAAATCCTCTTGGAGATCCTTCATCCAGTAGTGCCTGTCCTCAGGTGGTCTCAAAATATTATCATACTTCCTTTGAACTGACTCTCAGGAGTTGGTCTCTGGCCATGACTTCATCACAGCCAGACCAATCATGTGGTCCACTGGGAAAGGACCCAGGACATAGAGAGGGGGTCGAGCCATAAAAGACTCAAATATGATCTCCTCATCTAGAGAAGGGTGGGGGGGTCAGTGGGCTCGTCACCCTTTTGGTGCAAGAGCTCCAGAACTTCACCAAATGAACATCCTCAAGTGGACTCTGGGGGAAGCTCTTTAGTAAGTGACTTTGAGGAGTCATCCAGATGCTTCCTTTTTCATGTTCTCTTTCTTGGCACATTAGAGGGAGGATTATCTTAGTCCTTAGAGGAGTGTGACAGTGCCTGTGCTAGGCCTGGCCACTGGTTCCACAAATACTGTCTCTGACAGATTAGTCTTAGAAGGAAAAAGGATTGGGGAAAACAAATATGTCCTCTCCACCCTCAGGACCAACTGGAGAAGAAGGACTCCCTTGTCTATCTGTATTCTCAAGAAGGCCCTCATCGTGCTCCAGTTCAAGTTGGAAGCACACCTGATTGGTGTAAATGACCTAACAGAGGAAACTAAAGGAGACTGGCAATGGATCTCAGAGCGCCTGCACTCCAAAGGTGACTTGGTTAATGACCCTGATGGTGGTGTCATCTGTAATCAGGATGAGCTCCACAAGTGTTGGAGCTGAAGAAGGGGGAGGGGTTCTGCATCAGACCCAGAAGGAGAAGCAAATATTGAAGCCTTAGGCACCTATTACCAAGCCTCACTACCTGCCTTCCTTTGTATAGGGCCTTGCCTTTGTTTTCACTGAAAACACACACACACACACACACACACACACACACACACACACACACACACACACACACACACACACACACCAAATATTTTTGCAACTAAGTGGTAAATCTAAGAGGATATAGGATGGTCCTACAAACTGTATATAGAAGGCACCTCAGCTTGGAACCAAACTGGAGAGCAAAGTACTTTTTTGGGGTCACTCTGCTGACTCTTAAGACCTGTTTCCCCAGTCACTCAGTTGACTCATTCCTTCCTTGGGAGCAAGACCCCTTATAGCCTATTTGCTGAACAACTGAGAGTGGAAGCAATCATCTTATTAACGTGACACACCGTTTTCCTTTAAGAACAAATTAAACAACTGGATGGTATTCATAAATTTATCCTCAGTATGACTGGTCTATCATGCATTTAAAAAAGAAGTAAATTCTAAAGGTCTGCACTGGCAGGTTGTCAAGGTGGGAAACACATATCCCAATTGCCTTATATACTGGAACAGGGTCTTAATTTTAAGCTTTAAGGCACCTGTGTGCAATCTGTAACATTTGTAGGAAGGTGTACAATGGGCTCATTGGTAGATTGCCCACACTTTCATGTGTGACACAATCAAAGCCCTGTCCCCTATGCAGATAGAACCCCATGTGACCACAACCTTCAGTGGTGGTTTTGCCATTGAGAATGTTGTCCAGACAAGTGAACCTCAACTTTCCCCCAGGAGAGGTTAATGGGTTGCTCCTCTTCGATCTTCTCCCGCCCATCTAGTTATTCCAGTGCCAAGGCCACTAGTGGAACCTCAGTCACCTCAATCACAGCTGTGTACCTTCTTCTGTTTATGCCACTGAGCTGGATTGGACAGCCTAGCACTTTGAAGCAGCAGTAATAATCTCTCTTTAACTATGCTACCCATACCATACATATACCATATAAGATGAATTTATCAATAAGCAAAAATGGCCACTGACTGAAATGGACATTGGCAAGTAAAATTTTTCAAACTCAAGTGCCAGTGATTATTTTGCAGTTATTAAAAAAACTCTGTAAGAAATTTTCCACCAGGTGTTCTTAGTGGAATAACTATACAAAAATACTCCCCAGATTTGAAACAATATGAACCTAGTACTGGTATTAACTGTTCTAAAAACATAAATAAATAAAAAACAAAGCTGTCTACTCGAATAGATCTCTTAAACTTAAGAAGTTTAAGAAAAAGTTTAAAAGAACGGTATTTAAGAGAATTATTCAAGCAGACAGCTTTGTTTTTTTATTTATTTTTCATAAGAGTTAATGCCAGTACTAGGTTCATATTCTTGCAAATCTGTAGAGTATTTTTGTATAGTTATTCCAATGAGAACACCTGGTGGAAACTTTCTTACAGAGTTTTTTTTTTTGGGATAAGTGTGTGACACTTGGCTTATTGAAACTTTGAGGGACTCTACGGATTTTGTCCTGTTATTTTGCAGTGATTATGTGCTACAAAACCTTTCAAAGTTTTTTGCAGAAATATGAAAACAAATACTGAGATAACAGGCCCTTGTTAATAAGCAAACTTTTGTGAGTTTCATGTCCTGTCATCTTCACTCTTTTCTTCTCTGAGTCATAAAAAATATATTTCCTGGCTTGTAAAGCTCAGCTAATTAGTAAAGTTTCTGTCAGTAATTATCAGGCTTCTTTAGAGTACAAAAGGCTCAGCAAAGTTATGATACTAAGGTGAGGGAAAGAATACAAATGTAAGTCAGAATATATAATACAAAGACTCCTGTAAATATTAAAGAGTAAATAGGTTTATGAACTAAGAGGGTATGAAATAACAAAAAAGTGCTTTAGGCAGGTCTATATCATATGAGCAAATCGTACAAATTGCGAACACTCATAATATCGAACGTACTGGACCTCAAACTTCTTATTGTCGGGGGCTGTGCCCCCTACAGACCCACTAAATATATATTCCAACTCTGAGATCACACTACATTGAGGAAAGGACAAATATCCCATTCTTCACTGAACCACGATATCAGAAAAAGCACTTTGAGGTCCGGTACATTCAATATTATGAGTGTTCACAATTTGTGTGATTCGCTTATATGATATAGACCCCTTTAGGCACCTATATATGCACACTGATTATCAAGTCTGAAAAGCTGGATAATGTTATTCACAATGATTTGTTATTCCCCAATCACCAGAATGACTATTTTGCCATCTTTAAGAAAGTCAATGGGGATATAGACAGAATGGCTAATAATAAAAAGAAAACATTTGAAAGAGACTGCGCTGCCCATGCGGAAGGGAAGGCATATCCAAAACCACCCACCACCAATAGGAAAGAGGCTTCAGAGGATGTGCGACAATGGGAGAGTCCTCTGAATCAAGTTAATTGAGTAACCAGTGAAATGGAAGTCTCTGTAGATGGGAACCAAGCGAATGGGCCTCGGAGGTCCAAACGATTAGAAAATTAGAGGAACAGAGGCAACAACACTTTTTCCAACAACAGGAACTTTTACCAAGGAAACTATCATCAGGGGAAGTATCAGTATAAAAAACTGGGAGCAGAGGTGAATATGAACTTTTTCCAATTGGTGTCTTTGGGAAAAAGAAGTTATGTACTTACCATAACGTTCCATGTTTGTAGTCCATCTCGCCTGCATTCTTGCTGAATGGGTTCGGAGCCAAATATCTGCTCCGACTCGGTCGATAGTAAAGCTTGATAGCTTTTACTGGCTCGAGGCTAACCCCTATCCCATGGTACCTCACGGCAATTCCCCAGATCTTGTTTGCAAGAAAGCAAAGTACCTAATAGTTATGAAAACTATCAATAACTGTGTACATACAGACAAAACATTGTGTAACATTATGCATGCCAGCTGGACAACTACAACCAGGTCAGACAGCATAAGTATAGTCCACCAGATCCTCCAGGAACAGGAAGGGGGCAGGAGGGAGTGTCACAAGAATGTAGACGAGATGGACTACAAACATGGAACGTTATGGTAAGTGCATAACTTCTTTATGCTATGTAGTCCTATCTCACTGTAATTCTTGCTGGATGGGACAGCGTCCCTAGCACCTCTATCCCAGGTGGCTCAAGCAAAGAGACACTTCAGCACAGTGGACCCAAAGGATGACCTGTCCCTGTTGGCCAAATCCAATTTGTAATGAGTGACAAAGGTATGTGGTCTTGCCCAAGTAGCTGCTGCACAAACAGTATCAATTGGGAGCCTAGATCTAAAGGCACATAAAGTTGATACTGCCCTTGTAGAGTGGCCTTTAACTTTGTTGGGTTTGATAAGCAAAGGAAATGCAATCTGAAAGCCATTTTGAGAGGGTAACCTTAGAAACAGGCAAGCCTTTATTTTTGTCTGAAAAGGAAACAAATAATTGATCTGATTTTCTAAATTCTTTAATCCTGTGTAGGTAAAACCTGAGAATTTTGTGGATGTCTAACTGATGTAGCCTGTATTCAGATTTATTAGAATGATTCGGAAAAAAACACTGGTAGCTCAATAGTAGTGTTAAGATTATGTTCTGAACATACCTTGGGAAGAAAGGAAGGAATGGTTAGTTCTAAGTGAGACTATCCTTGTGGAAAACAATGTAAGGAGGTCGAATAGTAAGAGCTTGAAATTCCGAGACTCTCTTGGCAGAAGTTATAGCTACTAAAAATAGTATTTTCCAAGATAATAATTTCAGATCCAATGAAGAAGAGAGTTCAAAGGGGGAAGAAATTAAGGATGTGAGAACTAAGTTTAGGTCCCAGGGTTCTGGTGGCTGTTTGATTGGAGGCCTGAGAAGGAAAACTCCCTTCAAAAAGGTTTTGCACAAAGAGTGGGACATGATGGGATTTCCCATGTAGCCAAAATGGTAATTAGAGATGGCAGCTAACTGAACTCTAACTGTAGCAGCCGCAACTCCTTCATGAAAGATGGACACAAGGAAGGACAAAATAGATTCTATAGGAGCTGTAAAGGGATTTAAGCCTTGGTTTACAGCCCAAATAGAGAACCTTTTCCATTTGCTGAAATATAATTTCCTAGTGGAAGGCTTGTGTGAAGAAATCAGAATGTGTATCTGGAGCAGCCATGCTGTCAGTTTCAGAATCTGGATGGTAGGATGAAACTGCCCCGATTGATGAATCAGGAGGTCTGGAGATGGTTTCAGAATCCATGGTTCCTCCAAGATGTAGGGCCACAGGAAGGGAACCAGACTTAAAGGCCAGTAAGGAGCAATGAGGCTCAGGGTACTCCAACTGTTTTGCTTTCTGTATCACTTTTGGAATGAGAGGAAAAGGTGGGAAGGCATAAAGGAGTCCCGGAGGCCAATCGTGGACTAGAGCATCCCTGGGTGACATCCCCAGATGGGGAATTAGGGCAAGGTAGCTGCTGCATTTGGTGTTCAGGTGCGTGGCGAATAGGTCGCAGCAAGGCTGGCCCCATCTGAGAAAGATCTCTTTCGCAACTTCTGGATTCAGGGACCACTCATGAGGCATGAGAATTGCTCAACTGAGTTTATCTGCTATCACACTGGACTTCCCTGCGATGTGCATTGCTACCAGAAAACGGTGAGTGTCCATCACCCATTTCCAAACTCTTAAGGCCCCTCGGCAAAGCGGGTAAGATATGGTTCCCCCTTGCTCATTTATGTACCACATGACAGACATATTGTCTGATTGAATCGCAATTGTCCCTGTGGGAAAAGAGCTGTGAAGTGCTTGCAAAGCATATAGCACCACTCTCATCTCCAGAACAGTGATGTGCAAGTGGTTTTCGTGGTTCTGCCATGTACCTTGGACTGTCATTCCCAGATAATGCCCCCCCACTGCATTTTCTTGAGAAGAACAAAAGAACTTGTTCCATATGCAACCACCATGCCACATCCTTCTTGCAGGTGTTTGAGATGAGAATCTGATGAGACAGGTGAAGATCCTGCATTGACCATTGGGCAAATAGTAACCACTGAAGTACTCTCATGTGCAGATGGGCTACGGGAACTAATAGAATGGAGGAGGCCCTAGTCCCTAGGACTTGAAGAACTACCCTGGCCTGAACTTTGTGACTGTTTAGCAAAGATCTGACTTGGTTGCACAATGATTCTTACTCTTTCTGTTGTTAGTCTTGCTGTCATGGTGGTTGAGTCTATTTCTGAGCCTAAGAATACAATGTGCTGCGATGGAAATAAGGCTGATTTTTTTAGGTTTACTGTGATGCCTAGTCTGGCGCACAAGGATAGAGTCTTGTCCCTGGTTCTGATCAGTTGATGCTTGGTGATAGCAGTGAGGAGCCAGTCGTCTAGGTACAGAAACACCTGGAATCCTTGAAGTCTCAGGTGAGCCGTTACCACTGCCATGCATTTGGTGAACACTCTGGAGGCTGTAGTGAGGCCAAAGGGCAGTGTTCAAAACTGGAAATGACTGGCTCTCAGCCGAAAGCATAAGTGTCTTCTGGAGAGCCTGTCCATTTTAATACAGTTGTATGCGTCCTGAAGATCTATTGAGCACATCCAAATGTCTTTCCCGATAAAGGGAAATATCGACTGCAGAGTGATCATTCAGAACTTTGATTTCTTTACAGACTTGTTGATTTTGCTGAGATCTAGAATTGATCTCCAGTCCCCTGTCCTTTTTGGAAATAAAAAGAATTGTGAGTAAGTTCCGGCTCCTATTTGCTCTGTGGGGACTACCTTGGATGACTCTTTTTCGCAGCAACAAGATGACCTCTGATGTTGCACGGTCTAGTTGAATGGGTAGCACATCTGGTAGAGACAAGTTTAGCAGGTGATTGGAAACCAAGGGAATCAGGTAACCTCTGGATATTATAGTTTGTACCCAATGATCTTGTGAAATGTTTAGCCAGGCGCTTGGGTACAGCGATAGATGACCCCGACTGCCTCCATAGATAGACAGTTGGGCAACCCCTCAGGGTGATGGAAGGGACAATCAGAGAAAGTTTCTCTATCTCCCTGGTGTTGTGAACGTCCTCTGCCATGAAAACAGTGTCTTCCATTATATCCTCCCCCTCTGTTCCTAGGGAAGGGTTGACCTTGTGCCTGAGGGAAACCTTTTTGGGATTTATGGAACCACATTTTCCCTCCTGTTTAACCCTTGGGATAGGGTCCAGAAGGAAGGAAAAAACAGACTGCAACAGCAGATAAGGTTTTCCCTTCCTGCTTGCACCTGGTCAAGGTTTCTTTCACCTGAGGTCCAAAAAGAGTTGAACCATCAAAGAGGACATTGGTGAAGGAAGACTTAAAGGATTCCATGAAGTTACAGACACGCATCCAAGAATGTCTCCTAAGACAGACTGCTGCTGCAGCTCCCTTGCTCACTCCATCCACTGCATAGGAAATCAGCTTCATGGAGGAGTTAGCAATCGATGTAAGGGTGGAGAGCTGCGCAGAAACCTTAACCGTGGATCACAAAGCTACTGAACTCTGAAGGGTATCTCCCAACTCCTTCAGGAGATCCCTCTGAAGTTGAGAAAAATGGGAAAGGTAATTCAGAGATCTTAAGGTAAATGCTGCTGAAGAGAAGGTATGCTTTCCATACCTATCCATTGTCCTGGACTCCTTGTTAGGAGGATGGATATTGGAAGATGTCTCAGACAACTCCTTCTTGGTGGCCGCTGCTACCACCACAGCATCAACAGGAACCACTTTGGAAAGAAAAGACTTATCTTCTGGTGCAGTCATAAATTTGTTTGGCCTCCTCAGGACAGGCTCCACTGTGTCTGGGGAGATCTAGGCTTTCCGTGATATGACTCCCAAGAGCTGGTCATAAGACAGTGTCACCCAGGAGGTGGAAGGTTGGGAACCAAAATTCTCAAGATACACTGATTCATCCTCAGTAGGGTTAGAGGTCTTCCAATCACCCCTCTGTCTAAGGATTTCCAGGATGTCAGAAAAGGAGACATCCTCTGAGGGAGATCTAGGGGACCCTTCTGACTCCTCCAAATCAGTGTCAGATGTGACAGACTCAGGTGAGTCAACATGATTCCTCTTACAAAGTCTCTTTCGAGGGAGCTCTCCAGTGGGATAATCTGGGGAGGTCTCAGAAGTGGGGGCATCTCCAATGGGGGCTGCTTGAGTCTCTGGTTCCCTATGCTGTGGGGGTGGCAGGGGAGAAGAGGTTGCTGCAGGCTACTGGTGGGACATCAGTTCCAAAGGTATGGCTTTTGCAGAAGAAAAAGCCTTGTCTATTGCCTCAAAGGTCTTTCCTCTCCGCTCTGAAGACTACCTCCGCTCCGAGGAGATAGATGGTCAGCTCCGAGCAAGGGGAAATGGCTCCGAAGCAGATGTGGAAACCAAGCTGAGTTGAGATGAAGCACCGAGAGGGAGGGTCGGTCCCAAAGAAAACCCAGGTTGACTATCCCCCTCGGAGTTGATTTGAGAGGGTCGGCTCCCAGATCCCTCAGCTCCAGACTGAGCCGTTGAGGATAGAGTTATCGGTTCCAAGGAAGCAGGAAGAACTCTCAGAACTGAAGGATCCAACATCGAAGAACCTGAACTGGTTGGCTCCAAAAGTGAAGCAGTCAGAGGAGGAGCAGTGGAATGCAAAAGGGTCAGCTCTGAAGCCTTTGGGTCCGGAGTGGCCAATTTTCTTCCAGAGCCGGGTCAGAAAGCAACCTTTTCACCACACACTCAATGTCCTCATCTGAGAGTGTCCTGGAGGATCGGGTGGAGACAGAAGGAGATCTCCTCCTCTCCAAAATAGGAGATCTCAAAGTAGGTGAGACAGGGTTGATATCAGGTAACTGTCTCTGTACCGAAGGTTGCCTCAGCCCCAAAGAGACTGACGGTACTGAGACAGAAGAAGTGGAATCAGAACCAGAATTCCTAGGCTCCATTTCTTTGGACATTTTCATCGGTTCCGAAACTGGAGCCAAAGATTTTTGTTTGGTAGTCTTGGGAGCTGTCTGACCAAGTTCCAGCTGTTTCTGGAAGGAACTAGTCATAAGGCCCCTATCTATTAATTTGCGTTTCCTCTCATTAAGAACCCTAGTACTGAATGCATGGCAAAAAGTACAGGGTTCTTGTAAGTGGGCTTTGCCTAAGCAGTACACATAGCTAGTGTGACTGTCTGTCAATAACATCTTCTGTGAGCATTTATCACATTTTTTGAACACCAAAGGGCGATGGCCCTTGTGTTCTCTGTCTTTTTCCTTAGACATACTAACAAGAACAAGCTAATAAAGCTACCAAGAAAAAGGACAACAACACTAACTATACTAACAATACTATACTACTGAAATAAAAATAAAAATACCAACAAACAGCAAAGATAGAATATAGAAAGGATTTTATATACATATATATATATATATATATATATATATATATATATATATATATATATATATATATATTTTTTTTTTTTTTTTTTAAGAAGTAACTCCCAGGGAGGAAAGGCCCTCTACTTTAAATGAGCAACTACGGCCCTCTAACTGAAACGGGCTGTTGATCCTATGGGGGGGGGGAATGGGGGGTCAAACACTCAACACAATCACACAAAAAAGCTTTTAACTATAAAGAGTAAAAGATGGTGAAAAAAAAAAGATTTAGCAAAAAATCTTCTTCTTAGCCAATGAGCCAGTAAGGAGACAACCTCAAAGCTTTCATGACAAATGAGATCTGGGGAATTGCCGTAAGCCACCATGGGAGAGGGGTTAGCCTCGAGCGAGTAAAAGCTCTTGAGCATTAGTATCGGCCAAGTCAGAGCTGAATATCGGCTCCAAACCCATCCAGCAAGAATTGCGGTGAGATAGGACTACATAACATCAAATGATTCACAGGGTACTGTGGAAGTGGGTTTTCATTCTTGTACCCAAGACGCAGTAGTTGAAATTGTTCAAAATTATGCTAGGGACTTTAAATGTTATAATTACAGCGACTTTGAGTGCAATATCGAGTATGTAAATGTATTAAGTTAGGGCGAATTGTTTGTGCCTGCATCTGATTTTAAAATTGATAAATTGCTTATAGATTTAAAACTGTTTCTTAGAAAAATGTGTTTAAACTTATGTTTCATGATGAAGTTTATAGTGCAGGGGAAGTGTTGAGGAGAAGTAGCATGTTTAATCCCCCTTTACCTCTACCACATTATTTTTGAGAAATTAGTAGAGTATGAGTTTAGAAATTTAAAATTGAATAGTTCATATGTTCATGATAATTTGAGTGCCCATGAATCTTTGTTATTGCATGAACTTTCTAATAACAAACAGCTTAGAGTTATGAAACCCGATAAGGGGGGAGGGGTCGTTATCATGGGGAAAGATGATTATAATTAATAAAATGTTAGCACATGTGAATAATAGTGATCTGTATGAAGAAACATCTTTAAGTCTTATTAAATTGGCCTATCAGCATATAGATTTTTACTTACAAGATATGCTGGATGAAGAAGAAATAACTTATGATGTTTTTTTTCAAGTAAAGTACCCAGTGGTACCTGTTATTTTTGGGATACCCAAAATTCATAAGTGTATTAATAATCCACCAATGAGGCCTATTGTTAGTGCTAGGAAATCTAAGACCCACCCCTTGGGCAAATATGTTGATTTTGTACTTAAAAGCTGTTTGGAACCGTTTGATCATATATGCAAAGATTCTTGGGACTTTTTGATGAAAATGAGGAAAGTGGAATTTTCTGAAAAATATGTCTTTTTGACCATTGATGTGATAGAATTATATAATGTCATTCCCCACAAAGTAGGGATAGAATGGTTTCATGATTTCCTTTGTAAATATACAGATCTTGAAAATAATACTATAAATGTTTTAGTTCTTTGTATGGAATTAATACTTAAGTACAATTTTGTGCATTTTGATGGGTAATACTTCAGGCAAAAGAAGGGAGCTGCGATTCTATTACAATGGGAGAGACATATTTTGTTCCCATATTTCCAGGTAAAACCCATGGAGTTTATATATTCTATTTCTGGATAACATATGCATTGTTTGGAATAGAGCAGTAGAAGAAATTGATAGTTTTGTTAATTTTTTAAATACTTCTACCTCCTTCTTGATGTTTACCCATCAGTGGGATGTAAGGTTCATGAATTATTTAGATGCTACCATTTCTAAGGATGTGGGTAATAGAAGGTGGGTTAGTACAACATATCGGAAGCCCGCCTACCGTAATAGTATTTTACACTTTGATAGCAGGCATCCATTTCATCAGAAAGCTGGGATAGTTAAGGGACAATTTATCCGGCTTGCACGGATGGCTTCTGATTGGAACCAGTTTGTTTATGAATGTGATAAAATGGGGAATATGTTTCAGAGTAGAGGGTACCCTGGTTGTTTAGTATTGCAAGTTGCTAATGATATCAAAGACAGGAGAACAAAGGGAGAATTTGTGCCCCTTATTAGTTTAAATTTGGACCAAGGGGAATTTGGACCTGGAAAAAACAAGAATAAAGACCCATTGGAATTGGGGGGGCCTTTATTACCCAGTTTTGTAATGAGGCCAAGAATATCAGGGAAATTATTTATAAATACTGGAATATTTTCTCCTTGATTAAAGATATGTCTAGTATAGTTGAGTTTAGACCCCGTGTTGTGTTTAGAAGGGGAAAAACACTCAAAAATTTCTTTGAACATCCTACAATTGATATTGGACCCAATACTTCAATTAAAAAATGGGGTACTTATAAATGTGGTCATTGTACCCAGTGTAGGATGGTATTGGAAGGTGATTAAGTAGAGGTCAACTACAAGATTTTTAGACCCAAGTTTCATTGTACTTGCAATACTATGGGGGTTATATATGTGGTGAAATGTCTCAACTGCCAACATTTTTATATAGGAAAGACGAAAAAAAAACTCAGGGAATGTCTATATGAACATGGACTTGATATTAGGAAGGGGGATATGAAAAATGCAATGGCTAGACACATTAGTACCAACACTAACCATGTTTTTGGTTTGTGTTGGAATGTGTTCTGAGGGACCATAGAGGGGAACCTTGGGAAGATGAATTGGAAGCCAAGGAATTAAGCTGGCAATTGAAACTGAATGCCACAGTCCCCCAGTACTCAATAATAATATATCTATAGTCAGTGTGCTTAAATTGAAATCTTATATTGTTTAAAGCTTCTTCTCCAGTTGTAGTATATTGGGCGTTTGTGTTAATGTAATTTTATTTGTATGTTGGATATTTAATGCTGTGTGTTGCTTTAAAATACTGTGTGTGGTTTTTGATTAAGAGAAAGAATTTATTGGTTATGTAATTAAGGGTGGGGTATATATATATATATATATATATATATATATATATATATATGTGTGTGTGTGTGTGTGTGGTGCTGTTCAGTGTTTAAATGATTCTGATGAAGTTTTTTTGAAAGCGCTTAATCCTTGGAGTTCTGTGTTATTAAATTTTATTCAACCTTCTTCCTTCGTTGTTTGGTTTACTATCCTGGTTGAGCTGCTTCCTGCATTTTCAGTCTGGTGTTACCTATATATGCACATTTTACTTGACAAGAAACTTTCAGCTCTATCCATCCACAACCCCCATTTTTCCCATTTTTGCACATGGGGTTGGGCTGTCACTTCAACAGTGACAATCATCTAGAGCCACTGCTGGATGGCTAGCCCTGCAGTGGTAGTTGCACATCACACACATATACCTATGGTGAATTGAGAGTGCCCAGTTCACCTACTGCATGTCTTTGGAATGTGGGAGGAAACCCACATGAACATGTCAAGGACATGCAGACTCCACACACAAAGCACCCCATCTGAAAACCAAACCAGGGAACTTCTTGCTGTGAGGTAGCAGCTCTATCTGTTGTGCCATTGTGCCACCCGAAGAAACTTTGAAATGGGATAGGCAACATGATGCAAGAGTAATGCAGACAATTTCCTAAAGAAAAGTGTAATGGGACTTCATTCAGCCCTGTGTGGTGTGCATTAAGGAAGCTGAGTAGGATAAAAATACCACACAGGAGGGGAAACTGCTAAGTCATGCCATTTTAATATGTGGAAATATGGGGATTATTCTTTATGGGGGAAATAAAATACAGGGAAAGGAATTCTTGAGTTTATAGCATAGTTCCCCTTTAAAGTTATGCTTTTGTGATTAAAAAGAAAGAGAGAAGACAGTAGCATGTAGGAAAGTTGCAGCACTGAAATGGTATGTGAAAATGAAAGCTTTGGTTGAAAAAGTGAATGTGGAAGAAGGAATGTTTAGTGTTGATATTATAGAAGGCTAGCCACCATATCAGTGCTCTTTTGATAATAAAAGATTTGTCTGAATGCCAAGGAAATAAGTTTGGAAGAATTTAAACTGGGCTTGTGGCATATTTTTGGACTGTTGAAAGAATTTTGAGAGACTGGAACAACTTGAAGTTGATGACACTGAGATTTTGCAAGCTTGAGAGCTTAATGTGATGCTGATTTAACAGCAGGTAGTTGGAAGTGCAAAACAGAATGGGAAATCTTTGGTTATCAAGTTGAATATGCATAGCAGCAGCTGGCTAGAATTAAGGACAAGGCTCAAAGAAAAACTAGATTTATTGGATTTTAAGAAATCTGAGATGACACACTGGACATGTCTTAAGAAATCATCATTAGGAATTGATTACGTAACAGGGCTATGACTGCTTGTACGAGAGAGGTCATATGATACACTAAAGATATGTGAGAAGGAACAGGTACTGTAGCAGTTACGGCAATGAGGAATGAATAGCAAGAAGAATGGTGCATGTGGAGCATGGCTGTTTAGATGTAACTTTTCAAATGAGCCTGCAGAGTTTTAAGAGATGTGTGCAGACATTTAGGTTGACTTTCCTATCTGTGTTGAATTTTTTTCTGATGGGGGAGTGTTACCATTTACAAATGCTGAGGAAATAATAGCTAATTGAAGAGATGCTGCTTCAGCCATTCCAAGAGATAATGTAGACTGAATATGTGGGCTATCTAAATCTGGGTGCCCCTGCCAGCTCAGTGGATGCAAAAGTGGAATATGGGAACAGCAGCAGGAGTACAGGGAGTAATACAGCAGGACAAAAATAGTGCCAGCATTTTCACTTACCTATTTCATCATCAGCGTCATGAACAAAAGTAGGGTTAAAGTACGATTTTGATGCTAAATATTTTAGAGATGTAATTCATCTGGATTTAATGTGCAGATGCTTATATGAGAACATGGCTGCTCACTAGAATCACTGAAATTTAAAAATATATTATAAAGGTGGTATGTATTTATCAATTTATACTTCTTTTAAAAAGGTTGAGTATTTCGGAATATCTGACGTGTTGTGTAAGCATACATATCACAAGAGACTAAATAATTTTTATTGAGGAACAGTCATTTATAACTAAAAGACATTTATAAGAAGGGGTTGCTAAAGATGAGCTTAGAATTACTTTTAGATCAATTTACGGAAGTAAACATGAAGATTAATGATGCAGAATATTGGATTATTTTTTTAATTTTATTTATTTTCACTGGGAGGTGCAGCTGCTGTGTAAAAGAAATTTTGCTATGCTATTTTCTTATGACCTGCAGTTACTGTACTACAAATCCCAAGTTTTACTTTGAGAAGTGCAAATTATACAAACAATTATTAAAAGTGTTTCACCAGGATTGTGCAGAAAATTGCGTCTAGAGTTTTCATGTTGTATTGAGAGATGCAACCCCTGTTAAAGAACAAATTGCTACAGTATGGCCTGCAATTACTACACAAATCATGAATTTGAACACCGAGACTCTGCATATTATGCATGCAGTTAATAAAAACTGTTTTACTAGGATTCTTTATAAGTGTATGCCTAACAATGTACTGTTTCCATGTTTGCCCTATATGCAGTATATCATATTAGGTTACCAGACTTACAGGCCTAGCCAAGTTCAAACTGTGTTACCAAGAGTATCTGGTTCAAACAGAAACTAAAATCAGCACCTATTGCCCCTGTCCAAGACAGGCACAGGTGGAACCCCCGGGGTGAATTTATGGATACCCATCTGTAGTCCAAATTCCATTTGCCTTACAAACACAAGATGTAGGGTTTGAGTCTCACAAGGGATAATTGGCTAAGCTTAAAATGGCTTGCAATGGCAGTTAGCTTAGTACTAACCTAAGAAATCCTAAGAACTTAAATAGGGCCAACAAGGGGCTTTGTTTAACATGAATAAGAAGCTTTTTCCAAATGTGGGGCAACCTCTGTGACACAAATCTGTCTCTTCAGCAAGTTCTGTTGATTTCACATACCAGGTTAAGGTCCTTTGAGAGAGTGACCCATTTGACTTGCGAATGTGTAGCATTTCCATCAAAGCTGGATCCGAGCTGCTCTGTATGCAAGACACAGGTCACCTCTGAGCAGTCTGTATGACACAGAGTAAAGTGACAATGATTTCAGTCTGTATGCATAAGACAGATCTTGAAGACCCCAATTGCTGCAGATGTTTGGAAAGGAACGTACCAAAGGAAGTGTTGTACTCTATTATTGGCCTGTTGAGAGAAGAATAGAGGGGGTTATAACCTCTTTTTTTTTTCTGGAGGCAATGCCCTTACTTATGAGATGAGCAATGTAAAATGTCCTTCTTACCACTGTGGAGACGTGGTAAGAAGTTAAGGTTGCTGTCAATCTGTGTGCCCAGCTCTCTCACCACTGACTGTGTGCTTAGGGTTTTGCTATTGATGTGGTAGTTTGCATAAGACCTTCTTGCAAGATGTTGACATTACTAGGGGTTTCAATGATTGCTCCCATTTTGTAGTCATCAGCAAACTTTGTCAGCCACAGTCCTTTAGTTTTAGCCTGTACTTTGGAGAAGTAGATTCCAAACAGTAGGGATCTCAGAACTGATCCCAGTGGAACACCACTGGTTATGGGTCTGATAGAGAAGGTGGAGTCCCTATTTGACCGAATGAGTTCTATCAGTGAGCCAGTTTGCAACCCACCTGACAGCATACGGGTTAATACCCAGCTGGGAGAGTTTATCAATTATGCCTAAGTGGGGGATTGTGCCAAAAGCCTTGGCTAAGTCTAGGTAGGCTGTATGCACAGATTTGCCCTAGTCTTGGCCTTTGGATAGGCATGATCTCCCCTTGACAAAGCCAAACTAGGTGGGGTCATGCATTTGAAGATTTCCTATATATTTGTAAATAAGGTCCATGATGATTCATTCCATGGCCTTGCAGATAAGGCTGGTCGGGCTAATGGGTCTATAGTTCCCGGGGTCCGTGGATTCACCTCCTTTTTGCAATAGGATGACAGTAGTTGTTTTCCACTCTACTGGGATGGAGTCAGTGCTTAAGCTGTGATTGAAAAGCATACTCAATGGTGATGCTAATTCCTGTCTTAACTCATGTAGAACACTGCCCTAGGATGTTGTTTGGTCCCATAGAGGCTGTGTTTTTGGCCTTGGAGAGGGCATTTAAGACCTACACTTCAGAAATACTAGGTGGGAGACAGGTGTTTGGGATACTTTGGGGAATATGTGGTGGGGAGAGGGGGGTGAAGTTTTCACTGTACCTATCAGCCAGCAGGTTTGCTATCTCCACAGGTTCTACATATGTAGTACCAATAACTACGAGTTCAGTGCATATCTGGGCCTTACCTTTGAGGTTATGGATGTAACTAAAGAACACCTTGTGGTTATCCTTAGGGAAGCTAATTTGGATTTGTAGTTAGTTTTGGAGGACTTCACTAGGAGTCTTATTTACTTGTTTAAGTTGAAGATGGAGTGTTTCCAGTTTTGAAACATTCTTTCCTGCTCTTAGACAGCAATTTCTTTCTCCTATTGCATAGCCTATTAATGGCAGTTGTCCACCAGGTAAGTTTGTTTTTCCTTGAAGATCTTGCTTTGGTTCTATCATGTACGGCAGAGTCAATACAATTGTACAGGTGCTTGTATAAAGCATTGGTGTATAACTCAGAATAGGTGCCTGTTCCATCAGTGGGGGGAAGGAGCTATGAAGCTATTTATGTCATCATGTAAAAGGTTGTAATTGGTCTTGGAGATATTTTTTAGTCTAGTTGTTGCTCAGGGGGAGGGGTCTTGTGTTACAGTAACTTTTAGCAAGACTGATCTGTGGTCATCGCCAAGGATGGGCACACACTGGGGGTGTTGCAGCTGTCTCCCTAGTATGTAAACACCAGGTCCAGGAAGTTTGAGCCCCTTGTGGGTGTGTCAACCAGTTGGTACGGGGCACTGGAGTTAAGTCCAGGAACCTTTGGGCAAGAACACGTATAATTTACCCAGTCTATGGACAGGTAAAGTCAACCAAAACCAGGGTGTTTGGTTGTATCTTGATTGACTCAGGTAGATCCAAGTAGGCTGAGTGGATGTCCTGATTCATGGAGGGGGTCCTGTAGCTGGCAATGACTTGAAGAGGGGTCTTAACTACAGTCAATTGCACCTGAAGTAATTCAAGGGAATCATGCTATTTAACCAATCCAGAGGTTTATTTATCTTTAATGAATATTGATACACCACATCCTTTAGTTCTCAAGTCTTCAGTTTGTGGTCTGAACGTGTGGAAGGAAATGTAACCTGGTATAGCTGGTGTGCTCTCCGCAGCCTTAAACCAAGTCTCAGTGACTGCACAAATGTCAGCATCTTCCAGGGACAGGACTGCTTCCAGTGAGAGCAGTTTCTGCTTTAGACTCCTAGTGTTTAACAGCATGACCTTGAAATTGTTTTTAGAGGGTAGTTTTACATCGGGAATTTTGTTCTTGTGACACTGCCTAAAAAAGGCACTATGGGTATGGCAAGAGCCTTAGCCAGTAACTGAAATCCCAGGGGTGACAGATGAAGACCATTTCTAGGAAAGCATCAAGGTCTGTCGACCACTTTATCCCAGGCTGATAGATATGGATCCTCTTTGAATGACACCAGAAACTTAGCCAATTGTCGAAGGCAATAATTTTTTTGTTTGTATTGAGGGATCATCCTAAGCGAAGGTAAAATACTACTTAAGGCTAGGGACTTACCTGCCTGAGATATATAATCCAAGAGCTTAGTCATGCCTCTCTTCATATAATCCAGTGAGGTACTTCTCAAGTCGTTTACACCCAACATGGGCTATGACAGGGTCATAACAGTGCTTGTTGTTGAGACCTGAATCGTGCATGATGTGGTGGATCCTGGCACCTGACAGACAGCTGATTGTGACCTTTTCCTTATCCAACCTGGTGAGAGGGACATCTGTGTGCCTCACAATTGATTGGGCTATGACTAAGATGTTTGTTTTTGTGTTATGCCTTATGAGTTTGACTGGTGAGACACTGGTACGCGTTATATTTTGTGTACTATGTGCTGCATAGGATGTATTGTGTGTGTGCTTGTCCTTGTATTTGGGAGGTCTCTGATGTTTAGGTAAGTTTCTTGTAAAGACCTCCGCATATGTAGGTTTATGTGTTGTTGATTTGGTAGGTGCAGGAGGTGAGGTGTGCATGCTGACAACCTGCTTAGTATCAGATGGACAGACTGGTGAGCAAGACAGCCTAGGTTTGAGGTTCTTTATATAAATGCATCTCTCTCCTAATGAATTTGTGTGGACTAGAAGAAGTGGGTTGTCAGTCTACATGAGACAATTGCAGCATTACCTAAGGATGCCCATGTTAACCAGGCTGGCTGGAGAAACTGTGGAAAATTGTCCATCCGTAATGGTAAGTTGATGTGGTCAGAAAACAGGAAGAGGACAGAAAGGAACATGTAAGTAGAGGACAGGAGAAGTGGGACAAAAGATATGAATGGCTAGTGGGTATGATCTGTGTTGGTACCTTAGGAGCTTCACTGAATGTATCAACTGTCAGTGAGGGAGTGAGACAATCACGAGAAGTCATTGATAAAGCACCAGCAGAGTACTAAGGGAAAATTTGCAGGATGAAGTGTTTGCGTCTATAACCACCAACGGTGCCCACCATTGCACAGCAGTGCATGAGACACAAATGTGGTGGTATGCAGCAAATGAGCACAAACTGATCTAAACAAACTGACCAATAAAAAATCTCAAAACTGATAACAGCCACTGAAGAATCCTCATGTGCAATCTTGCCAGTGGAACTAGGAGAACCGTGGCAGACATCGAACCTAAAAGTTGCAGGACCATCCTGGCTGGGGCTTTGGATCTTGAAAGCAGGGCTTGAACTTGACCTTGTAAAGTTTGAATCCTTTCGGTAGGAAGAAAGACGCGCATCAATTTTGAGTCTATCTCTGCTCCTATGAACCTTATGCGCTGAGAGGGCAGCAAGACAGACTTTGACCAATTGAATGTAATTCCCAGGGTAGCACCCAGGGAGATGGTGGCTTTGAGGTTGTCCATTAGTAGATGCCTGGTGGTGGCAGTCAGGAGCCAGTCGTCCAGATAGGGAAACACTTGGAATCCAAGACTCCTCAGGTGAGCAGTTACTACTGCCAAACACTTGGTGAACACCCTGGGGGCTGTGGTGAGACCAAAGGGCAGTGCACGAAATTGGAAATGACTGTCTCCCAGGCTGAAGCGCAGATACCTCCTGGATGCCTGATGCATCGGTATGTGATAATAGGCATCCTTGAGATCTATGGAGCACATCCAAACATCCTTCTCCAACAATGGGAGAATGGATTGTAAAGTGACCATTCGGAATTTGGATTTCATGATGGATTGGTTTAGTTTGCTGAGATCCAATATTGGTCTCAGGTCCCCTGTCTTTTTTGGCACTAAAAAGAACCTTGAGTAATTTCCGGATCCGATCTGGTCTGTGGGGACCGGTTGGATGACTCCTTTTTCTAGCAGCTTTGTCGCTTCTGCGGCTGCAATTTCCCTTTGACTGGGTGGTGGGTCCGGGATTTTTTTGGACGGTGGGGGTGAGTGTGTGAAGGGAATGGTGTAACCTCCAGCAATAATCCGAAGCACCCATCTGTCCTGAGTGATAGACTCCCAGGCTTTTAGGTGCTTGGCAAAACGGCACCCGACTGGCTCCGGAGCAGCACAGCCGGGCAATCCCTCATGAAGTGTGGGAGGCTGAAGAGCCACGAAAGGACTCGCGGTCTCCAGAATTGCGGGGCCCTCTGCCGCCTCTGGGACGGCGTCTCCCAGAAAAATTTCCCCGTCCTCTGCCTCTGGAAGGGGAATCTTCCTGCTGTTGAGGAAAAAACTTATGTGATTTGCAGAACCACATCTTCCCTCCTCCTTTAGCCTTGGGATAAGGCCGAAAGGGAGTGGAATAACGTGCACCTACGGCAGATAAAGTTTTTCCCTCTTGCTCACAGCGGGTAAGAGTGTCTTTAACCTTAGGTCCAAACAAAGAGGACCCATCAAAGGGAGCGTCGGCGAAGGAAGACTTGAAGGCCTCCGCAAAATGACACAAACGGAGCCAGGCTTGTCTCCGTAGAGCCACGCCTGTGCCTGCCGCTCTGCCCGCCCCTTCGGCCGCATATGAAATGAGCCTCATGGACGAGTTAGAAATCGAGGTAAGGATAGCCAACTGAGAGCTAACCTGAGAGGGAATCTGACAGCTCCTTGACCAGATCCCTCTGTAGCCTGGTAAAATGTGCCAAATAATTCAGGGACCTTAGTGTAAAGGCCGCTGAAGTCAGGGTGCGCTTCCCGTACCGGTCCATGCTCCTAGACTCCTTATTAGGAGGATGGACGGACGTTGAAGCCTCTGCCACGTCCTGTTGTGTAGCAGATGCCACCACCATGGCATCTACAGCCACGCCTTTTGTCAAGAACGCCTTCTCGGGTGGGGCAGACAAAAATTTGTTAGGGCGAGAAGGCACTGGTTCCACAGTATCTGGATGTTCCCACGCCCTCCGACAAACCAAATCCAGGAGCTCGTCGAAGGGCGGAGACACCCAGGAGGCGGAGGGCTGAGCCCCAAAGGCCTTGAGAAGCACTGACTCATCAGCAGAGGGGGGTTTGGATATCCAGCCGCCTCGTTGCTTGAGGATCTCTAAAATGTCTGCGAATGAGACATCATCCGAGGACGACTTCGGGGACCCCTCCACATCATCAAGATCAGTGTCCGATGTAAGAGACTCGGGGGAGTCCACGTGCTTCCTCTTGCACGATCTCTTCCTTGGGGGCTCCTCTGAAGACAACTCCGAAGAACCCTCAGGAGGGGGAACCCCAGTGGGGGTAACCTCAGGCCCCGGGGCTCCGCTGCCTAGGGACAGGGGAACTGCCAAAGACCCAGTCTCCACGCCCAGGGAAGGTGCCGGTAAAGCCGGAGAGATGGCCGAAGAAGACTTGGCCAAGGCACTCCTCATAGCTCTGAAAGCCGGACCCCCAGAATCCTGGGAGTGTCCGGTCCCCGGAGCCATGATAGCAGACGGAAGTCCCGCAGCCGAAGCACAGAGAGGGAGGCTCGGAACAGACAACATAGGTCCCGAAACGTCACCCCCGGGTCCGGCCGAAGAAGTCCGCGTGCCAAACTCAGACCCGAAGGCCGGGGTTGGAGTAAGGGTCGGAGCCGACCCTAGGATCTCCACCGGCTCCAACAGCACCTGCTCCGACGGAGCCGAAGCGGTCGGAGGAGGAATGGCAATGGCATGGGCTATCGGCTCCGAAGCCAAGTGGGTCAGAGCCGAAACAAATTTCTGAAAGACTGGGGACTGGAACAGTCTTTAGAGCACCCTGTCTATGTCCGAATCTGACATCCTCGATGACCTAGAGGATACTGAATGGGTTCGAGTTGGCCTCTCCAACGGCCCCAAGGGGCTAGGGGACCGGCTCCGAGGCGACTCGATGACTATCGGCGCCGAAGGAATACCCAAACTAGTTTCCATCGGTGCCGAGGAGGACTTAGGCGCCGAGGAGGAAGTGTCTGAGCGGACAACCTTCATCGGCTCGAGACCAGTGGAGCCGATGAAGGTGACCCTCTCGATGCCCCAGCCATCGGCTCTGAAGCCAGAGGAGTCGAGACTGGAGGCATCGAGGCAGACCGTTCGCCTCGGCTCCGAAGTCCTTGGAGCCGAAGGAGAAGCCTGCCTATGTCTTTTGGCGGTCGGGTCCGACGGACTGGTCGGAGCCGGCGCCCTTTCTTTAGCAGGAGAAGGAGAGGATGCTAAAGCTTCTTCAAAAGAGGGTTTTATAAGGCCTTTCAAAATAAGCTTATTTTTCCTCTCTTGGAGGACCCTCGAGGAAAAAGCGTGACACACGCTGCAGGACTCCTGCAAATGTTTGGCGCCCAAACAATATACACACAGAGAGTGGTCATCCGTGATAGACATTTTAAAACTACATTTATTGCATTTTTTGAAGCCCGAAGGCCTAGGGGCCTGAGACATTATAAGAAAACTGAGTACTCTCTCACAGACAAAACTTTGTTGGGAAAGACTGACCCTACAAGATTAACTTGCCGTTTACAATGATAGCCAATTAAAATAAAGGCCAACTGAAGACATACAACAGTGAATAAAGTATACAGAAATCCAAGAACCCCTAAGGTTCAAAGGGATTAACCAACAGGAAAGGCCCTATGGTAGAAGGGAGCCTGTACTGGAACAAACACCAATCACACACAATTTTTCTTACAAAAAGTTTTCAAAACACACACACAGCACAGAGTAGCTGTTAAAACAGCTTTTTGTTAAAGAATTAGCAAATTTCTGACAGAAAAAGTTAGTGAAAAGACACTACTTAGCTCAGCCAGCTCGAGACCACGTCTTTGCTAGTTAGCGGCAAACGAGATCTGGGGGACTGGTAGTGGTGCATCCTGGGATATAGTAAGCTCAGCCAATAAGAGACTTCGCTCTTTGGCATAAGCGTGCCGAGTCGGAGCCGAGGGATCGGCTCCGAACCCATCAGTCAGAATGTAGGCGAGATAGGATCACATAACATCAAATGTTTTAGCTAAATAGAGATAGTTCCAACTAAAAGAGCAATGCTGTTTCTCAGCTCCTCCCACTAATTATCTGGTGTTATTTACTATTTGCAAAGGAATTCTTTGCTAACTTTTTAACTGATCCTAGCCAAGAACTCTTAAAACCCCAACAGAACAGAAAACTTAAAAAAACAAAACAAATGTAATAAAAGAATACAATACAAATTAGAAGTGATCAAACCTTAAATGAAAAGCTTCAATTTAAAATAAAATGCAGCCAGAGATCAGCAATAGTCAGTTAGAGTACAGCAAGCTGGCCATAAATTCAACTAAATAGAGATATTTCATAGCTGCATGTTTAACAATGTAATAACAATCATGGTGAAACTTGTTTCCAGATTATGTCACAACTGCACTGCAGGAAAAATGCTGAGTTATAGATAACTAGTGTCAGCTGAATACTTTTGTCACATCCAGTAAGAATGAAGGCGAGATAAGACAACATAACATAAAGAAGTTATGTACTTACCATAACATTCCATGTTTGTTGTCCATCTCGCCATTCATTCTTACGACCCTCCCACCTTCTCCCAGCCAAGGACTCCTTGAAATAGAGGAGGTAAATTCCTCCGATATCTGCAAAACCAAGCCCTATTTTTCTGATAGCTGTCGAGTTGAAGTACGAAGTGCAGGAAGGAATGTTAATCAACCTGTGAATAGGTTGTGTTTGACTTATTCTAACAATGTCAATGTAGTCTGTGATATTATTAAAAATAATTGGCCTATTTTGTTGACTGATCCAAGTATTAGCCAGGTACTGGGAACTAATCCGAGCTTTAGTTTCAAGAATAATAGAAACTTGAAACAAAGGTTATGTTACAAGCACCATAATATATGTGAGAGGTTTAATTCACAGCGTAGAGGTACCCACCCCTGTAGAACCTGTAAAGCTTGTGCCTATATATGGTCAGACATCCACTAAATGATAAGCCAAGAGAGTTCTCTTTTTATGCTTATTGTTCCACAAGAAACATTGTTTATTTAGCAAAGTGTAATTTATGTAGTGCATTTTACATAGGCAAGACTAATCGCATGTTAAAAGAAAGAATTTTGGAACATCTCCATGACATATGTAACAGCAAATGCACACATGCACTAGCTAAGCATGTAATTGATTATGATACACAGCATAGTTTTAAATTTTTAGTTTTGCAGAAAGTGAATGTTAGTTTGTGTGAAGGGGACATTAGAAATGAGACAGAATATGTTGAATTAAGATGGATTGTGGATTTCAAGACATATTTTCCACCTGGCCTTAATAGCGCTGTGTCTTTAAAACCTCTTTTGAAGAGAAGAGGTTTACCACATTAATTAATTAATTTTTTATGATGCATTCCTAAGCCTTGTTTTTACTGGTCAGTGCTTGTATTTAAATCCAGGATTTTTATCAGTTAGTATTTAGGTCTGAAGAAGAGGGTTACCTCGAAAGCGCTTACCTTTTTGTTATTTTTATTTGTATTAAAGTGTTTTTATCTCCAGCCGAAGTGTCTTTTTTCTATTTTTACATTTATATTTTTGGACACTTTTGGTTCCTCCACTTTGTTTGTTTTTATACTTCTTAAAGCCTGAAGGCTTGGGTTCCTTCTCTCTAATTTCCTTTGGCATTTTAGGAAGGAAACCACACTAGTACAATAACAGGTAAAGCCTAAAACACACCTCTATAAGCAAACTAACACACTCAAAAAATATTTAAAGTTTTAAACAAACACTATAACACATCTAAGATAGGAACAAGGTGAACAACTCTGCCCTCTAAATTAAAAGGGCACTAGGCCTCTAACTTAAACGGACATAGTAGAGTTGTGAGCTAGAGAGCAGAACAGGAAATTAGCTCTCTAACTAAAATGAGCTAATATATATATATACAGAAAAGGAAATACAGACGAGCTAATATATATGACAGCAGCCAACAACCCACACAATAGCAAGATAACAGCACTCGAAACTACAGCACACAGTTAAACTACGGAAAAAAACACTAAGCACTAATAAGCAATATTAAAGGTAAATAAAGGGAAAAATAAGATTTTAAAGAACTTAGCCACGGCCAATGAGTGAGCATCCGAACTTGTAAAGCGGCAAACGAGATTTAGGGCATTACACCACTGCATGATGCGATACCTTTCTGCCACGAGCCAAGTTAAAGACTTTGAGCTAGTGTGTTCAGCAGAGTCGGAGCCGAACCCATCCAGTAAGAAAGAAGGCGAGATAGGACAACATAACATGAAATAATTTGAGCCCAGTAGCAGAACATTTTGTATCTGCTCATGGGGGATGCAACAAACATATGTTTTTTAGTGTTTTGGCATGTCCCTTTATGGTTAATGGAGGAAATTTTAGAAACAAGTTAAATAAGCTAGAATGTTGAATGATAATAAACTTTAGAACACTTCAACCTAGCGGTATGAACATCGACAGTAATTTAACTTTGTAAAATATTGCATAAAATATTGTATGAAATATTTAATAGTATAGGAATCTTGACATTATGTTTATAAGTTATAAGAAGCTTAAGATGTTAAGTGTTTAAAATAGCAGAGTTGAAATTTGTAAAAACTATTAGAATTTATGTTATTAAAGTATAAATATATTTTATTGATATGTGTAAGATGAACAGGCGGTTAGTATGCTCTTTAAATGCACTTATAAAAAGATGTGTTTTGGTAAAATGAAAATTGAATTGTGTGTTTTAAAGCAGATCTGTATTTAAAAGAATATGTAGATAAAAAATACTTGCTTTTTGATGTGTTATAGAAACCTATGCCTTTAATAAATACAATGTAAAAGTGAGTTATTGGTGCTTATAATTTAAATTGAAATTGATTATACTAATTAGCTTAATTGCACTTGGATAATTGTATAAAATAGGGGTATGATGTTATGTTGGTATTCCTTGAAGGCAAAAGGCCATTTGAGAAATTTTCACCCTGGTGCTGTGTTTGCTTGAAGCTCTGCTCTGTGCTTGTGTTTTTGCTGGTGATATTGGTGGAGGTGGAGGTGTTCAGTTATTTCTATGCATCACTTAACATGATTGTACAGGGTTTCTGTGTACAATCTGCATAGGCAATTGTGTTCTCCAGATTTGGAGAGGCTTGGAATTTTTGTCATGTAATTGCGTGCCTTACACTAGTTCCTGTTATAGGGTTTACTGGGGTCACGGCATTGAGTTCTATTTTGAAGGAGACAGCTTTATGGTCTGACCTTAGAGGGGTCCCTACACTGGGGGGGGGGGGTGCAGTATTCTCTAATATTTGAGAGTTCCAGATCCGGTTTGTTTGCACCCCTAGTGAGGAAATGGGCTAACTGATCCAGGGCATTTGTGTTTACAGTCCAGGTATGTCTGGGCCTGCACGCTTGGGATTGTGTAGTATTCATAGCTTACAGATGGTAATTAATGTATCCCATGTATACAGTACTGGGTTGAATGATAAGTGTGTTCTGTAGGTCTAGGTATGAGCTATAGATTTCATGGGTCATACACAGTGATTTGTAGCCTGAAAGAATACAATATGGGACTCAACTTATGATAATTTGGACATGGAAAAGCTCAAGCATGTTATCATGTGTGATCAACCTTGAGGTATGTTTGTTTTGATGTAGACTGGGCACCTCTAACTTTAGTCTCTTAACTGTGCAGCAGCTAGTCTAAATGTGTGGAAGGCACTGTATCCCTGTGCTTCAGGGGGTTTTCTGTATGACTTTAAACAATGTCTTGATAGCTGTACAGATGTCTGTATTCTCCAAGGTGAGGAGAGCTTGGGGGAGTGGAGTTTTTTGTTTAGGATACTAGCATTGAGCAGTAACACATCTAGAGTCTACTGGGTTGATTTTGCTAAGCTGGAATGTTTGTCAGTTTATCATTCCCTAAAAAAAGCACTATGGTGAAGGACAATGGTTTAGCCAATATTCAAAAGCCTAGGAGGGGACAGGTGCAGAACATCCTTGGCAAAACAATGTGTTCTGTTCACCATATTCTCCCACACTGACAAATACTTTACCCCATTTGAAAAACACCAGAAGGTAAACCAGTTATTAAAGTCAATCATCTTCTACTTGTTTAGTGGCATCATCATTGGTGAAGGTAGAATACTGCTGAATGCTAGGATCATGCTAGCCTGGGACACATACAGTTCAACAGTTTCATAATGTCCCTCTTCATATACTCCATGCAGGTACATCTCAAATCATTTACACTCACATGGACTATGACTGAGTCATATTATTACTTGTGGTTCAATGACCTGGGTGTGTAAGTGACTTGGTGGATCCTGACCCATGATTGGCAACTGACTGATTTTCTCCTTGTTCAGCCCAGTGAGTGGGGCAACTGTATCTCTCACAATGAAGTCTCCTATGACTAGAGTACTGGGAAGTGTGTTGGCTTGCCTTATGGGCTTTGTAGTCGAGGCTCCATGGGATGTGCCTGTGTGCATGGTGTTGATGTTAGACCTGTTGTTCAATTATCTTAAGTGACACTGAGTACTGTTTAAACATTTTCACTGGTGTCCTTCTGATTTTGTCCAGAAGTCTTGAACACAACAGTTTAAAGGTGTGGCAAACCACAACACTCCAATCTCTCTCAGCTGTCCATGGATTTTATTGAATATTCCTGATTTGGCCTCTTATACCTGCTCTGATCCTCTTAACTCATGGACCAGACCATTAGTCAATCAATCACAACAGACATTACAGTTTCATACTTGTTATTGTTCAAAAAATACCTTACGCAAGACCTGTTTTTTATCTATTAAGTCCTCACTTGATGCAGAGGGCTAAAACTCTGACTTAATGCGCTGCTTCTTGAGGTAAGGGTGTATGGTTCAAATTAGTTTTATGTTCTATTAAATTTGTGAATAGCTTTCAAAGAGTGTTCCTAGTGATTAGTGCTCCCCACCCCTGTACATATTAAATATTTGGTGCTACAGAACTTGATGTTCTATTAACTTTACTTGTGGTCATCTTGCCGAGAGTAACCTGATGTTTGGCCAAGGTACAAAGCCAAAGAATGCTGATGCACCACATGTCTGGCATATGACATCAGCCCATGGGCATAGGGTACATAATTGGACATATGAGCATAGCCAGGAGAACCCTGGAGAAGGTCTGAGGGAGATAATGATATAGAAACAAGTCCAAGTACGATACAGTGGGAAGAAAACTGCACACCTCATTCCATGGACTATACTAATGATGGGGGGAAGGAGGAAAGGAAGCAATACTCAACAGTGATCATTAGGATATCTGCTGCTATGGTAAGTCCTTACACAACTGTACTAAGTTCTTCCGTGGCATTCTAATACTTGTGGATGATTCCCAAAGCTAACAGATGTAGAGGGTGTTGTCTACAAGTTGTAAGAGTATAGATCTAGCAAAGGAGGTCCAAGATATGGAAAAAGCACTGACATAGTAGAGCTTGGTGAAAGTGTGTAGAGTTCCTGGTGGCAGCCTCTTGGATGGATCTGGAATCAATGCTTTTGAAGAAGGCACCCAAGTCAGAGACTGTTATAGCTGAATGTATCTTGACAGTGGTTAGCAGTTTTTTTCACATGGAAGGTGCAACAGAAGGAAATGGACTTAGAAGTCCAGCTGGAGATGGTCAATTTGGAAACAGGGCTTCTCATTTTAACCTCCTGGAAAACAGAGAAAGAAATGATCAAACTTTCTGGGATTTTGTGTTCTCTAAGTGAAATCTTAACTGCCTTTGAACGTCTATGGAGTGAAGGATTCTCTTACCCCTGTTTTGAGGGTTATAAAAAAAGCATGGTAAAGGAATGGATTGGTTAAGAGATAATTTACCACTTTAAGCATAAAGGAGGGATTAGACCTTAGGGTGACCCTTGATTGAGAGGTTGCCCTAAGAGATTGCAACTCCAAGACTCTTTGAGCAGAGGCAAGAGCGACCAGTAGAATTATTTTCCTTGTACAGAATTGCAGGGACGCTGAAGCTACTAATTCTCAGGGGTGGGGCAGAGTTAGTCTTTCTAAAGCAAAATTCAAATTCCAGGGGAAGAGGAATGGCCTTCCTGAGAGGGATCAGATGAAGAACACCTTTTAAGAACTGCTTGACCTCAATCCTTGAGAGTAACATTGGATTTAAAGTCAGAAAAGCTGAGAGTAGAAAAATTAGCTTTGATGGAGGAGTAGGCTAGTCTGCATTTAACCAACTCACATATGCATGACAAATAATAGGGACACCTACCAAAAAGGGTCCTTATTCTTTTTATGACATCATATGAAAAAATCTTTTCCAATTGGAAAAGTAAGGTTTTCTAGCAGTAGGTTTTTATCACCTCATGGAGCAGCCAGAATATACTCTCTCAGAAACTGTGTTTGAAAGGAATTAAAATCTTATCACCCAGAAAGGTTGAGAGTCTGAACATTGGAGTGATTCAAAGAGCCCTTGTTCTGGGTGATTAAGAGATTTGACTGCCCCTGACTAAATGAAGTAAAAGGCGGAACCAATGCTGTCTGGGCCAAAGGGAGTCAACAGAAAATCTTTGGATTGTATTTTTGGATCTGCAGGAAAACCTTTGGGATCAGGGAAAAGGGATGAAGGGGTATAGGAACTTCTACCACCAGCTGAAGGACATGGTGATTGTAGTGCTGGTTAGGAGCCACAATCCTAAAGCAGAACAGTATGATTTTTTTTTCTAGCTAGAGTCAAAAAGATCTATCTGAGGTGTACTCCACTTGTGGACTATGTCCAGGAAGACCTCTCAGTACAACATCCATTCATGGAAGTCATCTCTGGATCTGCAGAGATAGTCTGTGAGGACAGTGCTCTCTGAGGGAAATCTAAATAGTCTGTAGGTCCCTTGCCCTAACAGCTAGCTTGCACACTTGGTAAGACGTTGTTCCCCCCTGCTTGTGGAAGACCCATAAGACTGAGGTTTTGTCTGTGAACACTTTCAGGAGGCCTGAGCTCCACAGGTACAACAGCCCTGTAAGGCTTGGATGAGGGCTTTCATCTCCTTCACACTGATATCTTCCCTGAGTTCTCTGTGTCCCTGAACTGTCGTAGAGCCTGTCCACACACCCCAGACCAGGTTGGATGAATCTGTGTGTAGGTCCTGGTTGGATGTGGGTGCTAGGATGGGAACTCCTATGTTGAATTTCACTTGAGATATCCACCATTGTAATTCCTGCTTTAGAAAGGGCAAGAGAGGGACTGGAAAATCCAGGGGTTGGCTGTGTTGAGACTAAATGAACTTCAAGTACCACTGGATCTTCTTCATGTGTAGTATGACATAATGCACCATCAGAATTGTGGCTGCCATATACCCTAAGGCTCTTAGAATGTTCATTTCTGGAGTAAGGACTGGAAGTAACTGGGGAGGGGGAAAGGACAGTCTCCGGAGGGAGAAAGGTTAACCTTGACTGGGTGTTGAGTCTGCAGTCTAGGAATACTGTGTCCTGAGAGGGTGTCATGGAAGATTCCCTTAGGTTGAGAGTGAATCATACTCTTGACAAAAGAGACATTGTATATTTGAGTTGTATCACTAGGGTCTTTTTTTTTAAACACCTTTACTGAACTATCACTTATGACAGTCAAATTTACATTTACACAAAAGTAATCAAACTGTATTAATAAATTAACATTAACAAAATTATGCTTCACCAATATTGTTACACATCATATAACTTAAGCAACTTCGCATAAATGATTCAATTCCTGACCCTTTTTTTAAACAAGAAGCATCTTTAGTAAACCATAACTTATGACATAAGCAATCATACATTTATATAAATGAAATAAAATCACACCAACACAATCCTAGTTACAAACATTTTATATCACAAACCGTACTGACACCACTCCCAGTTGCAAACACTGCACATCACTTATAATCTACCCAATCATTTTCAGTCAAACATTACATAGCTCATTTTAAGTCCTACCTTATTTTAAACCTCATTCCTCCCCTGCATGTATTGTTCCCATTTTTCCCATGTAGTTTGCTCCTACCCTTTTCTAAAGATCTAAATTCCAGTTGTTTTTTCTGTCTTGCTATATTCACTTCTTTTCATCTAGATGGTCCAGATTTTGATTAAAATTTTCTAGTAATTGCTTTTTTGGCAGCCACCATTATTAGACACAGAAAGGCCTTACCACGTCTAAGCAATTACGGTTCTGTATCATAGCTCTGAAAAATCTGCATAGTCACACCAATCTGCCCACCTAGCACCTCCAACAGTGCATCCCACAGGGAATCCTTAAAGTTTGCCAACCCACTGCACTCACAGAAAATATGATCCCAAGTATGACTTTCTTCCCTGTCACACCTCCAATATTTGCTATCTACATGAGGACTTTTTCTCTGGAATCTACTTGGGGTATAAAAATATCTATGTAAACATTTCCAAGCAAAAATCCTAAATCTTTTAGATTTTGTTGCATATTTGGCAGACCTACATATATCCTCCCATTGTTTCTTTGTGAACTGCTTATACAATCTCTCTTCCCAATCCTTTTTAACCTTCTCTGCTCATTTCTTCTAGTTATCATACAATATTTTACATGCTCTACTAATTATTCCTTTTTAATAGCAGCTTCTGTTATAGATTCTACTAAAATCTCTACCAGGGCTGGTTTTTCATTTAGCAGCCCCCTATTTCTTTCTCTTTGTCTATACTCTGATATCAATCCTTGATAGGAAAGGCAATCTCTAACCAGCAGTCCAAATAAATTATTGGCCTCTTCCATTCCATTACCTTTCCCCCTCTAGTTATTTGCTCCCAATACCTTGGTTCCTTTATCAGTTTTCTCCAATAAATTCCAGCCCTCTCTTGCCAGTCTTCTATATCTCTAACTGCAGTCATCCCTATCGACAGAATCTCCCATCTCCATTCCTATGTTGGCTTAGTTCTTAGAATATTTTCTGTTACTTTATGAATATAATATTCTGTATAATTATTGTTATTCTCCTTAAAAGCCTGCATCCAAAATCCCATTCTATCCTTGTTTCTTGAGCTTCCCCCATTTCAACATCATCTCTTTCCACTATGAATTATAATTTTCTGCTTGGGCGATGTATAGGAGCTTTAACTGTTGTAGCTCTGAAATACCCCTTCAAATTGTGTAATCCCAATCTGCCCTGTTCTACTGGAAGAATCATCTTATCCCACTTGACTCTTGCCATATTACCTTACCAGATCATTCTTGCATTTTTATTATTCATTTTAATAAAATTTACATTGTCAATTGGTTCAGTTTAGTTAGGAAGAAATGAAGCTGTTTCTTTAAATGATGTCTAACTTGGTCATTTGTGAACACACCCATACACTCCCAACATTCACAAGCGGCTGTTTCATTCAGCTTTCTAAACCACAGTTTGAGTAACTAATACCAAGGTTCTGAAGAGGTCTAGCTATACGATGAAAGCACTTAACTGAGGTGTAATATTTAACAATTAAATGTATTTTGGGAATTACGGCTACCTGGTATTGTCGTTTTTTGTTATGACTTTTGGTTTTTGGTTCCAGTTCCAGACAGTGCTCGATATTTGTAGTTCTTTGTATGGAGTTTACGAGTATTTTCTGGTTATATTAACTGCGAATTCCCAACAGCTTCTTTTGGCTTCCCACTATGGTCTTACAATTGAGCCTAGTAATTTGACATTATTGATTCAACACTTAACCCAGGCTATAACGCAGTGCAATGTGGAGTTTCACATAAAGTAAGAAACAATGATGACATTACACATGAGACTGGCTATGACAAACAACCACGAAAACTATGGCCACCTGTCTGCTTCAGTAATTGGTGAGGGTAATGATTTCTCATCTACTGTCAATGTTTTTAAGTGGCTGGACAGACTTGAGTGTACTCCATTTAAGGAATACATTCAAACACCAGAGGATCATTACCTGAATTTACAGGAACAAATTGCAGCATCTGAAAAAAGTCTGTACAAATTCAAGTAGTTACAATTGCACAATTATTTTTTAGTTGAAAGTGTCATGATAGCTCAGGTGCCAAAAGGCCTCCGGTTGTGGAAATATCTGCAGAGTGTTGAACAAAACTCCCCATTCCAACTTGAACTGATTGAACTGTTTGATCGGACACAGGTTTAGAACTCACTCATTTATTGATAAAGGAGAATGAAAGACAAATGACACGTTTTAAACAGGACATTTCGAAACTTGTGGATTCTATCACATCTGATTTGGACTTCTATAAACATAGAGTCAATTACAATAAGGTCCTTCAATCGACTGACAGCAAATTAATTTCTCTTAGAAAGAGGAAAGATAAAACTAGTCAGGATTGAAATAGACTATAGGAATAAGACAGTCTACCCTACATCATCAGGATTATTAAAAAACAGTTCCCAGAATGATTTCTCTTCTGACAACCGGGAGGATGAAGAACAGGGTGTGAACTCCATGTTCTGAAGTCCCTTTAGAGGCAGCCCTGAAAACCATTGAGGGGGAAACAGTGGAAGAGACAGAATGGGCATTCCAGCCAATTTCGGAGATGGTAAGTTAAGAAGTAATAACCTAGAAATTAATGAAAAGGCCATCAACAGCACTGTTAAGATCACTTCATTTCTAGGATTTAATATTTATAACTTTACAGACTTAGAGAATGGCCCAGACCAGCATAAATGTTTTGAAAGGGTTCAATTTCATCCCTTCTAGTAGGTGAATACAGAGCAAACACTATTAGATCTAAAACTTTTTACCCACAAATTAAATTTTCATATTTTGTTTGATGGTTCGGAAGGTTCTAAATCTGGGGTCCATAGTTTTAAAAGGAAAAGTACAGTCAACCCTCCCTTGCACCCAGTGATTAATGCTTTATTAAGCTAAAGGAAGAACAGATATTTTAACATGACTAAAGAAGAGAAGCTTGTGTTAAGAAAAATCACTAACAACAAAAACATTATATGTATGAAACCCAATGAGGAAGAGGGCCTTGTCATGACTGGGTGGACTATACAGGACATCTCTCAAAGCTGTTGAATGATGACAGAATATATACTGTTGTTTCCTTAAATGAAATCAATGTCAATGTTGCTCATAGGGCCATCATGGTCATCCTACACAAACTATTATTTGATAATATTTCTCAAGGGTTGTATGATTATTTGCAAGTGGAATGTCCCAAAACACCTAAAATCTTTGTGTTTCCCAAAATCCACTCTAGCATGTTGGATCCACCTTGACGTCCAGTGGTTGCTGCTCAGGATAAATAACTGAATCACCGGCCAAATTTATTGATCTTAAACTTAAAAAAAAGGGTCTGACATTGCCCACGTTGTTCAAGATTTGTGGGACTTGCTTAAACTCAGAAACATCCAGGTGGAACAGAAACATATTCTTGTAACTTGTGAAATACAGAGCCTCTTCACTGTTATTCCACATGAAGATGGACTTGAATGGTTCAGGGATATTGTTTTCAAGTTTGGAGCACTATCTGAAACAGACAAGTTAGTAGTGGAATTTATGGAGTTGGTGCTCCACAACAACTTTTTGACCTTTGACAGTGAACACTTCAGACAGCAGTCAGGTGTAGCAATGGGGGCGGCTAATGCCCCATTGTTTGCTAATGTGGTTTTGCTAAGATGGGAGTTAGAAGTTTTTAAACTCCCCACAATTCAAACAGTGCATTGGATATTTCAGATACCTGGATCATCTATTGGTCATCCGAGATGGCACCTAGGATGAGTTTGGGAATGTCATGGCAAGTCTGCAAAACCGCACCAACTTCCTATAATTACATCTAATGTGAATGGTGAATATGCCAAATTCCTGGGCATCAAACTTACTAAACAACCACAGGAGTTACAGGCCACACAGATGTACAGGAAACCTACATTTTTGCAACACCTTCTTGTCTTTCAAAAGTTGTCACCTTTTCCACCAGAAGAAGGTTATTACAAAAAGTCAATTTATAAGAATTTCGAGAGTAACATCTGATGGTTGTAGTTTGCTGTCAACAATTCGGACAGTTTAAGAAAATGTTATTGGATCCTGAGTACCCTCCCTCCCTCTTAATGTTCAAGAAATTTGGGCAGGGAGGAGAGACTTGTACCTATAATAAAGAAAGATCTCAATAAGGTGACCAAGGAAGACAATTCTAGTTATTTCAATCAAATTAACATGGCGCTGCACTACTCAGTGGATGCCAGTGATATTCAAGATATGTTGAGGAAAAACTGGTCTCTTTTCCAAAGTTGCAAACATTAAACATCACCTATAATGTAACCAATCTTTCTCATTCAAACATCACATAGCTCATTTAAGTCCTGTCGCCTTTAAACGTCATTTCTCCCTTGTATGTATTGTTCCCACAATTCCCATTATTTCCTATGTAGTTTGCTCCTACCCTTTTCTAAAGATCTCAGTTCCAGTTGTTTTATCTCTGTTAATATATTCACTACTTCCAGTATAGTTGGCTTAGATTTTGATTTCCATTTTCTAGTAATTGCTTTTTTGGCAGCCACCATTGTAAGACACAGCAAGGCCTTACCATGTCTTGGCAATTAGGATTCTGTATCAAAGCTAAGAAAAATCAACTCCCTCGTCAGACCAATCTGCCCACCCAGCATCTCCAACTGTGAATTCCAAAGGGAATCCTTGAAGTCCAGCAACTCACTGCACTCCCAGAAAAAAAATGTTCCCAGTTACCTCTTTCTTCCATTTACACCTCCAACATTTGCTGTCTGCCTAAGGAAAAATTCTCTGGAGTCTGCTTGGGGTATAAAATATCTATGTAAACATTTCCAGACAAAAATCCTAAATCTTCTAGATTTTGTTGCATATTTGGGAGACCAACATATATCCTCCCATTGTTTCTATGTGAATTGATCATCCTGTCCCTCTTCCCAATCCTTTCTAACCTTCTCTGATTGATTCTTATAGTTATCATGCAAGATTTTATATGCTCTACCAATTATTCCTTTCTTAATGGCAGCTTCAGTTCTAGATTCTAAAAGCTCTACCAGTGCTGATCTTTTGTTTAGGACCCCCTATTTCTTTCTCTTTACCTATACTCCGATATCAATCCCTGATAGGGAAGACAGTCTCTAACCTGCAGTCCAAATAAATTCTTGGCACTTCCCATTCTATTATCTTCCCCTCTTCAGTTATTTGCTCCTAATACCTTGGCTCCTTTGCCAGTTTTCTCCAATAAATTCCAGCCCCCTATTGTCTGTATACATAACTGTAGTCATCCCTCCTGACAAAATCTCCTTTTTCCATACTCATGTTGGTCTATTTCTTAGGAAATTTTCTGCTAGTTTATTGATAAAATATTCAGTATGATTATTGTTATTCTCCTTAAAGGCCTGCATCCAAAATCCCAGCCTGTCCTTGTTTCTTAATCTACCCCCCTGTTTCATCATCTCCTTCCACTTTGAATTATAATTTTCTGCTTGTGCTATGTACAGAGTCTTAACTGTATAGCTCTGAAATACCCCTTCAAATTGGATAATACCAATCCGCCCTGTTCTACTGGAAGAATCAGCTTATCGCACTTGACTCTTGCTATCTTCCCCTCCCAGATAAAGTCCTTCTGCTCCTTATTAATTGCTACCCACAACTTCTCCTCTGGTTGATATAAATATGCCTGACCTGTGTAGAAGACTAAAGGGATTAAAAGCATTTTAACTGCTTGTATATTACTATCCATATAAAAATAAGTTATGTCCCTACCATAACGTTCCATGTTAGTTGTCTTCATCTCGCCTTCTTTCTTGCTGGTTGGGATCGGAGCCGACTCGGCCATCTTCAATAACTCGAGAGCTGTTTACTGGCTTGAGGCTACCCCTTATCCCATAATGCCTAGCGATAGCTACCTAGATCTCATTTGAAATAGCTAACTCCAGACATAACAAGAGAATAAACCAGTCAAAAGAACTGGTTGACTTATGCCTCCCATATCTTCTAAATTAATAGAGGATAACAAAGAATACTCAGCCAGTGAAAAGGGACTCCTCTCAATCCACTAGGACAGGGTGACGGAGGGCGGGACCCAAGAAAGAAGGCGAGATGAAGACAACTAACATGGAACATTATGGTAGGTACATAACTTCTTTATGTTAAGTTGTCTATCTCGCCTTCATTCTTGCTGGTTGGGACAGCATCCCTAGCACCTAAAATCCTGGGTGGCTCAGTGGAACAGACTCTTCAGAACAGTGGAACTAAAATCAGCTCTGCTCCGGGAGACCATATCCACCTTGTAATGAGAAATAAAGGTATGAGGATTTGCCCACGTAGCAGCTGCACATATGGAATCCATGGGCAACCTAGAATGGAAAGCTACCGAGGTGGCTAATGCCCTAGTAGAATGACCTTTAGGTTTAGATGGTAATTCCTTATCCCGTAACTGGTAAATAAATGAAATAGTATGGGATAGTCATCTAGATAAAGTAACCTTGGAAACTGGGAGACCTTGTTTAAGGCATAAGACAGAAACAATTGGTCTGATTTTCTTATTTCTAGTTCTATGAAGGCAAAAATACAATTGCCTGTGCACGTCCAATTGGTGAAGTTTGTACTCTGCCTTGTTGCTATGACTGGGGAAGAAAACGGGGAGATCTACAGATTACTTTAAATTATGTTCAGAGCAGACTTTGGGAAGAAACAAAGGATTTGTCCTCAGAGAAACTCTATCCCTATGAAAAAACAGATAAGGGGGACAGACACATAGTGCCTGCAGTTCTGAGACACGTCTGGCTAAAGTAATAGCAACCAGAAAGAGTGTTTTACAAGAGTGAAATTTGATGGAGCATGATGCCACTGGTTCAAAAGGAGGCAAAATTAGGGATGTTAGGACTAGATTAAGGTCCCAGGGAGGAGGGGGGTCTCTCACTGGAGGTCTAAGAAGAGATGTCCCTCTCAAAAAGGCTTTACAGAGCTTGTGAGACATGATACTTGAATTCTGTAACCCGATGTAAAAATTAGAAATGACTGCTAATTGCACCCTAATGGTAGTGGAAGTGGCTCCAGAGTGAAACAGTTGTGCTAGGAACTCTAGGATCTCATGGACTGGGGCTGAGAAGGGATCCACATTCCTAGACTCAGCCCAATAAGAAAAACATTTCCATTTGCTAGCATAAATAGTCCTGGTGGTGGACTTATGTGAGGAAATTAGAAGTTATGTACCTACCATAACGTTCCATGTTAGTTGTCTTCTCTCGCCTTCTTTCTTGCTGGATGGGTTCGGAGCCGATCCTCGGCTCCGACTCGGCACTTGCTTTAGCTCGAGAACTCCTTTTACCAGCTCGAGGCAACCCTATATCCCATGATGCAAGGCGGAACTACCTCAGATCTCGTTTGGCAGCTAACTTACCCTGCTAAAGGTTATCCTAACCAAATTAGGAACAAAGTTTCCTAAAAGAAGTCCTCATAACAAAGATCCAGAGGAAACAAACTAATAGGAACTCTTCAAGATCTGTCCAGGCCAGGGGAAGGAGGGAGGACGCAAGAAAGAAGGCGAGAAGACAACTAACATGGAGCGTTATGGTAGGTACATAACTTCTAAATGTTAAGTTGTCAATCTCGCCTCATTCTTGCTGGATGGGACCGCGTCCCTAGCACCTGTATCCCGGGTGGCTCAATGGAACAGACTCTTGAGAACTGTGGAACCAAAACTGGCCCTATCTCTGGAGGCCAAATCCAACTTGTAATGAGAAACAAAGGTATGAGGCGTGGCCCAAGTAGCTGCTGCACAAATGGTATCAATGGGAAGTCTATCCTGAAAAGCTGCAGAAGTGGATAGACTCCTGGTCGAGTGTGCTTTTGGCTTAGAAGGTAGTTGTTTGCCTCTGAGAGAGTACACATAGGAAATGGTGGAAGTCAACCATCTGGATAAGGTCACTTTAGAAACTGGAAGACCTAACCTGTTTTCTGCATAAGAGACAAACTATTGGTCCGATTTTCTAATTTGTTTAGTCCTATGCAAGTAGTACCTGAGCTGACGATGGACATCCAAAAAATGCAATTTCTGTTCAGCTCTGTCAGAATAGTTAGGGAAAAAGACTGGTAAATCTATAGATTGGTTAATATTGGTTTGAGATACAACCTTGGGGAGAAAGGAAGGGTTAGTTCTTAACGATACCCTGTCCTTATGAAAAACCAAATAAGGTGAGCGAATACAGAGAGCTTGAATCTCGGAAACCCTTCTAGCAGAAGTGACAGCCAGTAAAAATATAGTTTTCCACGTCAATAACTTCAAAGAACATGAAGCAGATGGTTCGAAAGGAGGTAGTATCAAGGATGCTAACATTAAGTTTAGATCCCATTGCGGAGGAGGATGCTTTATAGGTGGTTTTAGGAGAAAAACTCCTCTCAAAAAGGCCTTGCATAATCTATGAGACATGATGTTATTGTCATGCAAGCCAACATGATACTTGGAAATGGCAGCCAGTTGTACTTTGACTGTAGATGACGAGGATCCCGAATGAAAAACCTCCGCTAGGAAATCTAAAACAGAATGTATGGGAGCAGTAAAAGGATCAATATTTCTGGAGTTTGCCCAAATCGAAAACCATCGCCACTTGCTAGCATAAATAGTCCTAGTGGACGACTTCAAAGAAGACACTAAAATGTCTCTGACTGAGTCAGAAATCATTGGTAGCCTGGCTAGGGAAGGAAGTGGAGCAACCAAGCAGTGAGATTGAGAGAATGAATGGCCCGGTGCTGCTGACCCGACTGGTGGATCAAAAGATCCGGAACTGGGTCCAGATGCCAGGGCTGCACCAGAAGGTGACGATGCAGAGACGGAAACCAAATCTGTCGAGGCCAAAAGGAGCAATGAGGATCAATTTGGCTCTCAAAACGGTGGCTTTCTGAATGACTTGTGGAATCAATGGAAAAGGAGGAAAAGCATAAAGAAGTCCCGAGGCCAATCCTGGGTTAGAGAGTCTCTCAGGGTTGGCCTGGAAGGGAAATAGAGTGAAATAGTCTGGGCACTTGTTGTTTTGAGGGGTAGCGAAAAGATCGCAACAAGGAGTGCCCCACTTCAGAAAAATCTGATCCACTACAGATTGATTGAGAGACCACTCGTGAGGCATCAGAATAGATCTGCTTAGCCTGTCCGCCAATAGGTTGGACCTGCCGGGATGTGCGTTGCTATCAGAAACCCCTGAGAACAGAGCCACCATTGCCAAAGTCTGAGAGCTTCTCGACATAAGGGATAGGACCTGGTTCCGCCCTGTTTGTTGATGTACCAGCCCACGGACATGTTGTCCGTCTGTACTGCAATAGTCCCGTGGGAAGAAAGTCGCCGAGGGCTTGCAACGTTAAAAGCACTGCTCTCATCTCCAGGACATTTATGTGCAGATGGTATTCTATGGGTTGCCACGTCCGTGGACCATCCTGCCCTGATAATGCCCCCACCCGATCAGAGAGGCATCCGTGGTGACTGGCAACTGGAGGAGGGGAACAAAGGGTCGGCCCTGATGAAGAAGAGGGAAGATATCCACCAGCCCAGATGAGCCCTGCACGACTGTGTTACTAAGATTTCGTGTCTCATCGGAAGATTGTGATACGACCACTGCGTGAATAGCATCCACTGCAGGAGACGCATGTGAAAGCAAGCCAGTGGTAAAGAACAATGGCCGCAGCCATTAGGCCTAGAACTTTCAGGACAAACCTGGCTTTGATCTTGTTGCTTTGTAACAGAAGCCGAACAAATTTTTGGATGTCCAGAATTCTTTGATCTGTTAGTCTGGCTAACATTTTGACGGTATTTAACTCTGCCCCTATAAAGGTGATAGATTGGCAAGGCAGCAGAGAAGATTTCTGAAATTTACTGAAATTCCCAGATTCTTGCAAAGCTGAAGGGTGTAGTCTCTGGACTGAAGAAGCTGACACTTGGTGGTGGCGGAGAGGAGCCAGTCGTCCAAATAAGGAAACACCTGGAATCCTAGACGTCTCAGGTGAGCTGAGACCACTGCCATGCATTTGGTAAACACTCTGGGGGCTGAAGTGAGGCCAAAGGGCAGGGCTCTGAATTGGTAATGACTGGTCCCTAGCCGAAAGCGGAGAAACCTCCTGGAGCACCTGTGAATCTTTATGTGATAGTACGCATCCTGAAGGTCTATAGAGCACATCCAGTTGTCCTTGCCCAGAAAAGGCAGAATGGACTGAAGCGTGACCATCCGGAATCTTGCCTTTTTGACAAATCTGTTCAGATTGCTCAAATCTAATATTGGTCTCCAATCTCCCGTCCTTTTGGGGACCAAAAAGAATCTTGAGTAGACACTGGATCCTACTTGGTCTGCCGGTACTGTCTGGACGGCTCTTTTTTCTAGGAGTTTTGAAACCTCCTGTTTTGCCAAATCCCTTTGACCGGGTGAGATGTCTGGAAGGGATTGTGGAGGTATGGGAAACCTTACAAAGGGGATCTTGTAACCCTCGGATATAATCGACTGTACCCACTTCTCTTGGGATAGGGATTGCCAGGCTACTGGGTACAGTGAAATCCTTCCCCCGACTGCCTCCAAGGGTGGACAGTCGGGCAACACCTCAGGGATGCTGAAAAGGCTTCTCAGGAAGAGACTCCCTGTTGTCCTGGTTCTGAGGACCCCCCTGCCTCTAGGGCGGCGTCTATTATTGTTACCCCCTCTGCCTCTGGGGGTAAACTGACCACGTGTGCGGTGTAGCTCCTTGGGCTTTACGGAACCACATCTTCCCCTTTCTGACCCTTGGGATATGGTCTAGAAGGAGCGGAAAATTGGACTCCAACGGCAGAAAGAGTTTTACCGTCCTGCTCACACCTGGTCAAGGTATCCTTCACTTGAGGTCCAAACAAAGCCGAACCATCAAAGGGGGTATTAGTGAAGGACGCCTTAAAGGGGTCCATAAAATTACACAGCCGCATCCAGGCTTGGCGTCTAAGAGCAACTCCTGTGCCTGCGGCCCTGCTCGCTCCATCGGCTGCATAAGATATGAGCCGCATGGAGGAGTTAGATATGGAATTCAGGATAGCAAGCTGTGAGGCAATCTTTTCCTGAGCCCCAGCAGCAGAAGGATCCTGGACTACTTCACCCAGTTCCTTGAGAATATCTCGTTGAAGCCTGGTGAAGTGACAAAGGTAATTCAGCGAACGCATAGCAAAGGTCGCTGAAGAAAACATCCGCTTTCCATACCTGTCCATGGTCCTAGAATCCTTGTTAGGAGGATGGACAGGTACTGAAGGATCCGCCAGTTCCTTCTTAGTGGCCGCCGCCACCACCATAGCATCCACAGAGACACCCTTGGAAAGGAACTGTTTGTCCGAAGGGGCCGTGATGAATTTGGATGGTCTCCTGGGAACAGGTTCCACAGAATCTGGAGCCGCCCACGCCTTTCGAGCCACTACCTGCATCAGTGGGTCGAAAGGCGGAGACACCCAGGAGGTGGAGGGTCGGGATCCAAAAGCCTCCAGGTATACCGACTCATCCTCGGAGGGGTCAATGGAGGGCCAATTCCCCCTCTGTTTGAGGAGCTCAAGGATGTCTGAAAACGAGACATCCTCAGAGGGGGACCGTGGGGAACCCTCCGACTCATCTAAGTCGGTATTAGATGTAGTAGACTCAGGGGAGTCTGTGTGTTTCCTCTTACACGTCCTCTTCCGAGGGGGTTCCCCTGCAGGGTCAGGAGAAACCTCGGAAGAGGAGGAAATTCCCAGTGGGGAAACCTGGGGCGATGGATCCCTGGGCCTGAGAGCAAGAGGCTGGCAAGAGGCATCTGCAGGCACTGATGAGGGAGGAGCTAGAGGGATGGACCGTTGACCGGGCTCAGAGGCCAGGACACTTCTCATCACCTCAAAGGCTCCTCTCCCCGGGAGGCGGAACATACCGCTCGAAGAGACAGGAATGGTTGGCTCCAAAGAGAGAGAAGGCTCCGAGGCGATGTCGGCGCCGAGCTTACCAAAGCGAAGCCCGAGAGGGAGGCGGGTCGGACAAGGGTCCGATGCCACTAGCCCCTCGGGCCGACAGTGGAAACCCGATGACGGATCCCTCCAAGGAAGGTCTCAAGGAGGAGATCGGAGCCGAGGGCAGCGGAGCGAAGGATGTATCGGCTCCGGCATCGAAACAGTCGCTGTCCCAAGAAGCTCCGGCTCCGAACTCTGGTGTGGAGTCGGAGGAGGAAGTTTAAGATTGGGGCTATAGCGAAGTCTGTTGAGGCGGGCTATGGAGCATTTGGGCCAGTGCCTGAGACTTCAACAGCCTGCTTACCACCCTCTCCAAGTCGTGGTCAGACAGCCTGGAAGATCTCGAAGATCGGCTCCGATGGCTCGCTCCGACAAAGAGGAGATCCGGGCAGTGAATACTCATAATAGAGGGGACCGGGATCTCTTACGGTGAAGCCATCGGGCGAAGTCCCTTGAACCCCAGATGGAGCCGAGGATTTCGGCCCGAAGCTGGATAAAGTGTCGGCTCCAGCGAGCCGACAAAGCCACAGCAGTCAGGGTATCGGAGCCGGCCGGCACGAACCCACTACTTGAGTCGAAGAAGTATCGACTCCAGCGGGCCGATATCGGCTCCGGAGCGGAGCCACCGGAGGAGGCTTGGACACTGTAGCCTGAGCCTTGGTGGCTTATGAGGTTTTCCTGACCCTGATTTAGGAGGAGAACCTTCAGGTTTAAGTAAACCTCGGAGGATGAGTTTATTCCTCCTTTCCTGCAGGACTCTCTGGCTAAAAGCATGACACAAAGCACAGGAGTCCTGCAGGTGCAAAGGCCCCAGGCAATAAACACAAGAAGTGTGACCGTCTGTCAGAGACATTTTCTGACAGCACTGGTCACACTTCTTGAAGCCTGAACCTTGCCTTCTTTTGACATCCTTAGGAGGATAGAACACAAACAGTCCCAACAAACACACAAATTAATCCCTTACACAAACACACAGGAAGGGATAACCAAGGGGAACTAAGCCTGACTAAACTACTTTAAATTAAAACTTATAAAAGTTTATAAAAAGGTTGAAAAATAGGGAATAGGGTGGGCTGTAACTAATTACAGACTACACTAACACTAACAGGGAAAAATAAACCCCTAACTACACTTTTTCTTATTTGACTAAGAAAAACTTACCTCAGCTGGCAAAGGAGACCTCTTTCGCTAAGCGGCAAACGAGATCTGAGGTAGTTCCGCCTTGCATCATGGGATATAGGGTTGCCTCGAGCTGGTAAAAGGAGTTCTCGAGCTAAAGCAAGTGCTGAGTCGGAGCCGAGGATCGGCTCCGAACCCATCCAGCAAGAATGAGGGCGAGATTGACAACTTAACATCGATAATCTCACGGACTGTTGGGGAAAATGCTAGGGAGCCTGGCTAGGGTTGGAAGTGGAGCAACCAAGCTGTGAGCCGGAGAGTCTGAAGGAACTGATGCAACCCGCCTGACTGATGAACCAGTAGATCTGGAATTGGGTCCAGAGTCCAGGGCTGATCGAGAAGATAGAGGTGTAGGAACAGAAACCAAATCTATTGAGGCCAGTAGGGGGCAATGAGGATCATTTTGCAACCCAACGACTTTGCTTTCTGTATGAGTCTTGATATAGGGGAAAGGGAGGAAATGCATAAAAGAGTCCCTGAGGCCAATCGTGGACTAGAACATCCCTGGGTAGGTGACCTGGAAGCGGAAGGAGGGAGAAGTAGTTGCTGCATTTGCTACAGAATAAGAAACACAGGGTTGTTTCCCTCTTTCTTTGTTTTAATTTGTTAGGTGGGATATTTTTGCAGTCACCCTAATGATAATGGACAGCAGCTGGATATAACAGCCCTGTGTTTCTTATGCTTAGTCAAGCACTCTGCTTGTGCTATGCTGACGAGGTCAGAACAAGGCCAAAATATGCATATCCATAGCTAGTGGGGTTTGGCTTTATTGGCCTGAAATTGTCCATTAAAACGACTTCAAACGTAAAAGTCATGAGCAATCAGAATCGCCATATAGCTGAAACACCTGATGCTCAGAAGGGTCATTTGCATATATCCCATGTGCCTCTGTTGCAGGAAGTTTGGGTGGTCACTCATTGGAAGTTCTGGCTTGGCTGGAGTTTCCATTTAGTTTTTACTAAAAGGCATTCTGAGGAATCTGTATCTACCAAATGGGGTACTGAATGTAGTCGGTAGTTGAAGATTTGCGATAAAGTATTACTTGCCAAAATGAACTCTCTTCATCTAAGACAGAAAAAAACAGTGGGACTTGGCATAAGGGTGGCAGTCTCCTTGAATGTATGCATAGGATGCTGAGGTCTCTAATTCCTTGTTCAAGTCTCTTGGGCCAATGCATATTCTGATTTTTCCGAATTTTTCTTATGAGCAGCTACCATAGAAGAGACCCACTCAGTCGGTTATGTGACTGGAGAAATCACACCTTGCTGCACCATCTTGCCTAACTGGACCTTGACTTTGTCCTGCATAGCTATTGGAACTTTCCTTGCTAGTCTGACCACTGGACCTACTTTCATGGAGTACACAACTGGAAGTTTGCCTAACTTGTCGAAAGCATCAGCATACTCTGAGAAAATAGCATCACTAAAGCTGGAATTGGGACATGCTCACATGATGGACTTCTTCAGTAAAAGAAAGCAGTTTCATTCTTAAAGTGTCTCTGTGACCCAATAATCATTGCCCAGGTCTTCTGATTACATAAACGTGCAAGCTGTAACTGTTCCCAGTTGAATAACATGAAAGTAATAGTCAGCCTTTGGTTTAAATATCTTCACCATCTCAAAATGTTCCACAACACCGTAATGTCTTTTTCTGGTTTTGTCAGGTATAAAATAATATCTGCAAATAAAGCCAGCTTTTCTTGACAACCATACCAATTATATCATGTAATTTCTGAGTCCCTTATTTTCTGTGCCAATGGTTCTAAACATAATGTGAATAATAAAGGGGAAAGAGGACACCCCTGCCTGGTTCCTCTGCTCAAGCAGAAATGATCAGAGAGGACCCCATTCACTTTAATTTTCACCTCCGATCCCTCATACATAAACCTTATAATTTTCTAGGAAATGCAAATGCTTCCATTGCCCTGCCTATAAAGTTACAGCTTAGTGTCTTGCATGAAGACCAACCAACAAGAATGATATGTTCTTACATTTTGCTTCCCTCTGGATCAATGTGCTTTTAACATTGTCAAATACTTGCCTCACCTCCACCGAACCACACTGATCCATATCTATCAGCATTGGCATTACTTTTGCCATTCTTTTAGCCACTATGGACATGAACACTTTATAATCATGGTTTAGGATTGAAATGGGCCTGTATGAAGCTGGATCTGATGGATCTTTACTCTCTTTAGGTATTACAGCTGTCACTGCTTTCTTCCAGGATGGTGGCATTTCTCCTCTTATGATACTGTTAGACAAAAAATACAGTTGTGTACAGTTACCATAAATGTAGATGTTAGAGTGTATTCACTGTTGCAGTCATCACATTTGGGTAATCTGCCTGCAGGAAGTCCTCAGCCGGCCTGAATACCAGAGTCTTCAAATTTCTGCATCGGATGCTGTCACTTCTTCCATGACATCAGGTAGTCAGGGGTATAAAACATGCAGCCGACGTCATTATATCAGTTTTTTTTTTCCCCAGATGTCAGGTGCCCCCACAATAGGAAACAATTATATGGTATGGAATACCCCCAGCAAAAAGCAAATACACATGATACAATATATTCCAAATAAGAAGGAAAGGCAGAGCCAAGAGAAGTCAGGGGGCTGGAGGGAGAGTAACCAGGACTGCAACAGTGAATACACTCGAACATCTACATTTATGGTAAGTGTACACAACTGTACTATGCTCTTCGTGTTTCACTGTTGCAGTCATCACATTTGAGTTGATTCCCAAAGCTAAGGAAGGGTGTAGGCAGTTAAAGAGCATTTAGGCTAGCATTCAGGCCCTGTAGGACTGCTGTGACAAATCCAGCTCTGAATTTAGAAAAGATAGGCAGGTGGTAATGCTTGGTGAAAGTATGCACAGAGCTCCAGGTAGCAGCTTCCAGGATGTCCCTGGTAGGGACTCCTCTGAGAAATGCTGTAGAGGTAGAGGCAGCCCTGGTGGAATGTGATCTTATTCCCTGTAGGGTAGGTTTTCCATGGTGCTTGTAGCAGAAATGGATACAATTGGCGATCCATTTGGAAATGGTTTGCTTTGAAATGGCCTTCCCCTCTGCCCCTGCAGCAAAACTAACTAGCAATTGGTCAGATTTTTCTGAGAGGCTTAGTTCTGTCCAAATAGAATCTAAGCTGCCTTGTGCACGTCCAGAGAATGCAGTATCCTTTCTCCCTTATTTTGAGGATTATGGAAAAAAGTAGGCAAATGAATGGACTGGTTTAGAGCCACACTAGACACCACCTTGGGCATAAAGGATGGATTAGTCCTGAGGGAAACCCTGTCCCCATGGAAGATAATGAAGGGTTCCACTGCCATGAGGGCCTGCAGTTCAGACACTCTTCTTGCTGAAGTGATGGCTAGAAGTAAGGCTGTTTTCCAAGAAAGGAATTTCAACTTTGCTGTAGCAGCTAGTTCTAAGGGGGGAAGAGTGAGTTTTTTCAATACAAAGTTAAGGTTCCAGGCTAGAGTGAGAGCTCTCCTGGGAGTGGGGGGGGGGGCTTAAATTTTTGCCCCATCTAAGGAGTTATTTTAGCAGTGGATGAGAGAAGAGGGGTGGCTCAGTATTATAATGTGCTAAAATGGCAGAGGCATGAATTTTAATTGAAGAGAAAGACAGGCCCTTGTGGAGCATTTCTGTTAGGGGTAAGCTGGGCACCGTTATGCTACTCCCCTGAGCCTGGCTCCAGAAACAGTATCTTTTCCACTTTTCTGAATAGGATTTTCTAGTACTAGGCCTCCTTGCCTCAAGAATGACATCCAGCGCCTGCTTACTGAGGGCTGCTAGGGGTGAGCTCAGGGAATTAACCAGGCTGCAAGGTTCAGGGTTTGAAGCCGAGGGTGCAGAATCAGGCCTGCTTGCTGGGACAGCAGGGAAGGGGTCTGAGGCAGGTGCCATGGTTGTAGCACTGTCAGACTGCACAAAAGGGGATACCAGTGCAGGTGTGGCCAGTCTGGGGCAATCAGTGTTGTACTTTGCTTGTCCTGTTTGATCTTTAGTAGAACCTTCGAGAGGAGAGGCAGAGGGGGAAAGACATAAATTGAGAGGCTTTCCCAAGTAAAGGACATGGCATCCACTTTCCAAGCTTGACTGTGGGGAGTTCTGGTGCAGAATTTGTTCAATTGGTAGTTCTGACGGGAGGCAAACAGGTCTACCTCTGGTATCTCCCATTTGTTCCTCAAGAGCTTGAATATTTTTGGTTCCAGTTTCCATTCATGTGGGTCTATGAGATTTCTGCTTGTCGTCTGCCAGTAAATTTAGTTTGCCTGGCAGGAACTGAGCTTGCAGGTTCAATTGGCAGTTCAAGGCTATGTTCCACAGAGCCATGGCTAGTCTGCAGAGTGGGTAGGAATGGGTTCCCTCCTGCTTGTTTATGTACCACGTAACTGTGGCGTTGTCTGTCTTTACCAATAGTTGTCCTGGAAGAATAAGGTTTTTGAAGGCTGTCAGAGCATTTTGTACATCTAACATTTCTTTTTGATTGATATGCAGGTACATCTGTTTTGGGTCCCATTTGCCCTGAATGCACTGCCCTGCCATGTGGGCCACCCCATGCATAGTCTGATGCGTCTGTTGTTAGGGTTTGGGCGGCAGGGGGTAGAGTGAAAGGGAGTCCCTTGTTGTGGTAAAGGAACTCTGCCCTTAGACTAGGAATCATTGTTTCCAGGTCCTGAGAATGTTGACACCATAGACTTTTTAGATACCACTGAAGTTTCCTCATATGCAGTCTTGCATATGGAATTAACAGAATGCAAGAAGCCATGAACCCCAGGGCTCACAGGATTTTCCTTCCAGATAGCTGGGTTTTTGTGGCCAGTAGGTTGAAGTAGGTTGTCAAATAAATTTGTTTCTCTGGAGTGAGGAATGCCATCTGGGAAGTAATGCTCAAGCTTGCTCCCTGGAATACAATCTGTTGGCAAGGTACTAGGTCTGATTTCTTCTTGATGATGGTGTACCCCAGTGAGGTTAGACATCTCTCTACAATTGCCAGGTGTTTGTAATAGCAAGTCCTGACTTAATGCCTGAATCAGGCAATCGTCCAAGTATGGGTAAATCTGAATATTTCTCTGCCTGAAAAATGCAATGGCTGGAGCTAGGCACTTTGTGAATACCCTGAGCGCAGTAGATAAGCCAAAGGGAAGTGCAGAGACCGTAGGTATTGTCTGCAGGATTCCCTTATTGGGATGTGCAGGTAAGCTTCTTTCAAGTCTAGGGTTGCTAGCCAGGCATCCTTGGCTAGCATAGGAAGAAGCTGTTGAAGAGTTAGCATTTTGAATTTTGGAACCACCAGAAAGGCGTTGAGAATAGACAGGTCCAGGATAGGATGCCAGGAGTTTTCTTTTCTGGGAACCATGAACAGTCTTGAATAAAAACCTTGCCCCCTTTGTTCTGCTGGGACAGGTTGAATAGCCCCGATACTTAGGAGAGAGAGCACTTGTTTTTGGGCCTCCACACACTGATTTAGGGGGAGGTCTGGCCATCCACTTGGGGTTGTTAGTGAGTGGAAGTGGAATCTGTATCCTAGGGAAATTGTTTAAAACCCATTTGTCCTGGGTAATGAGTTCCCACTGTTTTGCATGCAGGGCAAGCTTTCATCCTAAGGGAGCAAGTAGTTGAGCAGGGCTTGGAAGAGTTAAGGATAAATCATTGTGCCATTTTTCCATAGGGGGTAGCTTACTACTACCTGCTTTGGAAGTGGGAGCCCCCTACTGCTTAGATCTGTGCATAGCCTGAGACTGAAGTCTTGGTGGTCTGCTGCTCTTGGGTTTGGTCTGAGAAGGCCTGGAAGGGACTGGAAAAGAACAGTTCTTTGAAGGCCAATGCCTACTGAATCTAGGAGGCTGTACTTGTAAGAAATCTTTAACAGTTTGCACAGATTTATCTTTTTCCTCCATCCATTTGAGGACTTCTACTTTGTTGCCAAAAAGGTGGTCTTGGTTTAAGGGTGCATCCAGTAATTTAGCTTTGACATGATCTGGAAAATTTTGTTCCTTAAGCCAAGCATGTCTTCTAAGTACAGACCCAGTGACAGCAGCCCTGCAAGATGCTTCTAAAGCATCAAAACCAATTGCAAAGTATGTTTACCAACTTGTTCAGCAGAATGCATTAACTCCTGTGAATCTTTGTGTTCAGCACAGTCAAGAATCAACATCATTTTCTGTTTAAGTAGTCCCATAATATGCTGCTGATACTTTAACATATGAAACTGGCAATTTAAAGCCCTAATGACCAAAGTAGCAGAAGTGTATACCTTCTTACCCCATCTGTCTAAAGCTCTGGAATCCCTATCAGACGGGGTAGGATTTTTGGCAGTAGTAGCCTTAATGCCTTTTGGTCCTTGGGAAATGGTCTCTGGATACGCAGTAGGATTTTTGAGGAGGAATTTGAGAGAATGAGGTACTCTGTAGTACCTGTCAGGTTTCCTGGGAGCTGGAAGCAAAGTGTCTGCGGTAAGGCTGGATTCCAAGAAAACATCATCTACAATCTCCAGAACAGGAGGGATAGGCAGGAGTAAAAATTCCCTAAGTCTCTTTCTGGACTCAGAAAAGTCCTGGCTTTCCCAGCAAAAATGCTCTCTAAGGGTATGCAAGGTTTCACCAAAAGAATAATCTTCTGGAGGGGAAGCAGAGGGAATAGAATCCTCTGCATCAGAATCCTTATAAGTAGATAAGGGTAAATTCTGGTAGTCAGAAGGAGCAGAGATATCAGATTCCTGATCAGAAGAATCAGAAAGAAAATCAGTTCAAGGTCTCAGAGGTGGAAGGCTGGTTTCCCCTAATTAAGGTAATAAGGTCTTCAGCCATTCTAATCATTTGTTTTTGAGGCATATGGGCCTGAGTATGCGGCTTGGTCGTTAGTTTTGTAGGTGTAGTGCAAGCTTTGGGTCTATGTTAAATATTCGAACCTCCAAACTGCCGATTACCATATGGTCGAGACCATATGGTCGATATTTGGAAGTTTGAATATCCAATAAAAGGAAAAGAAAAACATACACTAACAGTGTGAGCAGGGAGGCAAGCCCCCCTGCACCCCCACACCCCCTTCTTAAATACACCAACTCCAAGACCGCACTTCAGTGCAGAAAAGGGAAATTCTCCCATTCTACACCGTACACCATTAAAAGTCAACCTTCAAACACCTGAAATGTCAAACATATGGCGTTGACCGTATAACATTCGACATTTTAAGAGTTCGGATAATTGACATAGATGCCGAGCTTTATGCCTGACGAATTCGGTATTTCTAGCTTGAAACAAAGTTGACTGTTTAATATGAAAGTCAGTAGGCCTGAATACACCCTCAGAAGCCATTGCCTGCTCTGGACCCATCCAAGGTAGACACATCCGCAGGTTCCATAGTCGAAGAAGCATCTCGCTGCGTACCGGACTCCGAATGGGTCTCAGTAGAGGCCTGCAAATCTGTAGTAGTGGTCATCAGGGGCTGTGAAAGCACCTCACTGAGTACTGGCGGACTGGCGACTAGCTTAATGGAAGTATCGGCGGCAGTTTTGGACCTATGCGGTCCGTCTTTATCCTTCCATTTTTTCAGAAGATCGGTAGGCGGATGGCTTAACGAAGCCATTTCGGAGTACGGAGATTGAGAATGAAAGTATTTAGCTACAAAAATAGCCCAATGACAAATAGTTCGGGTGTTGAACAAGGCACAAAACAGACAGCAAGGTACATCGTGGTCTGGGCCTAAACAGGTGATGCAGTAAGAATGAAAATCTCTATGAGGTATTTGCTTTCCACAGGCAAGACAATTGTTAATTTCTTCTAACATCTGTTAGAACAAGAAAAAGGATCCCCAACGAGGTACTTATCTTTTTGACGACTTCAGGTCTAAAACTCAAAAACAAAAATTTTGGGAGTCGGCTGACCGGCACTTGCGAGCTGCTTCTGCTTCGGGCACCGCACAGCAAGAAAGACTGATGTAATGGCGTCGGCTGCATGTTTTATACCCTGACAACCTGACATCATGGAAGAAACGACAGCATCTGACACAAAAATCCGAAGACTCTGGTATTCAGGCCAGCTGAGGGCTACCTGCAGGCAGATAACCCAAATGTGATGACTGCAACAGTGAAACACGAAGAACATCCTTCCAGATCTCTATCAGTTTTTTCATCCTAGCTTCCAAACTTCCACAGGAGTACCATCTATTCCTGGGAACTTTCGTGTACATTGATTATACATCACAATTTTTATCTCATCACCTCCTATCCTAACCATTTGCAACTGAGCCTCATCTACCTCTAAGCTTGGCATATTTAATTCTTCCATAAATACTTCCATTTGCATCTTTTCTTGATTTTCATATTTCTCTGCTTTATAGAGACTCTCATAGAATTTTCAAAATACTTCTAATACCTCTACAGGATCGGGTCTATATTAGAATATCAAATAGTCTAAGTATCGAATGGCCTAAAGGCCGAAAATGCAGGACCTCGAATTCGCTAGCCCTCCACACCCCCCACACTAATTATATATACCAACTCAGAGATCACACTACAGTGAGGAAAGTGCAAATATTCTGATCTTCACTGTACCGTGATCTCACTATAACAGTTCGCTGAACGGCATTTTCACTGTAAAATGCCATTCGATGAACTGACTCTTCGATCATGTAATATAGACCCTTAAGGATCTCTTGTTATCTCCCTTGTTATAGGCTCCGTAAGTTTGGCGACAGCCCTTTTTAACTTTCTCTTGCCTGAGTCATGCTAAAAGTTTTTGTGCTCTAGTGTTATCAAAAAAAAAAAAACAGTTGCTTAACAGCAATCTTTCTATGCCCGTGCATATTATCAAGGTAACCCCTTATTTTTTGCCTAGCATTCTGCAGCTGATCCTTTTCTTGTTCTGTGAGATTCCCCCATTCTGCAATACTTCAACATGTGTCAGTCCCTCTAAATAATTCTTGTTACTTTTTAACCATAGCTTCCTTTCTTTTATTCCCACCCTACTTTTAAAATCACCTTAATTTTTTTATCGTACTCCCTAGCTATATTTTCAGAAGAAATTTCTATCCTCTCTAACAGCTCCTGAATTATCTCCACAACCCATTCCTTAAATTCCTCTCTTTTCAACAGATAGGTGGGAAAGCACCAATGTCTCATTTTTATTTCATCACCTGGTGCTTTTATTTTAGCTATTATTTGTGCACAATCTGAAATAGTTATTGGGTGAGTATCAAGGCCTTCAATTAAATGCACATGTTCCCGTGAAATGTAAATTCTGTCTAGCCTAGCCAACGTTTTATATCTTGGGGAATAATATGTGAATAAACTCCGAACTTCTACTACTGAATTCACATCTTCCATGCCAAATATTTTCATAAACTTCTTCAAAAATCTACCCTCCTTTGTTATATTTCCCTTCTAGGTCCCCCAGACACATCTTCACTGCTGCAAATCAAATTCTAGTCCTACCTGTAATATTTCTTGCCAAAAACTGATCATTCCTCACAGAATTTTCTTAAGCTCCATAATAGCAGTTTTAGGTGGAATGTGAATACATGCCAGTATCCCCTTAGCACTACAAGCTGCCATTATCATTTTTTATAGTCTTTTATCACTATTGGAGCTCCTCTTGCAATTAAAATAAGTACTCCTCGTTTTCTTTGTCCCAGGTAATCTGATGAATAACCTTCCTGAAAACCTTTCTTTATCAAATTCACATCTTCAATCCTTTCTAAGTGTGTCTCCTGTAACATAGCTATTTGTGCTTTACATTTTTTAATATGGTTCACTACTCTTTTTTGTTTATATTTATCTGTTAGGCCATTTACATTTACAGACATCAATGAAAATATCATTGTTTTAAAAAATAATCCCACCATTTATGTATAACACCTGTTTTGTTAAATGTCTAGTTCCAGCTTTTGTGTTACATACATACACTGTTTGGCAGGTTGAACTTTTATACAGTTGTTTCTTGTCATAGCCATTTGAGCCTATTTTACATCTTATACAACTTTTTGTTTTATTGAAAGCTCTCAAACAAAAAACAAAAACAAAAAAAAAACCACAACCCCAATACCACCCTAAAATTTACTAACACACAAAACTATATACACCTTCAAATATTGAAGTGTTACCCTCCTAATAGGAATAAAAGTCCCAAACTGACAGCCACAGTCATAGACTTGAGCTAACCTAAAAGAAATGTTATCCATGCTAAGATGCATGGTTGCAGCCTGTGCTTCTATCAAGTGCTAATTGGTTTTGTCTTATCGTTGTAGCTCTCCCAGCTGGGAAAAACACTGAACATTTTCAAAGAACATTAACTACCTTGGGAAAGACCCTGAAAGCCTTCAGAGAACATTATCTCCTAGCCAATTTCTCTTTTTTTCCCCAGTCAATCACTCTCCACCAGACTGTAGCCAGTTTCTCTATCAGATTCTTTCCATGGAAACATGAAAAATAGCTGTAGATTTATTACTGAGCATACATGTATTTGCTAGAAAAAAGCCTCACAATATTCAATGTTCTTTCATTTACTTGCTCTCTCTTATAGCTAGTTACTAAATCAATCTAAGGTATTTAATCCAGTAATTCCCCTATGCTAAAATGAGAAAAAGCACATAAAAATTTTCTTTTATCATGGTTTTTAACCAGGCTTTTTTTTTTTTTTACATTACAGTGCCTATGTTTCTTAAAACTGAACAAGGAGAGAGAGAAGGGAGAAATAAATGGGAAAAAAACAGCAGCACCTGTTCACAATCCCCATTACACTTGCAACTAAGTGAAAAAAAAATTTATAGCATGCAAAGAAAACCACATGCCACAACACTTGTACTATTTTTAAAAAAATATTTACCTACAGTTAACTTTCTCCCTCCTTTTCCCATCCCAAAACCCCTTTTCCGAACATTAAGAACAAGAAGTGGGGCACATGCTTTGGAGTTTCCCACAAGTCAAATTCTGAAAAAGTCCAATATTTCCAGATTTTCTTGTTCTGTCATATTTCACAAATATAATTATTGGATTGTGATCCCACATTAAGTTACTGAATGTATTAATGTTCCTCTCTAAATCCTGCCTCTGCTTCATTTCCAACATACTCTTGATTCTTCTAGTCTACTCTTGTGCTCCCTTCCTTCTCGCCAACATTTTCCATTGAAAATTTTGAAAAGGTTTCACAGGTACAGTCCCTCTGTGGTCTTTACCAGAAGAACAAGAAGCAGAATCTCCTTCTGTTTCACAGCTTACTTTTTATTGGACAAACTTTATTTTCTCCTTAGTATGTACTCCATCAAAAAATGATTCTGCCCTCCAGGGAAGAATACCTTGAAGACAGCTGGGTACAACAATTTGAATCTCACACCGGCATCACAACATTCCCCGAATATTGGAAAAAAGTGCTCCTCTTCGGTCCGGTGTACAATGAGCAATCATTCTCCACAAACTCTCTGCTCTCTCTCATTTTTAGTATTTTGTCCTTCTGCCACAGTTTTGTCAGAATCAACTCCTGCTGGTAGGACTGCATCTATATTACTAAGGGTCTAGGTTGCTTTTTTATAGCCAGTTTGGAGCATACATATGATGTGTCCTTTCAACTAATAACTTCTGCTGTGGAATACCAGTCCAGTTGCTTACTTGTGCCTTCATAAAATTAATGCAGTCTGCTCCTTCCAGCTTCTCTGGTATAGATGAAAATCTCAGGTTTTTCCCTGTGTGCTCTGTCCTCTAATTCTATTTTTTTAAACATCTCTTCCTGAGTAGTCTCAAACTCAGCCTGCCTTTTCTTCATTTTGACATCTGATTTTTGCAGCTTTATTATCTCATCTGAGAATCTGTTTAAAGCTTCTTCCATTTTTCCAGCTTTTGCTGTGTGTGCTGATATACTCCATCAGTGCTTTGTTTATTTTAACCAGGTCTGTTTGCAGTTGTCTTATATCTTTGTGTATGTTATTAAGAAGTCATGTCTGAAGGTTGCATTGCTTTTTGCTGAACAGCTGCAGAACTTTTCCCAGTCAGTGTTTCTTCCTCACTTTTTGTAGCTGATTTTTTTCCAGGTCATTTGTATTTCTTTGTTCCTGGCATCCAGGCAGTGCACTTATTGGCCAGTTACTAAAATTTACCCATAAACACAAGTTTACTGGCGATCTCTGCTGCGCTTCTGTTTTCACAGTGGGAGAGCTAAAAACAAGCTGTTATTTAATGTGCAGTCATCTTGGAAGTCCATGGAACAAACTATGTTGGTAAAACTAAGAATAAAAGGACATACCAACATTTGTGCTGTATACAAAGAAAAGACTCAAGGAGGGCCTTGGCTAAGCACTCTGTCGATTGTAGTGGGTTTCAGAAATTCACATTTGTTTTCCTTGATCAGGGGATTGGCAAAAAAAAATCTGCTGCATCAAGAGATGTTTTGGCAGCTCAAATTAAATGCAGCCAACTCCCCTGGTTTAAACAATGGTATTTCAATTTTCAGTTAACTAAAAATTATTAGTTTTAATACAATTGACGGTCAATCAGTGCAGTTTAGTTATGAAGAATGACGCTGTTTCTCTAATTGACATCTAACTTGGTGGTTTGTGATTGTTGGGAGTGTTTGGGTGTGTGCACAATCAGCTATTTCATTCAGTTTTTTAAACCACAGTTTGACTAACACCAAGGTTCTGAAGAAGTCTAGCTATATGACGAAAGTGCTTAACAGAGGTGTACTATTTAACAATAATGTGTATTTTGGGAATTACGGCTACCTGGAATTATAGTTTCTCCAAAGAAATAAATATGGTTTTAGAGTGTTTTTAGCAAATTTTAAAACTGTCTGGAAAAATAGTGTTCCTATTTAAAAGAACAGCAAGTCTCATGATAGTCAAAGTACAAACTCCTAGTTAAAAGGCATCTTTCCTAACCAGGAAAGTTATTTTAAACAGTAAATACTAAATTCAGAAGTTTTTTCCCCAAAAGGAACTTATCTGCCCATTAATGTAACAGCACAGGTCACCTTTTGATGCTTGAAACCCCAAAGAGGAACGCTGTCTTCGGCAGTAGGAAAATTCTGAAGTGCTTATGCCCAAAACTGTCTTTTTAGCTCAAAACCGCCTAATGGTTTGGTTATGTTTAAGGTCCCATGAAGCTTTGGAAACTGGCTGGCTCTTATATACTTAATTGCATATAACCCCATATTGCTTAGGCTACTGCAGCAGTGATCAATATTATGAATGATTCCTCTTTTCATGTATAAGAACCAGACATAAAGGAAGGGTCAAAAGCCTGCACTAAATAAACACTGAGCTAAGCCCAATAAATTACTCCTGTCCAGAGTTACAGGGAGAGAAGTCATATGTTAATTTCTGTTTCTTTCTGACAGGAACATCTAAAGAAACAGACTCAGAACTGCCAGAAATAACTTCCTTAGGGATAGGCACTCCCTACTCTTTTTTCCAAGATGGACAAGTGTGGCTTTCCCTTTACAGCTAAGTGTACACCACCAGTTGCACAGCACATGTCTAATCCCAGTCCATGGTGGCCATAGGAACTACACCAGCTGGACGCAAGGAAAAAAAAATAAGAGGCTGAAGGAAACAGCTTTGGCCACAACAGCGTCACCCACCTGCAGCTGATGCATTTTATCAGCCCGCTGTTACGGCTAAGGCTGTTTAACAATCTTTTTCTTTTTGTGGCTGGAAGAATGTAGAACTAAGGAGAGTTGTTCCATGATTACGGCAAAAATGTGCTCGTTTTGCAGACTATTGCTGATATGCTTCTGCAGGAATCGGGCACTGTTTTTTAACTGTACTAAGAAATCAGTACACTGTTCCATGATTATACTGAAAAAGGTATCTGATTACCAGGGAAGCATAGCAGCAAACTCAGTAAAACAGGTAAGTCATAAAAAGCAACCCCCCCACCAAATAAAATAAGTAAAAAGCACTTTAAACACTTACCCTGTCTCAAAAAGTAAAAATAGCAGTTTCTCCACAGAAAAGGTAGTTCAAGTTTAACAACTTTTTACCCCCAGAAGTTTAAAAAAAAAAAAAAAAAAAAAGTAATGTTCACCATTTAAATGTGAAGTCACGACCGTCAACAAAAACACCTTTTCCTAGCTTAAATATATGCATCTTTTGAAAAACGTTTTCTGTCACACAAGGTAAAGTGGAAGTATTTTACCCAAAGGGAACATTTGCCTAGTGGTGGAAAAGTGTTGGCAGACCCTTGATCCTCAAAAACCCACACAGAATCACTCTCTTGCCTGGCAGGAAAGCTCTGGACGGCTTGAACAAATCTGAGTTTTAGTCAGCTTTGAAGGTTTGGAAGCTGTCTGGGCTGTTGTATCCTTTGCAGGATATAATCCATATAGCTTAGGCTAATGCAGCACTGATCAATATGAACATTGTATTCTTTCCACTATGACAAGTCAAAACATTTTTCTTGTCCAGATTTAGCATTCAATATTTGTGGATTCCTTCTTTTGGCAAATGACACTGAGATGTGTTGTATTACCTGTTAAAACACTTTCACCAGCATAATACCTATTCAAAGATTTGTAAAACTGAGATCATTTTTTCTGTAAGGAAAAGGTAGTGTCAAAACATGAACCACTAGTTTTGTCAGCATGTAATGACAAGCTCTTATACTACTTAACCACAGCACTTCTGTGCCAACCACAAGGCATAGCCTAGTCCACAGGTTCCCAATCATATTGCTCAAATTTGGGCATTCCCACATTCATTTCAAGTGACAGCTGCAGCTAAGCAAAAGGCCATTCATTTCCACCCCATTAAAAAAATTGAGTTATTTCTAATCAACTGCATTTGTTATGCGGTGAAAAAGGAAGCATCTGTTGGAGAAACAGCCAAATCAAAACAAAGCATATGTATAAATAGACATTTCTGATGTACACTATAGGACATTAAAGTTTTCATTTAATTATTTATGAATATGGCACATTCTCTAGCTTTACTTATGCTCACATTAAGAGATGTGAAGAATTACTGAACACCAATGTCAACTCAAACTTACAAAACCGTAATACTGGATATGGAATACAAACAGCAGCAAACATTGTCTCCTATAAAACAAAGGACCTGATCTAACGCTAAAAAAATTTAAAGCCTTCTTGTGGTTTCCCAATATAAAAACAACTACATTGCTTGTATTCTTGAACTGACAGTTATACAATATATTGGGGTAGACCTAAGTTTTGTTTTAAAAGAACTAGACTGTAAAGACAGTATTTTAAGACTGAAGGTATTAATGATTTAAGTAAAACAAGTAAATACAGGTGGTTAAACTCTGAGCTTTGGCCATCTAAGACCTACATCAAATCAACTGGATGTATAAGTGAATTTGAGTAAATCTTTATCTACACTTTTTTCAAATAATACAGCATTCAAATTGATTTATTTGTGTTGCATTGAATACTATCTAGCTGGAAGTTGTGGCTCTGTTTTTTCAGTTAATGCCTATTAGAATTCTTGAACAGCCAATGAGAAGTGGGGGCATCTGCACTTTTTTTCAAATAATACAGCATTTAAATTGATTTATTTGTGTTGCATTGAATACTATCTAGCTGGAAGTTGTGGCTCTGTTTTTTTCCAGTTAATGCTTGTAGAATTTAGTGCTAGCTCGAATTCCTGCATAGCCAGTGATAAGTGGGGGAAGTTTCACTTCATTGTTATTCGGTTTCTGCCTTATATAAAAGTGGTTCATTTTCAATTATTTTCTGCTTAAACTCTGAGCTTTGGCCAGCTAAGACCTACATGAAATCAAGTCAACTGGACGTATAAGTGAATTTGAGTAAATCTTTATCTGCACTTTTTTCAAACAACACGGCATTTAAATTGATTTATTTGTGTTGCATTGAATATTATCTAGCTTGAAGTTGAGGTTCTGTTTTTTCAGTTAATGCTTGTTAGAATTCTTGAATAGCCAGTGGTAAGTGGGGGTATCTGCACTTTTTTCAAATACAGCATTTAAACTGATGTATTTGTGTTGCATTGAATACTATCTAGCTGGAAGTGTGGCTCTGTTTTTTCAGTTTTTGTTTTGGTGTTAATCTTAGTGGCTTTGAAACTGCCCACCCCTCTTGTAAATTTGCATTTGGAAACTCCTCCTGGGCCCATCTCATTTGCTCACTCAAAAAAAAAAAAGTGCACTTTTTTTCATCTGCTTTTACTGTATTTTGCTTTTGCATCATCTTAAACATACTCAATTGTATTTATTACTGCTTGGTGCAACTATCATTCTAAGCCTTTTGGTTTAAGCACTTGGGCTTCAGACCAGTTGTTTTACATTAAGAAGGTTTGTGGGCTGCGCTGTTGTGGCAGGACAGGTAGCTTACATCCTTTTAAGTTGGAAACTGCTGATTGAAAGCTTGGTGTCTGTTATTCTAAAAGTGTATTAGTTCTGGTTTAAGCACTTGGGCTTCAGGCCAGTTATTTTACATTAAGAAGGTTCGTGATCTGCACTCTTGTGGGAGGAAAGGCTTGACTCTGCCCTTCTGAGCTGGGAATTTCTGGTTAAAGGCTTATAGTGCCTGCATATTTGAACGGTTTCTTTCTGAAATTGGTGCACCTTGTTTGCTGTAGCATAGACTAGATCCAGGCCTGCTGAATCTAGCTTTGTTTGTATAACTTGAGCACTAATCCAGGCCTTCTTTTTTGGAGAAGGTTCCCCTGCACCCCAGTGGCAGGAGGGTGCAGTTAGAACTTGTCTGATTGAAGACTACAGGAACAGGGCTCAGTTTGTGAGATTTTTTTTACTGGTTAATTGGGTAATTTGTTTAAAAGCCTTTTCTGATTGCTTGTAGCCATCTAAAGCTGTTTTACGTGTATTTTGTATTGTTTTTGCCTCATCTTAAAAAAAAAAAAACATTTTTCCTTGTTTCACACCTTTCTAAGCTAGCATAGTCCAGTTTTCAGGCTAGTGCTGAACTCAGGGCTGTGTTACAATTTTCTGAGATGCCCATACTGTACTTGGATAGAGGGAGGTTTTTCTGTTCACCTATGAGACAGGGAGCTTTCAGCAGCCATCTGTCCCTGAAGGAGTGGTTCCAGCCAAGAAGTTAGTAGTTTACAGGCCATTTTGGGCTTTCTATCTCTTTCATTTCCCTGCTGTAAAAACTGTTTGCGCACAGTTTTGCACGTCCGGGCTGCGCCGGTTAGCTAGGGCTAAATTTATCCCAGCTACACCAAGTCTCCTCTTCAGTTTTTCCCTTGAAAGTAGTCTAACTCTTAACTAAGCGCTTAAAAATCATCCTATAGTCCAGCACTTGCTCAGACCTAATAGCAAGCACTAATATACCCAGCCACTTGACTGCCCAGCAGGGCAAGGCTCATTATTCACCCCTCACCAACCAAGTGACTAAGCAGCTCACCCTACTATTCAGGCATGACCAAAGGGCAATTTCAGGTATACTCTCCAGTCCAGCTGGTGAATCTGGGTATCCTGAGGCAATGTTACAACTGCCTCATGTACACAGACAACCCTCTCCACCTACCACAAAACATTAACATATGCAAGAGATGCAATTATATAGCTAAATTGGAGGCTAATCTCTCTCCACCCAAGACTGGAGCAGGCAGTCATGAAGAGAAGGCTAACACTTGCACCACACATCCAGCCTCACATAGACATACTAAACCAGCACTGGCAAAAAAATACACATAAATACACAAAATCATACTCGGAGGCTCTAAATAAAAACCTGCAAAAGCATCACAGACTTCCAAAGCAGGCACCCAAAAAACCTGCACCTCCTGTCACAAACAAGACAACACATAAAACACAAAATCAGTGTGCCGCACAATCACAGCCCTTAAGGCAAAATAACATACCTAACAACTAGTAATAGGTGACTCTATAGTCAGGCACACTGACATCCCCCACTCACTAGGCTGGACAAGGAGATGACATCCACCACTCACTAGGCTGGACAAGGAGAAAGTTACTGTTAGCTGACTGTCGGGAGCCAGAATCCACCACGTAACACAAGCACTCAGGTCACTCCAGAACAAGTACAAATATGACTCTGTCATTGTTCATATTGGTGTGAATGACCCGAGATGTACCTCCCTGGACTACATGAAAAGAGACATGGAAGAGCTCTCTGATCATGTAGCCCAGGCGGGTATGACCCTGAGTAGCATCCTGCCCTCACCGAGAATGATACCGCAGTATAAAGAAAAAATTATCAATTTCAACAATTGGCTAAGCTTCTGGTATCATTCAAAGGGGATCCAGTGTCTGTCAGCCTGGGACGACATGCTCGACGGGCCTCATTGCTTCGCAAGAGATGGCTTGCACCTGTCACCCCTAGGCTTTCGAATACTGGCTAAGGCTATTGCTGCCCCCATAGTGCCCTTTTTAGGCAAGGCTCAAAAGTCAAACCCACCTCCGTAAACAGCACAATAAAAAATGAGGGTTATGCTACTCAACACCAGGAGTTTAAATCTCAAAATGCACATGCTCAAAGCACTCCTCAGTATGGAGAACGTCATCTGTGCAGTAACTGAAACCTGGTTCAAGGCTCCATTGAGCACTCCAGCACTACTGGGCTACAACTCATACCACACATTTTGGCCACAGAACATGGACCAAAACACAAAAGGAGGGGTGTGTATCCATATTCATCAAGGATACCTACACCTCCAGGTTAGTGGCGCAGCATGATACCTCCGAGATCATCAATGTGCAACTAACATCAGGCAAATCTGCAATGCAAACTGTGGTCTGCTACAGATCACCCTCCATGACCCAGGACCACCACTCTACCTTTCTGGAGACACTGGAAAACAAGAAGGTCCTACCAAACACCCTGATATTGGGTGATTTCAATTATGCTACCATTAACTGGGAAAACTACTCAAGTACAAACTCCCAGGTCCAGCGCTTCCTGAAATTTATCAACTCAAATGCCCTGAATCAGTTGGTAAACTCCCCTACGAGAGGTGAAAACATATTGGACCTGGTCATCACCAACATGGGCGACAGGTGTTCCACACCAGAGGTCAACCTGTCACTGGTTAGATCAGACCATAAACTAATCACTCTGGTTGTCCACACCACTCCACCACCTCTAACCAAGGAAACCACAGTGAAAAACTTTTCTATAGCAAACTTCACCTTACCTAAGAAAGAGGTGGTAAGTTTCACAGCCTCCACACTAAAGGATAACAGTGTCCAAGATGCAGGAACCTTTACAAATAGACTCTATGAGCACCTACAAGGATGCATGGATCGTGCCACCCCTAGCAAAATCAAGACTCACTCCCCTAAGAGAAGGAAACCAGTCTAGTGGACCCCTGCCATAAACAGGCTATACAATAGGTGGAGGAAACTGGTTCAGAAAAAAAGCAAATCCCAAGAAGGAAAGACATCCCTGATCAGTACCAGTAAGAAACTAAGGTCCCTCAAAATCCTCCAAGGCTAACTTCGAAAGATAACCACAAAGCCTTCTTTAGCTATGTCAAGAATCTAAGTGGCAACTCACAGATATGCTCGGAGCTAGTGCAAAATAGCACAAAATATACTGAACCCACTGATATTGCCAACATCCTGGCAGATAGATTCAGTGCAAACTTCACCCCCCTCACCCCCAAAAGGGCCCACAATAATACCAGAAAAGCGTAGTGTCCTGGAAATCACAGATGAAAACAGCCCTTTCAAAAGCACGGCGTCAATGGGGACAGATGGTGTCCCAGGCTGTGTCTTGCACGAACTACAGAACGAACTAACCCCCCACCTAAACACACTGTTCAACCTCAGCCTCTCCACAGGCTACGTTCCCATAGAATGGTGCACAGCAATGGTTATTCTGCTCCACAAAGGAGGGGCCACAACTGACCCTGGTAACTATTGCCCCATAAGCCTGACTAGCCTGGTCTGCAAGGCTATGGAGCGCATCATCATGGAACTCATTAACAAAGACATTGGGAACCTCCAAACACTTGACCCGAACCAGTTCAGTTTTGTTAAGGGCAGATCATGCTTACTAAACCTGGTTGACTTCTTCGAGACAGTCACCAAGGCCATAGATGAGGGGAAGGTAGTTCACACAGTCTACCTTGACCTCACCAAGGCTTTTGACACCATTCCCCACTCGGGAATTATAAAAAACCTCACCAGCCTGAACATAAACCCCTACGTCACGAGATGGGTTGCCAACTGGCTTACAGACAGAACTCACACGGTAAGAATAGCGGGCTCCAGGTCCGAATCTAAACCAGTCACAAGTGGTGTCCCACAAGGCTTGGTCCTGGGACCCCTACTGTTCGGCATATACTTCTCAGAAGTACAGGCAAATACAGGAGGACTATGGCTAACCAAGTTCACCGATGAATTCAAACTGGTAGCCATAACTGACTCTCTGGCTGACACAGACATTCTCCAAAAGGGCCTTACTAAGACGGACACCTGGTGTCAAAGTCATGGTCTCAAGCTAAATGCCAAAAAATGCATAGTCATCCTGTTTGGGAAAAACAAAACACCCATGAATTACCACATAGGTGGCAGCCCCCTTAATACAGAAGAGGTAATAAGAGATCTGGGGACCCAGGTAGATAGTAATCTCTCCTTTGACAATCATATTGCCAAAGTAGTCAGGAAATCCTTCTATGTAGCCCATCTAATTACTAAAGGGTTCGCATCTAGAAATAATGAGGTTATAGTGCCCCTCTACTCATCACTCATCAGACCCATCATAGAGTACAATGCCCCGTTTGGGATGTACCTCACAAGACACTTCCAACAGCTGGAAAGACCACAAATGTACCTCACCAAGAGGATTACTTGTCTTAAGCATATGTCCTATGCAGCCCAACTGGAAAAACTCCAGCTGTACTCAGTGCCATACCACTTACTCAGAGGTGATCTCTGCCTGACTTACAAAGCCATGTCCAACTCAGAATTGATGGACATGCTCCACCTAAAGAAATCCAAGTAACTGCAAGCCACTTGCTCTAGTGAGCTAAACCTCACCACAACAATAAATAGAACATGCTGGAGGGATAGATTCCTGTCAGAGACTCCCCATGCTTTGGAACAAAATTCCTAACTACATTAGGCAGAACCCCTCACTAACACTCTTCAAGAAAAACCTTGACGAGTGGATGGGTAACAGAAAATACACCCATGGGATCACTTCATTGGCTCTTCTTGACAGAGGCTCAGTTAATTAATCAATGGGTTGGCGAAAGCTGACACACACTGGCTAGGCTTATAAATACCCTCTGGCAGATAGCCTAGTACCTACCTATGTATAAATGTGGTAGATGCATACACTGCAATGATATCCTTTGTTGCAAAGAATATTTTCTTGTGCATAAGAATTTTAACATTAGAATCAATTTTTTAACCGTCAATCCAAGAATGTTGTCTCTCTAGGGGTATACAAGCAATATAGTGATTTTTACATTGGGGAAAACCACAAGAAGTCTAGCAGATTGCATCAGAGAGCACAAAAATGAGATCAAAATAAAGGATATGAACAATGCACTGGCAAAACAGTTGTGTTTAAGAAATTTTTGTTGGTTTCAATTTTTTAGTGTTAGATCACGTCCCTTGTTTTACAAGAGACACAAAATAAGATGGCAGCTTTTATTACATGTGGACACTGCCTGACTTAAATGATCATTTTAATATTACGTGTATTTTAGGATGGTGCCAGTAGGGAAGTGGCTTAAAGCTTTTAGGACTGGCTATTTATTGGTAATTGTTTAAAAATGTTTCATGCATTTTAATGTTTTTCTAATGTTTTTCTGAGGAAGTTCTTACAATTAGATGACGACAAAGCACTCAGTATCTTTTGCCATTGTTTGTATTCCATATCCAGTACTGCTTTGTTCTTTAGTAATATGAAGTTACAGTTACCTAACTTAATGCGGAAATTAGCAAATATCCATACCTTAAATTAAATTTAAAAAATCTGCAAATTCAATAAAAAGGCTATATACAGCAGAACCACTTCAAGCAAATTAAAGCTACATGCCTTTTCACTGAGTTTCAAGTTTTGAAGAGAATCTTTACCCTAAATTGTTCACACTAAAGCCAGCTTTCATTTAACTTTTCTGAGAAAAAGGCTCAGCTATGAAAGAAGCTCTAGAGTGCAATTTTGATCTCTGGAATATTACAAGAAATGACTGCAGTTCTGCTTGCCACTATTAGAATATAATAATTTTGTTAACTACAAAAACTCTCATCTAGGTCTAATTGGAAGAGTGTAAAAACATGTTACAAGTAGAGTTCAAGGTTTAGAAAAAAAAAGTTATGTACTCACCATAGCATTCCATGTGTGTTGTCCATCTTGCCTTCATTCTTACTAGGCTGAGTTCAGATCCGATCCCTCAGATCTGACTCGGCCTTATACACTAGCTTGAGATCTTTCAATAGCTTGTGCCTATCCCCTATCATCATGCATTAGGAGAGCTCCCCAGATCTTGTTTGCAGTCATACAAAGGAATTCCAAAACTAAAATTAGTTTCATAGTTAATAGAGCCATCAAGGTCAGAGAACACTACTAGCGAATTGTATCAACTCAGTCTTCCAGGAGCAAAAGGCCAGGGGAAGGAGGGTGGGATGAAAGAATGAAGGTGAGATGGACAACACACATGGAACGTTATGGTGAATATATAACTTCTTTATGTGCTGTCCTATCTTGCCCTCATTCTTGCTAGGTTGGGACAGCATCCCTAGCACCATCTTTCTTGGGTGGCTAATAGCTCAATATTCTTCAGAACTGCGGAACCAAAGCTGGCCGTGTTCCTGGAGGCCAAACTGACTTTGTAATGAGTGATAAATATATGTGGTCTTGCCCATGTTGCTGCAGCACAAATGGTATCAATGGGCAGTCTAGCCATAAATGGGGAAGAGGTTGCAATTGCCCTTGTAGAATGACCTTTTATCTTATGGGGAAAATCTTTGTTTTGAGATTTGTAAACAAAGGTTATCCAGTCTGACAGCCATTTTGAAAGTGTCACTTTAGAGACTGGAGCACCTCTCTGAATCTGAAAAGGATACAAAAAGCTGTTCAGATTTTCTGTAGATGTAAATAGAAGTGCAGTTGTCTATGTACGTCTAGTTGGTGCAGCATGTATTCTGCCTTACTATTACAGTTAGGGAAAAACACTGGTAATTCTATGGAATGGTTCAAATTAGAGTCTGAACATACTTTGGGTAAGAAGGAGGGGTTTGTTCATAAAGATACTCTGCCTGTGGAAAATCATGTAGGAGGGATTTATTGACAAGGCTTGGAGCTCTGACACTCTTCTAGCAGAAGTAATGGCTATCAAAAGAAGTGTCTTCCAGGACAAATATTTGAGATCATATGATGATGCTGGCTCAAATGGGGTAAAATCTAGACAGGATAAGACAAAATTTAGGTCCCATGGTGCTGAGGGGTCTCTAACAGGTGGTCTTAGTAAAAAAGTACCTTTAAGACAGGCTTTGCCGAGTCTGTGTGACATAATTTTGAGACCTGATTCACCTAAATGGAAATTGGATATTGCTGCTAACTGAACTCATTACAGTAGCTGCAGCTGCCCCTTCATTGAACAGCTTTGCCAAAAATTCTAGAATAGAAGCTACTGGGGCAGAAAAGGGATCAGTGTGATTCTCTGAAGCCCATAAAGAAAATCTTTTCCATTTGCTTGTATACATCTTTCTCATCGAAGCCTTATGAGAAGAAATAAGGATTTGTTTTACTGAAGCAGACAGGTTAGGGGAGCCTGGCTATGGTTGGAATCAGAGCAGCCAAGCTGTCAACTTGAGGGATTGAAGAGAGGGATGGAGCGTTCCTAATGCACGAGTCAGAAGGTCCGGAACTGGGTCCAAAATCCAAGGCTCCTCCCGAAGATGAGGCCACAGGAAGAGAAGAACTGATTTGATGAGGTCAGTAAGGGACAATGAGTATCAAGTCCTTTCCCAAGCAACTGGCTTTCAGAAGAACTTTGGTTATCAATGGAAAGGGAGAAAAGGCAAAGAGGAGACCGGAGGGCCAATCATGTGCAAGTGCGTCCCTTGGTGACTCCCTCAGAGGGGGATAAGGGCAAAGTAGCTGCTGCATTTGGCATTAATAGACATGGCAAAAAGGTCGCAGCAAGGCAGGCTCCATTTACAGAAAATCTTTTCCGCTACTTCCTGTTTTAAGGACCACTCGTGAGGTATCAGAATTGCTCTGCTGCATCTGTCTATCATGTTGGATTTCCCCGGGATGCGAGTTCCTATCAGAAAGCATTGGGAGGAGGTCACCCCCACTGCCATACTCTCAGGGCCTCCTGGCAAAGTGGGTAAGATCTGGTTCCTCCTTGTTTATGTACCATACCACTTGACATGTCTGTCTGTATTGCAGTAGTTCCCAGTGGAAGAGAGTCCTAAAATGCTTGCAAAGCAAGAAGCACCACTCTCATGCCAAGGACATTGATGTGTAAATGGGCCTCATGATCCTGCCAAGTGCCTTGGACTGCCTTTCCTAGATAATGCCCCCTGCCCTGAGAAGCATCTGTGGTCACTGTGGCTAGAGGATGGGGAAGTACAAAGGCTCGACCTAAAGTCACCGGAGTGGAGTAAAGCCACCAGCTAAGGTCCTTTTTGCAAGATTATCAATATCTTGTGGGACATAGATAATTCCTGCATTGACCACTGCATGGACAGTAACCACTGGAGAATTCTTATGTGCATACGTGCTAATGGGTTAGGGTTACTGCTGCTGCTATAGTCCCCAAGACTTTTAGGACTATCCTTGCTTGCACTCTTTTCTTGGAAAGAAGATTTGAAACTTGACATTACTGTACTTGTACCCATTCTGGTGGTAGTTTGGCCATCATCTTTGCTGTATTTAGCTCTGCTCCTATAAAAAAAGATATTCTCAGAGGTCATCAAGGCAGATTTTTCATAATTTATTGTGATCCCTAATTGAGAGCAGAAATGCAAGGTGGAGTCTCTTGCTTTTGTTAGCAGATGCTTGGTGGTGGCAGTTGGGAGCCAGTCGTCTAGGTATGGAAACACATGGAATCCTAGGTATCTCAAGTGAGCCATGACTACTGCCATACATTTGGTGAACACTCTGTGGGCTGTAGTGAGGCCAAAGGGCACAGCCCGAAACTGGTAATGACTGGCTACCAGCCAAAAGCACAGGTGTCTCCTGCTGGATAACCTGCCCATTTTTATGTGGTAGTATGCATCCTGGAGGTCTATCGAGCACATCCAATTGTCTTTTCCTAAGAACAGGAATATTGACTGCAGTGTTACCATTGGATTTTTTTTACAGATTTGTTTAGGCTGCTGAGATCCAGAATTGGTCTCCAGTCTCCTGTTTTCCTTAGAAATAAAGAACCTTGAGTAAGTTCCAAATCCTATTTGGTCTGCAGGGACTGCTTGGATGACTCTTGTCCAGCAATGTTTGAATTTCTAGAGTTGCCTTTTCCCTTTGACTAGGTGGTACGTCCAGGATCTTTTTTATATTTGGGAGGAGGAGGGAAAAGGGTATGAAGTAACATCTGGTTACTATGCTTTGTACACACTTGTCTTTTGTTATAGTCAGCCAGTCTACTGGGAACAAAGATAAGCATCCCTCGACTCCCTCCAAAGATGAACGGACAGGCCTTCCCTTCAGCAGCACTGAAAGGGCTTACGGAAGGATTCCAGGTCCCCCTGATTTTGTGGACCCCCTCTGCCGCATGGTCAGCGTCTTCCATTAGTAGTTCCCCCTCTGTGCCTGGGGGAAGAATCACCATGTGTGTCCTGGAAAGTGCTCTGGGATTTTCAAAACCACATTTTCCCACTACCTTTCTGACCTTTGGGGTAAGGTCTGGTAAGTAGGGAAAAACAGACTCCTATGGCAGAGAGAGTCTTTCCTTCCTGTTCACACCTAGTTAGTGGGCCCTTAACTTTGGGCCTGAACAAGGACGAGCCATCAAACAGGGCATTCACAAAGGAAGATTTATGGGGTTCTGCAAAGTCACACAAGCGCATCCACGGATGTCTCCTTAAGGAAATTCCTGAACCTGCTGCTCTACCTCCATCCACTGCATAAGAAATCAGTCTCATGCAGGAGTTGACTATGAAATTTAAGGTACAGAGCTGAGAGGAAACTTTTTCTGTCACCCCCTCAGCTACTGAATCTTGGAGAGCATCTCCTAGCTCTTTCAGGAGATCTCTCTGTAACCTTGTGAATTGAGTCGGGTAATTCAGCGATCTTAGAGCAAATGTCACTGAAGAAAAAATGCGCTTTCTATATCTGTCCATCATGCAAGACTCCTTGTTCAGTAGATGGACAGATGACATTTTGGAAAGTTCCTTCTTGGTGGCTGCTGCCACGACCATAGCATCTACCGGGACTCCTTTGGTTAGAAAGTTCTTGTCCAACGGGGAGGTAATAAATTTGTGTGGCCTCTGAGGAACTGGTTCCACAGAATCTGGAGACTCTCATGCATATTGAGAAACTAACTCCATAAGTTCATCAAAAGGCAGAGACACCCAAGTGTAGGAAGGGTGAGATCCAAAAGCCTTCAGGTAGACAAGACTCCTCTGCTGAAGGGTTGGTGGACTTCCAGCCTCCTCTCTAAGTATTTCCAAGATGTCTCCAAAGGCGACATCACCAGGAGGCGACCGTTGGGACCCTACGGCATCGAGGTCTGTATCGGAGGTGATAGACTCCTCTGGTAAGTATAAATGCTTCCTTATGCATAATCTCTTCTGAGGGACCTCTTTGGAGGGGTAAGTCTGGAGAGGTTTCAGAACAGAGGGGGGCACCCCTGTGGGGTATCCTGAGGCTTAAGATCTCTGCGTCCCTGTGGATGGGGGAGACTGTCCACACCTGAGGGTGGAGCTACCTGTGGAGACAGCACTCTCATCACCTCGAAGGCCCCTGCTACTGATCTGACGAAACCTCAGGCTCAGAGGAAACAGAAGGAATCCCCAGGACCAAGGAGAACAGCTCAGAGACTGATGTAGGAGCTGAGCTCACCGAGCCGATGCCCTGAAAGGAAGGTTCGGATCAGAAAACCGTCCGATCAGACTCCCCTCCTCAGACCCAACTGGAGAATGTCATCCCCTAGACACCTTGAGTTCCAATGGAATCTAGAATGTCGGAGGAATATTTGGATCCACCAATCCCGAGGTAGGTCTCTGTTCTGAAGGTTCCCTCAAGATCAGCTCCGGATATTCATTCTCAGAGATCAGCTCAGAGGAGGAGGAATTAGTACAGAAGGGGAGGGTCTGACCGGATCTGAAGCTCTCAGGGTTGGATCTGATAACAGATCGGCGATGCCAGTGTACTTAAGAGTCTCTGCACAACCCGATCCATGTCATCATCGGACAGGCTCCTGGAAGACTGAGTCAGGGAGGCAGGAGATTTAGAAGGTTGAAGTAAAGTGACCTCAGAGTTGGAGATACTAGTTCCAATTCAAGGGACCGGCTCTGTAACTGAAATTCCACTGGCACTGAGACTGATGGGGCTGAAATGGAAGGCCTCTCAGAACAAACAGCCTTCGGATCTGGAGAGGATATCTAAGGCACTTTTTTGGATGGCCCCGATGGAGCACTAGAAGATGAAGACCTTTTTGAAGACCTGTCGAACTTTGAAGAAAGTGACTTATCAGATTTTGAAGGATCCTGACTTCCTTGAATCGCTTCTGCAAAGGGGGGGGTTAACAGGCCTCTTAAAATCAGCTTATTCTTACGCACCAGTAAAGCCCTGTGGCTGAAGGAATGTCAAACTGCACAGGACTCTTGGAGGTGAACAGCTCCTAAACAATACACAAACTGCATGCCGGTCTGAAAAGAGACTTTTTTTGTCTGCATTTTTCACACTTTTTAAACCCAGATGGTTTAGGGTCCTTACAATCCATGGCAGACATAATAGTGCTGAACAATGAAGAGAAGGAAAACCTTTTTTTTTTAAACCCCACCACGACCAGAACTAATAAGAAAAAACTATATCTAACTCTAAGAGAAGGTAGAGAATGGGATAGCCCTCTAACTTAAATGGGCTATGCCCTGTGAAGACAGAAAAAAGGGGAGGGAAGACCCTCCAACTTAAACTAGTCTGGGCAGTTCTCTAATTCAACCAAACTACTTGTAAGAATCAGAATAAGAAAAAGGAAAAACCTCTAACTAAAATGGACTGTTTAACTTTTAATTTTCAACCGGAATAGGGGAAGTAGGCCTTGTGGAAAAATGGCGGCCAACAACAGCTAAACACAAAGGTAGCGGAAAGAGTAACAGGAAACCCAAGCAATTACTAGTAGAGAAAAACACATTATAAAAGATATAGTATTGAGAAACACTATTTTTGCAAAAGAAATATTTGAATAAATTGTACTTGGAGATGATGAGAAGCGCACCCGATCTGTTTTAGTGGCAAACGAGACCTAGGGAGCTCACCTAATGCATGATGGGATAGGGGATAACCATGAGTTAGTGAAAGACCTAGAGCTAGTGTACAAGGCAGAGTTGGATCCGAACCCAACCTACTAAGAATGAAGGCAAGATAGGACAACAGCACATTATCTGTTTAGGTCAATAGAGCTTAGATAACTAGATCTGTATTATATTCATTGATTTATTAATGGAAGTGACTGCCATTAACATCCCTGAAAAAAATGAGTTATGTGCTTATCATAACAATAGATCGTTACTGTCCTTCTCTATCTTTCTTCACTATTTGATCAACTGCACTCATGGCGAACCTGAGCTGGTGCAACTTTTTCCTTTCAGAGGCTTCCTCAGCACTCAAGCCCCCCTCACCTCCTTTCGCATAATGTTGTACATTCCCTCTAGTTTTTCCAGATAGAGTTTGCTCCCATCAGGTTTCTAGGTACCAAGGAGGTATGGAGAAAGGCATCACACTTCGATCTACTAGATCTATTCAGAAAGGACAGTAACAATTTGGATGGGGGAATGAAAGTGGGTTTATTGAGACAGAGAGGAACAATAAGGATCGATCACTATGGTAAGTACATAACTTTCATATTCTGTATTGCCCCATCTGTCCATCTCCACTGTTGGGACACAGTCCCTAACTACTTCTCTTCTTAAGTGGCATCATGACAGTATACCCTTGAAAACGGTATAACCAAAGAAACTCTGGATCTCAATATGATATCAAGCTTAAAGTGTTTGATGAATGAGTGCACTGTTGACCATGTTGCTGCAGCACATCTACAGAGGAGTATTTGAAGTAAGCAATGGATCTTGAGACAGAGCTCATGGAATGCACTTTTTGGTCTAGGCAGTAGCATTTTATGATGCACAGAGTAGATGAGGGACATGCAGTCTGAAAGCCACTAAGATGAATAATACTTTAATGATCTTTCTTCCTTTCCTTGCTTTTTTGAGGAAAAGAGGACAAAAAGATGATTATCTTTTTTAACAGCCTTTGCCCTATAAAGGTAGAATGTTGAGTTGTATATACACATCCCATGTGTGTAGTAGGTAATCTTCTTTGCTATTAATTTGTGAACAGGACTAGCAGGTGAACAATTTTGTCTATGGCAGCCTCTGTGGCTAATTTATGAATAAAACAGGGTTTGGTCTGAGGAAGACCATCTTAAAAAAAAAAAAAAAAAGTAGGGTGGTTTGCTGGATAAGGCATGTAGTGCTGATATTCATCTTGCAGTTCTAACTCCAACCAACAATCACATTTTTCAGGACAGGTGCACTAAAGAACAAATGGAGACACGCTTGAAAGGAGGTTTGGTAAGAGCTTAAAGTACAAATATAAGTCCTATGGAGGTTTGGTGTCTATGACAGGTGGTCTGAAGAGAAAGGAGTCTTTTACAAAGTTTTTAAGATGCTAAGGAATTTGAATTGAAGCCAAGACAAAAAAGGCTAACTCAACCTTAATAGCCAAACAGATAGAACCAGAGTCAAACAGGATGGATTGAAAATGCAATACGTCAGGGATAGGCTGCAGAATATGGATCCAGTCATTGTTCTGCTACCTAAAGGGAAAATCTCTTCCATTTACTCTTGCATAGTTTTCTGGTAGAATGCCTTTGTAAAGCAAACAATATGAACTACTCTCATAGATGGTGTTAGACCAATGCCATCAATAGAACTGGAGTAACCATGCAGTTAGTTTGAGGAAGATAATGACTGAATGAGGCCCTACAGACAGGTGAGAAAGAAGGCACAGCTGGGGATCCATTAACCAGGAAGGTCATATTTGATGAGACCAGAGCAGTTGGAACCATATTTGCTTGTGACAAAAGGGAGCTATGAGTATTACTTTTGATTTCTGCAGAGTTGCTTTCTGTAAAAATTATGATATTAAAGGAAGAGTAAGAAAGACAAAATAAATCAGATGGCCAAGGGTGTCCCTCTGTGTCTGTCCCTATGACGGGATGAGGTCAAAGTTTTTGCAGCATTTGGTGTTGGTTTGGGGAGTCAACTAGGCTGCAGCAAGGCTGGCTACAGAAGCTGAATATTTTGCTCGCCACCACGAGACTAAGGGACCAATCAATAGGCATAGTGCAACAGCTGATCCTGTCAGCCAGAAGACTGGTCCAACCTGGAATATACTTTGATATCACAAAATGTTGTGAAGATATCACCCATTGCTACACCCTCATGGTCTCTAAGCACAAGGGATATGGATCAAGTTCCACTACTGATATATCGTCTGTGTGGACAGATATCGCACCATAGGGAAGGAAGTCCTAGAGTACCTGCAACACTAGGACAACTGGTCTCATCTCCAGAGCACTGATGTAAAGAGCCTCAGATTGTCCACAGCTTATTCCAGAGGGAAGCAATTGATCAATCATTCAGGAGCACTGAAAAGGGATCCCTGAAACCCTAATTCTGCAGATCTGCCTCTGGGGCAACATCCATTAAAGAAACCCCTCCTGCCCCACTAACAGAAGACGTCATTAGATTAACATTCAGACATACTAAATTATCACCTACAACAGAGGCATGCATACATGAAAAGAAAAAGCCAAAGCATATTAACATTTTTTCATTCATTATATATTACAAATGTGTCCTTTACAATTGTAATTTGCTCCAACAATGACAAATTGATGAAATCCTGCTTTCCCTTAAACCTTACTCCTCTTCCTCCTGAACATTTTGCATGTATTAAAATTCAATTTATTTCTTTGTAATTTGTTCCTTTCCTAAAGATCCCATTCAGTTATTTTCCCCTCTAACAATATTCAATACTTCAATTTCAGCTGGGTTTTGATTTTAATTTCCATTTTCGAGTAATTGCTTTCTCTTTAGCAGCTAACAGCATTTAACCTAAGGCCTTACTATGTCTAGGCCATTCAAATCATGGGTCTTAGCTCAAAAGAATTATTTAATTACAGCTACTTGCTTCCCAATACTTCTGACAGAGTACTCTGTAGGGAAGTTGTAAAATCTTCCAAATCATTGCACACTCAAAAAACATGTCCCCAATTATCTCTACATCTTTCTCATCACATCTCTAGTATTTACCAACCCGAAGAAAAATTCCTTTAAGTCTACTTGGGGTATAAAAATACCTATGCAAACACTTACAAGCAAAAATCCTAAACCTTCCAGACTTTGTTACATACTTGGGAGTCACACACGTGTCCTTCCATTGTTCCTTTGTAGACTGCGTTTCCAACCTCCCTTCCCTATCTTTTCTAACTTCCTCTGATTTATTCTTATAGTTATCATGCAATATTTTATATGTCCTACTAATTATCCCTTTTATAACACATGCTGTCATTCTGAACTGCTCAATACTGTACCTGGAGCTGTAATATTTGCTATTGTATTTTTTCTATATTTCTCTTTCTTAATAGTGCACCACTTCAAATTTGTTTGTTTAATCTTTTTCTTATTATTCTGCTACTTTAACACTAATTTTTTGTCTATAAAATATTTGTATTCTTCACCTTAAAATAGTACTATACCCAAATTTACTTTTTTACTTATTTGTACCTGTAGTTGCTAATATTTTGCTTATATGGAGCTTTTCTCCCCGGGCCTCTACTGAAAATGGTCATATATCCAGTTAGACTAGTCCGGTCAACAAATGTAAAATAAATAAATAAATAAAATAAAATAAATTAACTCAACTAAAAACTCCACTACAACTGGCCTTTCACTGGGTGTCTCAGTATTTTGTCTCCCTTGGGAGGGGACTGGCTCTACCATGTTGATTCTCACCGTGCCACCTCTGCCTCCACATCAGTAAGGCAATTAGTGAGAAGGTCTATCCAGGAAACATAGGGCCAGTTTGGATGGCTGTGAACACTTCCTCATTTAGGGGAGGGAGGAAGGCGGGTGTGGGTGACCCTTTCTTTTCCATGAAGTCTGTGCCTGGTGTCAGTGATTCTGTGGGGGGGGGGCATCAATATGCCTCCTTTTACACTAACACTTCTTATAAACCTTGGGGGAGGGTCATTTGTGGATGCAGAAGTGCCTGAGAAGCCTTGGCATAGAATGGGTTTGAGGTGCTGTGAGTTGGACTGTCCTTGTGATGTAAGATATGGGCTCAAAAACACTGTCTAAATGAACAGTGGAACCCAAATCATGGGGGCATCATGCTCCTGTGTTAATGGTTAAGTGACTGTCTTTCTGAAGAACTGCAGTGCTGATATGGACCCCAATGGTACCAAGTATACACTATTCAGACCTATCCCCCCTTCTCCATGAAGAGGTATAAGCCCAGCAGTGCATTCACAATCCTTGAAGTTCTGCTTGGATTTGAGACAGAGATCGGAATCACTGAGTCTAGTACAGAGGAACCTAATGGGCCAAATGAGTTGGGTACCATAGCCAATGAGTCCTCAGTTTTAACTGATCAGAGTAGAGACACAATTGACACCAAGATCTTCAGAGTTAAATGTGTCAGATGAATGGATGGTGTCAACAGAAGGGATGCCAGCAGCACCACTCTGGGGAGATCTGGGACTGGTATCAGCTCCAGGACTGCTGGTGCTGAAGAGTGCCAGGGAAGTAACTATAGATACCTATCTGCCTTAGACGTAGATGGGGATGTGATGACACTCATGTCTATCTGAGCTTTCATGAATGCCCTTATCATTCAATTGCAGGCTATGTTGACTACACTTTTGATAGCCATGGTAGATCTAAGGGAGGAAATGAATGAAGGACTGTATTCCAAAAATCTGGAGAGCTCTCTCTCTGATGACCTGCTTCTTCCACAGGTCTCTTCTCTCTGGGATTTACCTGATGATCAGTATGATATCTGCTAATCCTTTGATCCCAGGTCCCCTAACGATAAAGCAACAAACTGATTTTGAAAGGTCTTCTCCTTGCCACAGCAGGAGACACGGTCGAAAAACCCTTGACCCACAGAGATAAACCTGTTGAAAGGAAGTAACAAATGGGCTCTAACAGAGAGAGATTACGAAAAAAACAGGAAAAAATAAAGAGTATAAAGAAAATGACAAGGCTAAACAAAAAGAAAAATGAGAGAGGCGTTCATATCATGCACCACAAACCTGATTAGAATAAAGTACAAAATAAGAGAACAAATTAATGGAATCCTCCCAGCTTTCGCAGGAGTAGGACATGACTAGCCAATCCACGTCCAGCTACTACGTCAGGTAAGCAGTAGGGAGTGATGCTCCCTTGAGTCAGGTGTTTAATACCTAACACTATGGACAAACTTTAGACAACAATAATGGTACAGACTGTTAATATAAGCAATCTTTTTTTCTTTGGTTATTTCTACAATCAAACTTGGTATGACTGTGAATGATACCAGTGAAGTTATTTCACTTGCTTTACAATCATATTTCAGGGATGATTGCCAAAGTGGGGGGAAGGCAATTTGAGTGTGTGAAAGCAAAATTCAATGTAATGATCACAATAAAATGATCAATGACATGGCTTGTTGTGGAATGTAGGAAGTACATGTACGGCTCACAGCAACAAGACGAAAGTACAGTTTTGTACCTACCATAAATGTAGATGTTCGAGGATCCACATTGCTGCAGTCCTTACTATTGGGTAGTCCGCTGTCCAGTCGGCCCGAATACCAGAGTGGACGTCGGTCAGGCAGGGTACTACGCATGACCGACGCCATATCCTGAGTCTTTTCTTGCCCCAGATGTCAGAAGACCCTAAAAAGACAAGGCCCAAAATACCTGCACCAAAAATATGTACAAAATATACACAAATATATACAAAAAATATCAGCATATAACCTCACCTACACAACCACCCCTAAACACAGAGGGGAAGGAGGAGTAAATTGGACTGCAGCAATGTGGATCCTCGAACATCTACATTTATGGTAGGTACAAAACTGTACTATGTTCTTCGTTCCACATTGCTGCAGTCCTTAGAATCCCAAAGCAGAGGTAAGGGAGGCTGGCAAATCATAAAGAAGAAGGAGCTGACAACATGCCTTGCAAAACAGCTGTGGCAAAACCAGCCCTAGACTTAGAGTAGATAGGAAGGTGATAATGCTTAGAGAAAGTATGCACTGAACTCCAAGTAGCTGCCTCCAAAATATCCTTAGTTGCCACCCCTTAGAAATGCTGTTGAAGTGGCAGTAGCCCTAGTGGAATGAGGCCTAATCCCAGCTGGAATCTCCTTGCCATGATGGGAATAACAAAATGCAATGCAAAACCCAATCCACCTAGAAATAGTTTGTTTTGACACAGGCTTGCCCTGCGAACTCAAAGCAAAAGAAACAAACAACTGCTGAGACTGCCTAAAATCCTTAGTCCTGCTTAAATAATAACGCAATTGCCTGTGTACATCTAAAGTGTGCAAAATCTTTTCCCCTTTATTTTGGGGTCTGCATAAAAAGTAGGCAAATGAATAGTTTGGTTTAAAGCCACACTAGAAACCACCTTAGGCATAAAGGAAGGATTAGTACGTAATGATACCCTATCCTTATGGAAAATCAAAAGGGCTCCACTGCCATAAGGGCCTGCAACTCAGACACCCTTCTTGCAGAAGTAATAGCCAACAGAAAAGCAGTCTTCCATGACAAGTATTTCAATTCAGCAGTAGCAGGCTCAAAAGGTTGTAGAGTAAGTTTTTCCAACACAAAATTGAGATCCCAAGCAGGAGTAGGAGCTCTCAACGGGGGTCTTATATTCTTTGCCCCTCTAAGAAACTGCTTGAACAAAGGATGCGAAAACAATGGTGGGTCACAATCATAGTGAGCTGAAATTGCTGCAGCATGAATCTTAATGGAAGAGAAGGACAAACCTTTGTCCAATAACTCAGTAAGATATTGAAGAGCCACACTCAAATTAGGCTCAGAAATCTCCAAATTCTTTGCTGTACTCCAAAATAAAAATCTCTTCCATTTTCACTTTCCTTGTACTAGGTCTTCTAGCTTCCATAATCACATTTAAAACTTGTTGAGGAAGTTGAGACCTGCTGTGTTTCAACACAGGATATGCCAGGCTGTTAGATGAAGAGAGTGAAGCTTGACATTGAGTAGATGACCGTCCTTCTGAGATAACAGATGAGGAATCAAAGGTAAAGGCCATGGAGGCTTCCTTACCAGACTCCTTAGTAGTGGGTACCAGTGTTGCAATCTGGAGCTATCAAAATCATCCTTGGCTTGTCTTGTCTGACTTTTAATAGCACCTTTGGAAGAAGAGGCAGAGGTGGAAAGGCATACACATGAAGGTTTTTCCAACTGAAAGACAGAGCATCCACTTTCCAAGCTGTGTGATGAAACCCTTTGTGCAAAACTTTGGCAGCTGGTGGTTTAGTGGAGAAGCGAACAGATCTATGTCTGGAGTTCCCCATGACACTGTCAATTTCTGAAATACATGAAGATCCAGTTTCCACTCGTGGGGATCCATGATTTGTCTGCTTAACACATCTGCTAAGGAGTTCCAGAAACCTTGCCTGAAGAGTTAGTTGCAAGCTTAGCGCAGTCTCCCATAAAATCATTGCTTGCCTGCATAGAGGATAAGAATGTGTTCCCCTTGCTTGTTGATGTACCACATGACAGTTGTGTTGTCTGTTAGAATCAATACCTGCCCTGGAAGAAGTAACTCCTTGAAAGCCATTAATGCAAACTGGACTGCTAACATCTGCTTCATGTAGATGCTGTAGTCTGGGTCTTGTATCCACTTTCCATTTAGATGAGCTCCCAGGCATCTGTCGTTAAAATCTGACTGGTCACAGAGAGTCCCTTGTTTAGGTGACATTCCTGAGCCCACCACAAAAATTCTTTTGAAGGCAAGGTATTATTTGAATGACAGTGTCCAAATCCTGGCAGTGCTGTGTCCATACATTTTGAGATACCATTGTAGCTTCCTCATATGCAGTTTGGCATTGGGAAGCACCAGAATACAAGATGCCATGAACCCTAATGCTTGAAGGACTGTCCTTGCAGTCAGCACGGACTGATGAGATAGTTGATGGAAGTAAAGTGATAGACTCTTTTGTTTGTCCGGGGTTAAAAAGGCCATCTGGGCTGCTGTATTCAGTCTCACACCCAGAAAGCACATGTCTTGAGAGGGTACTAGACTGGACTTTATTTCGCTCACAGAATACCCTAGGCATCTTAGCACTGCTATAACATATTCCAGATGCTGTAGAAGGTCTTCCTTTTCTTGAGCCAGAATCAGGGATAGATTTGAATTCCTTTTAGCCTGAAGTAAGCTATCACTGGAGCCAGAACCTTTGTGAATACTCTGGCGCAGTAGATAAGCCAAAGGGCAATGCAGAGAACTGATAATGAGAATTTCCAACTTCCTGCAACTTAGTCTTATAGGCACATGAAGGTAAGCTTCCTTGAGATCTAAAGTTACCATCCAGTGATCTTTGCCCAGCAGAGGTAAAAGCTGTTGTAACGTCAACATTTTGAAATTGGGAATGTCCAGATAAGTGTTGAGGATAGATAAATCCAAAATTGGTCTCCACGTGTTCTCTTTGGTACTAGGAACAGGCGAGAATAAAATCCTAGGCCTTTCTGATACAGGGACTGGCTGAATGGCTATTTGGAGTAACAGAGAAATTTGCTTGTGAGCCTCTTTCCTTTGTGGAGGAGGAACATCTGGCATGCCTTTGAAAGGGGCAATGTATGGAAATAAAGTGGTGAATGATATCCAACACCCACCTGTCTTGAGTAATTAAATCCCAATATTCTTTGAAAAGAGACAGTCTTCCTCCCAAAGGAGCTGCCAGACGAGAATCTACTGGCAGCTGAAAAGGCAGGTCATTGGGTCTGTTTACGAAAGGACTGACCCCTGCCCTCACCAGAAGTCTGAGCAGGTGAACTCCCTGTTCTAGGCCTAAAAGAACCTTGAGCTCTGCCCCTACCACATCTAGACCTACCCCTAGACTGGGAATCATAAGCAGGATATGTCCATCCCTTAGTGGGCCAATTTCTACTAAACGTGGCTGTACCTGCAAAAATCTTTAACAGTTTGCATAGACTTAGCTTTGTCCTCCATTTTCTTTAAAACTGCTTCCACAGGCGAACCAAACAACACATCAGACTGTAAAGGAGCATCCAAAATCCTTGTCTTAACATGCTCAGCTAAATTCTGATCCCTCAACCAGGCATGCAAGAACAGAACTAGTGGCAGGCACCCTCAAGGAGGCCTGTACAGCATCGAAACCACATTGCAAAGAATGCTTACCCACTTGTTCAGACACATGAACTAAATCCAGCAACTCTTTACACTCAATACCTTCCGCCAAAGCATCCACCTTAGATTTCAGTTGTGAAAGGAGATAATTTTGATATTTAAGCATGTGAAACTGACAATTCAACGCCTCATGGCTAAAGTGGAAGAAGTATACACTTTCTTTCCCCATCTATCCAAAGCCCTTGCCTCCTTATCAGTGGGAACAGGGTTTTTAACCACAGAGGCCTTAACACCTTTAGGTCCCTGAGAATCACTTTCCGGGTCTGCCCTAGGACTCTTATAAAGATACTTATGAGCTTCAGGCACCCTATTGTACCTATCAGGTTTTACAGGAGCAGGAGGCAAAGTATCAGGGGTCAGGGAAGCCTCTGCAAAACATCTAGCACCACATTCAACACAGGAGGTAAAGCTAAGGGCCTATGCTGGGGTCAAAACTAGAATTCCCTAAGCCTTTTCCTTGAATCAGAGTAATCCTGGCCTTCCCATTTAAAGTGCTCCCTCATGGAATGCAGAGTCTCTGAAAATGAGAAATCCTCAGGAGGCTGTAGGAGTGGAATCATCCACATCAGAATCAGAATAAGGAGGATACTCCTGCAAATCTTCCGAGAAAGACTCAGAAGCCTCTGAACACTGTTCCAAACTATCAAACTCGGTTCCACCCTAGGCCTCTTATCAGGAGGGCATAGAACCTCTAATCATAGTAATCAAATCTTCTGCCATTTTAAGCATATGTTTCTTAGGCACAGAACCTGAAATGCTAGGAGAAGCCCCACTGAAGCTGAACTTGGCCTACCTCTCAAAGAAGTTTTAGCAACAGAAGGAGAGGCTCTAACTACCTTGGGAAGAGAGGGAAGAACAGTTACCTGAGAAGCCCCCTCAGCCTGGCCTACCTCCTGAGAAGGCACATCCTGTAACAGTAAAGTCTCTGCCTGAGACTCCAAAGAAACTCCTGGTAAAACCTCTGGCTCCACTGGCCTTCTAAAGAACCGGCGTCCGGGACTGCCGGTTCATCAACCCGGAGCATCCGGCGGCATTTTATAATTGCAACGCTTCCCAAACACTAACCTGGCACAGTCTAACCGTCTCTTAATAGTGCGTTTGTTAAACCTAGCACAAGGCTCAGGCCCTAAACAAGGTATACACAAGGTATGGTAATCCCTATGAGGTATCTGTTTCCCACAAGAAATACAGTTATTCACTTTTCTGACATCCGGTTAAATACTGAGGCAAGAAAACCAAAATGTTCCTACTTAGCCAACTCTGATTCGGTCTGAAACTCGGGCCGGAAATATTTCAGAACGCCAACCTAAAACTGCTTCTGCATCGGACCATCTCTGGTATTCGGGCCGACTGGACAGCGGACTACCCAATAGTAAGGACTGCAGCAATGTGGAACGAAGAACATCTATGCCATGTAGATCCCAAAAAAAGATGAATTAAATTTCTGTAGCTTTTCTACTTAATCCCAAGAAAACACCAGAGGGGGCAAAGGCAAGGTTGCCACCTTTTGGGTGTGGAAGGCACTCTGAATATGAAAACACAAGGCATTTGTATGATTATTGCTGAATGGCCACACTGTGTGAAAGTACAGGGCAGTTAGATGATCTTTTTTCAGGGAAGGGGCAGTGAGTGTGTGTGTGTGTGTGTGTGTGTGTGTGTGTGTCTGCGGATGCGTCTGAATATACCAAGTTAAAACACATTACTGTGGTAATTGATTCTTTCATTTTCTTCACAATCAGACATCAAAAGTATAAACAGAAAGTAGTCTTTTTTTTGGGGGGGGGGGGTATGTGTGAAAGCAAAGTGTAGTTTCAAAAACAATGGTAAATGATCACTGACATGTCTGTTTGTGTGGGGGCAGCGTACAAGTCTTCTCCCCAAAGTCCCAGATGTGGGGAGCAGTGCCTCCTATATCCATGCTTTTTGCATACAACTGTGTACATCTGATTAGGAAGAATATTCTGACTTACCTCAATCTCAAAATTAGGACAGATTTCCCACATTCACAATTTTTCTGTTTTGAGGATTGTAATTATGCTCCTCAGTCTCTTTCAATGGGAAGCTGCATGATTGTGCACAGAATGCACTATCCAGCTTGTAAATGTTAATGAGCCAGATATCTGGGGCGGCCTGAGGCATCCTAGATATGGTATTGGGAGTGCTCACTTTGAAAATGTGTAACAGCCACTGCTCTAAACCTTTACACAGTATATCTTCCAAGGAATGACTCCCTCCCAAAGATTATGAGAAACTGTGAATTAACTTCTGGTGGAATGATAACCACCTTCTCTAAGAGAACGATATTGAAAGATTTATCAAAACTACTCATTCACTAGACATCATTTGCTGATTTTTGCAGTCTGTTTTCATCAATCTCTTTTAGTGGACTGCTTGTAAAGAAACAGGAATGGGCATACTTTATGTGGCATCACTGGAACTGATTAAACATTACTTCTCTGAATGTTACTCCTCTAATGGATCTTGCCCCAAACTCTTTAGCCATACAATTAATCATCCATCATAACAGAAGATGAAATAGGTCCCTGCATGTGGGATTGTTTTTGCAAACAAAATTGCACTGGCACATGTTTTAGAATAATTTACATCAAAAATAGTAACTTTCATGTAGTCCTTTACACTTATGCAGGACCATCTCATCTTTCAGTGTCTTAAATCCCTGACATTCTCTACTTGGGATTTCCAGAACCTTCAAAGGTTCATGTCATCTATGACAGAGAAATCAAAAGGCCTCAACTCTCTAAACTGATATCTCAGCTCTGGAATCAGATGGGTAATCGGTCCTCACTACTCTAATTGACCTCTTCTACATAACGGACTCATCTATGATTGTAAGTCACCAGCTGCAGATGTATGTGATACATTTTTAGTATGCATGTAAAATGAACTGAGAAATTTGTTCCAAAAGAAGTGGAACTACTTAGAATAAGAGAAAATATAAGGAATGAAAGCACCACTGCAGAAAGGAGACTACTCTGCACTCACCAGTTGACTGCATCAGGGAATGCTTAATCAATAAGAAAGAAACACAATAAGGTTAACAGGAAGCCATCTCATACAGCTATGAATGTCTGCGTCTACCATAGAGGGGATGTGGATTTATTCCTGTTGACAGTAAATACCTCTGGCTTTAATATTTAAGAGTTAAAAGTGAAAAGCTAGTATGGCAACCAACAATTGAAATCAAACAACAAGGCACAAAGTGGTGTTACAATGCTACATTTAATATTAAATAAAAAGGTACATTTTATTAACAAAAGTGCAATACAATGTTTAGAACATATAAGAAAATCTGAAATGTAATAGCTAAACAGAGAAAGCAAGCAAAGGACATTTAACATGGAGGTAACACGCACATAGCCAGCACTGGCACAAGGAAAGAACATAAAAAACCTAGTCAAACACAACAAAACAAGTAGTTAAATGGCAGTTTAATAACAAGACAAACAAATCAGGCTTTCTGTTTTTGCTTGGGGAAATACATTTTTTAAATGTCACAATTCATGCAAATGTTTGCTTACTGTGGTATTTCTATTAAAGTTTTGTAAGTAACGGAATGAACAGTTATTCTTCCTGGAGTGCGTGGTTTAATTTTATATGTATGGCTCTTTACACAGAAGTTCTAGACCTGATTTTAGACTTGGTAAGTGAACTGCACAGAAAACTTAAAACTAAAAAGTTGAAGAACATTATGCAAAGTGATGCATATGAAACTGACATGTTTTAAAGTGGCAGCATCATAATACAAATTACATTCATAATACAGAATTAGCATAATATGCACCTGACACTGTTATTGTTCAGGACATTTTTTGACCTTGTGCTTCAGTTAATAGCAACATGCTATAAAGAGTAACGTTAGAAAGTGTGCTGTTTCCAGAACAGTCACTTTTATCCCATATTTTTAAAATCCTGTACTGTAAACAATGAACTTCAGGTGTCTTCTTTTTTGCCAGAAAAAAAAATGACTTGAGTTCAGAACAGATTAAAAAAAAACATGGCACTGTAGCAGTACCTCTATGTGGCTAAAGTACGGGTTGTGCAGACAGCCAAAGTTGTCATTGTGTTTTCCTCAGGTTTAACTTGCATGTCTATATCTGATTAATTCAGTTTACTAAGCTGAAAGCTGCAGTGTGTTCTCCTGGATGTGTACTTAAAGCAGACAGGGTATGAGGTCACAACAGGCTAGAGAGAGCCTTCATTTAATTTTAACAATGCAGGTGAACAAAACTGAAAAGCCTTTCAAATTACTGCATGCAACAAGGAAAATCTCTGCAGTCCCAGGGTATCAAATACAGTGTGTGAACTGTGATCAGTAAAAAGATAACTGAAAAAATGGCCCTATTATATACACAGACTGCACATAAACAAAGCATGCAGTAAAATGCTTGTAAGGATTGTACATCATAAAAGTACAGGTCTTAAAAAGGAAATGACACTGTTCGAACGAAGATTACAATCACTTGCAGATAATGTCTACTTGATGCTAACAAATGCTTTATGCAAATGGAGAAAATTACTGGTAGGCAGCTTTTACTTAGCAAATATCTAATCTGTTGATGTTTAAATGCCAGGAAAACCTCTCAGTTTAAAAGACTGGGCTCAGCTGGCCCTGTCCGCATAATCATCATTTGCAGAACCAGTGCCATCCCTGTGTGTGAGCCAATTGCTGAAATAAGGTTACTACACAATACAGCAAGTAATGCTTGCCACTCCCTGTTAAGGGGGACAAACACCTTTCAACAATGAGAAGCTACAATTTAGATACGTTAAGACTTTTAGATACTAGACAATTTTATAGGCTAGTGGGAGAATATTTGTTAGTCTAAGGCTGCAAAGTGAATGAATCTAGTAAAAGCATCTAACAGCCACATCAACATATATAAAATATTAATACATTCCCCAGTCAGACATTTTTTTCAACTCATTTTTCAATGCATACATTGAAGTGATAAAATCTGTATGTAAAACAGTTAATGAGGTCCTCCCCTTTCTGTCAAATGTAAATGACAAAATAAAATCAGTTAATTTCATTAAATGTTTTCCATGCATATTTTTATTACCATCACTACTACAATTGCTTATATTTAACACCTGATTTTTTTTTTTTTTTTTGGTGGCTAGTTTTTTGCTTGTATTTTGTGCAGAATTTTCAAACCAACAATGTTCATTTCTTAACTTGATATTTTAGGAAGCATAGCAAACAGCTGCTGTCCTTTCAAAGAAGCCCTTATATTTTAGCAAATAAAAAATTTGTGCACTTCTAAATCCATGGCTATGGAGCAACTTGTATGATGAAAAACATTCAAACATGATTCCAGAAACAGTGAAGAAGTTAAACCACCTGGTTTAGCCTGTTTATAGTTGTGCAGAAGAATTTGTATTTGAATTTGGCTGGTGTTGTACAACAATGCGAAGTGATGCATTTGTGTGCAAGTCCTGTGGCATTGAAAGTTCTTAGGTTTCCTCATGCTGATACTACCTGGAGACCATGGAACTGCAGTGTGACTGAGACGAAGATGTGGTGGTGGCACTGAGCTGAGAAAAGCCACTGTGGCTCGATTCAAGACTGCTCATGGAGCCCCTAGTAAAATTAAGTACAAAAAAATATTTACATTCTAGTTCAGATAGTCTTACTATAACATGCTGTAAACAAAGATTTTTTTCACACAAAACTCAGCTATAATGACCACTTTCAAATTCTGGAAAATAGATGCACATTTCAGTAAGGAAACATTTTTTTTTTCTTTTTTTAATTCATCTTCTCCTCATTATAAAGTATGTGAGGGGTAGAACTTGGTTTGGCACCTATGTGTAGTTATAATATTCCATTACATCGGTAGCACTATTACCAACACCATCACCATAATTAAATAACCTGATAGCGGAGTCTGTTCTACTGGTGCAGAAGTGAAGGCCCATGTCATACAAGTATCCAAAGCTCAATTAGCAAGCACAGCATCTAAGGCTTTGCTTGGGAGGTGTAGGGCCGCAGGTTTGGGAAACTCTCTCATATCATTGGGTGGGTGGGGTGTATGTGCATGTTTTTTTTTTTTTCAATGACCATGGGGACAAAAAAACTGTTTAAGCCTGTGTGAAGACAGCAAGATTAACACAGGACTGAGGGCACAGAGGTACCAAGAATGCCAGTGTTATGCATGCACTACATATTTGATATTTTGGATCAGTTTGGGGTAGGAACAAAAGGTAACAATCCTCTCTGGTTTCAGGTAACAACCACCTGGTGTTTCATTCTCACTTTCCACTGCTCCTGAAGTACGTGTGTCAGCAAAAAGGCTTCCTGAAAAGATGGGATACCTCCACAGTGTGAAGTGGGGCACAAAACCGGGATGTGAGATCAGTGGGTCAAGTAGAGCAGTACAGCAGCCAAATAATCAAGCTGCATGGGGAAACCTGGTCAAGTCAATATTCCTAAGCAGCAATTAAAGAGTAACAGAACAACACTGCAGATGACACTATAGGAAACATCAGTTGTGTCACCATAACAGTAGTTCAGGACTTCATCTCATGAACTGTTTAAATGACTGAAGGAAAAATGCAAAACCATACAAATTAGTGGAACAGCTTCTCAAATGCAGCAATTTTGGAACACTGGCCTTCTGAGGAAACAAGCAAACAGAGCAATTTAAACAAAATGAGAACTTTGGAAAGAATCTAAAATGATGCTGCAAAAGAAGTGCGGATGGGTCCCTTTGCCAAGCAAAAGGGTACCTCCCAGTTTTCACCATCTTACCTCATCCCCTCCATTCTCACCTACTGAGGGGGACCTCTCTCTTCAAAGACAAGTGGTTGAACGTAACCTATCAGCAACAAATATGACTGCTTCAGAACACAAAACTGAGTTCAGATCATGTCTCCTTTTCTGAGAATGCTCCTACCAATCCTTTTACCACATGAGCTTAGCAGGTTCCATCTTAAACCAACTACTTTTGTCCACTGCCATAGAAACCATCCTTCTAGAAAAGACAGGGAAAAGGGTTTTATTCAAGACTTTTCAAGGTACACATGAAAGATGGCCCCGGAGACTCATTTAGTATCTTTTCCAAGCCCTTATTTTACTGCTAAGAGATACTCTCAGGGTCACCTTGGACATAAAAGATGCCTGCCGTCACATCCCCATTTACAAGGACAGTACAGCTGTGTAAGTTTATTTATTTACTTATTTCCAGTTTTATGACCGGGGAGGTCCACTGGGCTCAAAGAGCCCGTTTTTAGTGGAGGTCCGGGGAGAAAAGCTCGATAGTACAAAGTAAAAGCTACATAATTCAAAAAAATACAATACACAGTTGCAAAAGGTACAGTAAACAACTTGTAGGTGTTAAATAGCAAACTAAGCACAGTTAAACTGCAACATATATACCATATATAACACATATTTACATGTTTATAGGTTGAGAACAGTAGTAGAGAGCAGAATGCGTTCATAGCTTAGAAATGTCTGATAGTGATATAAAAGTAGTTAACAAGGGATTAGTCCCTGGTAGGTAAGGAAAAAATGAGACTTTGAATGTAATAAATGTGATCGTGTATTAAGGAAATTAGGTAGGTAGAGTGCAATTGCACTTCCAACTATGGGAGGGGTAGGAATGGAGCTGGGTTTTGAAGAGTTCAAAGTTTTCAGAGATTCTTAGAAATGGCGGGAGAGAGTTCTATTTTTTGGCTAAGGTAAAGGATAGGAGTAGCTGACCAGCGGGACAATTTGGTTTGTACACAGAGATTAGATTCTGGTTGGCAGATCTTGGGGGTCTGTGAGGGGTGTATGAAGGTAAGATGTTAGCAAATGCAGGACATGCAGTAGGTTTGAAAATAAGCTTGTGAGCTGTAGAGAGTTGGAGGTAGTCCAGGTAGTTGGGAAATTCTAGCCACTGCAGCTGGTGGAGAGGTATACAGTGGTGAGTAGAGTATTTGGATGTGGCTGCGAACTTTGAGATTTTGTTGTAGCAGGTTTCCAGTTTAGAAGAGATGGAGGAAAATAAGTTGGGTTAGTAGGGGAGCACCATACATTAGTGAGGGTAGCAAGTAGGTTGAGGCAAGGGTCTGTTTAGTTGAAGGGGAGAGGAAGTGTGAGTTTCTGTACAGCATGCCAAGTTTCTGATGGGTTTTCTTAATATTTAGTTGAATATAGGTATCAAATTTTAGATGCTCGTCAATAGTAACCCCAAGAAGTTTGGCAAAAGGAAAATTTCTATAATGGAGTTATAGCATGGCTGATAATACTGAAGGAGTATTTGTTGAGAGGGATAGATTTTGATGGGATGAACAGTATGATTTTTGATATGTTGGCATTTAGGGAGATGATTTTGAAGCATCCGGTTCTCAGTAGTTGAGAAAGCAGTTTGAGTTTTAGTTTGGAGCTCAAGGAGGTTAGAGAAGAGCAGACTAGAGTTGAGTCATCTGCATTTTGTACTATTTTAGTGTTAGGAATGGCTGCATGGAAATCATTAATGAAAATATTAAAAGAGCACTGGGCTGAGTATGGATCCCTGGGGTACCCCGGTTGGGGTTGGGAGGAAGGCAGAGGTGCCGCTTTTCCATTTCAAAGCCTGGGATCTATCAGAGAGGTAGCTGCTGAACAGGTAATGGTGTTTTATGAGAGGTTAAGATTTGAAAGGTGGGTATGGGAGACAGTATCAAAAGCCTTGGAGAGGTCAAGGAGGACTGCGGATACTAGTTTGCTGAAGTCACGGGCATGGTTTACTATGTCTAGAAATTAAAGAAGAGCTGTTACTGTGCTATGGCCAGGATGGAAACCATATTGTGTTGGGGTGAGGAGTTGATTATTTGTAAGGAATGGCATTAGCTGGAGGTGGACACATTTCTCAGGAATTTTTGAAAGAGGAGATAGAATTGCTATGGGTTGGAAGTTGGAGAAGTTATTATTTTTGCCTCCTATGTGGAGGGGTAGGATAAAGGCGGTATGCCACAGTTTAGGGACATATGATTCCTGTATGGCTCTATTGATGAGTATACTAATAGGGATGGCGATGCTGTCTGCTGCTAGTTTTAGACAGAGACAGGGGATGTTGTCAGGGGCATTGGAGCATGGCTTAAGTTTAGAGAGAAGTTTTTTTTTTATATATGAGGTGGGGATGGGTTTGAGATGAAAAGTAGGAGGAGAGTTTAGGAAGAAAGATTGGGGAGAGGATTTGAGATGGGGGGAGGAGTTGTTGTTAGGAAAGGTTTTGGTGAGTTCTACTATGGAGTTAGTAAAGAAGGAATTAAACAGTGTAACTATTTCTGTGTCATATTTGTTAGTGTTGGGGCAAGGGTTGTTTTTGGTGCCTGGACTGAGAAGAGAGTTGATGGACTTCCAGAATTGTTTGGGGTTTGTGGAATGAGTAGTCTGGAGTTTGATATAGTATGTTTTTTATCCTGTATAATATGTTTTTTGGCTAGGTTGCGGAGTTGTTTATATTTAAGACTGGTATCAGAGTGCTTATTGTGGTGATAGAGTTTCCAGGTCTTGCCCCTTTGTTGCATGAGTGTTTTGGTATCCTTAGTAAGCCAGGGGTGAAACTGGTCTTTATACATTTTGTTCTTAGAGGGGCTTGGGAGTTCAGGGTATCTAAGAAGGCTGAGTTGAAGAGTTCCACAGGGTTATCTAGAGGAAGGGTATTTAGATTGTCCCAGTTTATAAGTTTTAGAGAATTGGAGAAAGTTGTGAGATTTTGTGAGAGTTTGTAAAGTTTGTGAGATTCAGAGTATGGATATATTGGTGTAGGTGAAGAGAGGAGGGAGTTGATCTATGGATGAAGGCTAGTAAGTGATCGCTAATGGAGTTTGGTAAGGTGCCAATGTGGGAGATGTTATTTGGGTGGGAGACAAGGATCCAGTCCAATATGGAGCCTGGGGGGAGTTATAGTCATTGGGTCTGATTATGGCATTAGTAAGCTGAGAAAAGTTATATAGATTGATGGATATGGTGGGATTTTTGGCAGTAAGTTTGTTCCAATAGATGTTTACATCTCCTAGGATGGATGTCTCAGACTTAATATTGGTTGAGACCCATTGAAGAATTTCCTCAAGTGTGTTAATATTGCTCCCAGGTTGTATATAGAGGGCTATGACAAATGATTTTATGGTTATTTAGTTTAAGGGTTCCTATGACTAGTTCAGTATTGTTGAACTGAGGAATTGGATTCTGGTAGGGGGTGATGGAAAGTAGGCTGGAGTAGATTATGGTCACTCCTCCCTTGTTTTAGGCAGTCATGTCTAAGAGCTTGAAACCCAGGAGGTAGGATTTCTGAGTCAGACAAATTGGGTTTTAGCCATGTCTCTGACATGGCTACTATGCCAGGTTGGGCATGGTATAGCCAAGCATGAAAGTGGGCTATTTTGTTTTTTAGACTCTGGGCATTGATGGTTAGGAGCTTGAGATATTTAGGGTTGGAAATATGGGTGGTAATAGGGGGATATGGAGTGTTGGTTGTAGTGGGTCCTGGGTTGGGGTGTATGTCACCTACTAGGCATAGGTAGTCGAAGGGGAATGAGATCAGGGGTTTGAGTTTACTTTTAGAGTTTAGTGGGAGGAATAGTAATGCTTTAGGAATATGATGTTTCATAGAGGTAGGTAGAAGTTTTAGTTTGAAGCAGAGAAGTGGGTGTGGTTGAATTAGGTGGGGAGATATTGTGTGGAAGTGAGTTGAGGTAGAAGGATGTTGGTTGTTGAAGGTGATGGTAGGGTGAAGCGGGGATAGGACTGAAAGGGGTAGTCTGAAAGAGGAATAAGAGGTAGCATGGTATAGAGGAATTAGAAGTAGTAGGCAGAGGGAGGAGATGAGAAGGGTTTGAGAAGGCATGGTGTGGTGTAGGATTACAGGAAGAAATGGGAGGAGGGTATGTGAGTGAAGGAGCAAGGGAGTGAGGAAGTAGTTGGATGTAGGGTACGTATACAGTGTAAGAGGGAGGGGTTTAGAAGTGAGTGATGTGCCTTGATGTTTGGGATGGGGGAGGGGGCAGACAGTATTGGATGACTGGAGGGGAGGGGCTGGTGAGGAGATGTGTGTGGGTTGGCAGAGAGGAAGGGGAGGGGATGTATAGTTGCAATAAATTCAGGAGCACTGGGGGTGGGTGGGAATTGGGGGTAGGGGAGCAAAGTGAGCCTGCAGGGCGAACGGAGTGGGTAGACCCAAGGAAAGAAGGCAGCAGGGCAGTGTGAAAAACAGTCTGGTGAAGGTAGGTACAGAGGAAGGTAAGCTAGGTTGTGAAAAGAGATGCTTGGGGTACTGTTCTAAGGGAAAGGAGAAGCCAGACTTCAGAGGTAGGTAGGACTGTTACTAAGCAGTTAGAGAGACAGAAATGACTATTAATATGTTATATTATAGAGTGAGAAGGAGTGAGGGAAGAGAGGTTATAGATGGGTAGACACTGCCATCTAGTGGACAAATCTTGCAATTGTAGGGAGAGGAACCATTACAGCAGTTAGATAGGCATAAGGAGCAATACGGCTCTGATATAGGAAAAAAGGAGGCAGGGATGAGGCAGGTAAGGGGGGATTCACAGTAAGAAGGTTATGGCTGCTGGCTATTCTGGCTGGGATCCTTTACTAACACCAGGCAAGTGGTAGAGCAATTTCACAAGCAAATTACAGCAGCTATAACAGCATGTAACATACTTTCTTTAATCCTTTTAATTTCACTTCTGGGAGAAAGTTAGGACTGTCCCTGTAGGGAGTCAAGCAAACAGAGTGAGACTTGGTATCTTGTGAATGGTCTTGTATGTCCAGGAGGGCTGGGCTGGTAGGCAAAACAAATTAGGCAGAGAAGGTTGAAGAGCTGGAGAAAACAGAGAGAGGTTTATAAATTAAATAGTAGGTTAAGCAGCTGTTGAGGGTAATACATAATTAACAGGTTAAGCAGCAGGGAACATATGCAAAACTAAGCACAAATGCTTCAGGTACAAATCCCTACAAACATAGGTATAATAATCCCTACAAAACAGATTTAATAATCTTCTACAAAATAGGCTTAATTATCATTGTCAGTATTTCAGTGTCATGAACACAAATTCAGTAACATGTTAAGTAGAACCATGTATTTCCTACATGAGATCAGCGTTTTCAACAGTTACACTTTAACCCACAGTCATGTAGTGAATCAGAATCACATACGCATTCTCTGACCAAGATCCATTTAAAAATGGGTATTTCTAGGCATTAAGAAGCACATTGTATTGATCTAACAAAGGCAGGGAGCCATTTAAGGTCGCCAATTATGAGTTATGAAGGTGGGCACAGCTCAGTCTATACAAGCAGCAACTATTAAGTATGTCCATTAATTTACCCAGTGCAGGATATGCTATGGAAGTGTGTCTCCGATTACCACGGACTAAAAGGTGAATTTGTGTTTAGGTGGGAAACAGCAGCACTACCAGTGTGTGGGTACAGTCCTTAGATTGCATTAATTTGTTCGGAGTTAGAATGAATGCATTCCCAGTATTGTAAGGTCTGCAAAGGAGTACATACATTCGTTACTCGCTAAAGCAGCTGATAAGCGAGAGAGGAACAATTATAGGTGCATTCATGCCTTGGACAAATTAGTTGGAATGGATACATCCATAAGAGTTGTAAGGTCATATAAGTTTAGCTTGATCACAAAGCGCTGATGTAGCTGGTGAGTGAAGGGGCAATGGATGAGATCAACACTGTTGTTTGTTAGTTCGGCTGAACCACGTGGAGGTGATTACCGGCAATGAAAGTAAACCAGAGATGGATTTACTCAGTTTTCTGGATAAAACATACAAAGCTGCACTACTGGTGCATACTACTGCAGTTTGAGTGAATTGGAGGGATACTTGGTAGCGAATTAAAAGCTTGAGCCGTGTTTTACAGTAGACAGTATGAGTAGACTTTAGTAGCACAGGGGCTATATGGTATGGGATATCCCTCACAGATACGCCACAGCATATGGCAAAATAACAGGTTTGAGGCACAAACATCTATAAAGCAGCACTTGTACAAATTAATACGGCATGCAGATTAAATTGCAGGTTTAGGTACAAACATCTAAGAAAGCAGCAATTGTATAGGTTGAAAATGCACCAAGTACACTAGAGATATGCAGTTATCGCAGGTGTTGGTGCCGTGTTTAGCTACAACAGTAAAATGTGCACAGTTAGGCTTTCTGGTATCTGGCTTTACAAAGATGCAAAGGCTTTCTGGTATCTGGCTTTACAAAGATGTAACTTAACTTACACGAACAGTAGAAGTTTGAAATTATCACTGTTGCAGTAGCCATAACTATATGGGATGTAACCTGCAAAGCAGATCAGTCATCTGTCTATGCAACAAAGCTTCAGGTTCCTTCTCACATTGTAAATCCACCCTTAGCAGAAAAGTACATGCTAATGTACGAGGGATGTACGGGCACACTAAAATGCAGATCATTCTAGCTCTAAAGTCAGTCATGTCAAAAAAAAAAGAAAGAAAAGCAAACAAGACAGCTACCCCAGCCCTGCGGAGAAGTGCAAGAAAAAGGGTGGTGGTGGGAGGGTGCTAGTACTGCAACACTGATCTAGTCAAACATCTATTGTAATGGTAGGTTAACTTACACAAATATTTTAATATCTTCATTAAAACAGTATTGCAGAGGCCATAAACTATATGGGATGACTGTCAAAACTCAGGAAGAAACAAGGGGATGGAGAAGGGCAAGAGTTTAGGAGACCTCTGAGAATAGCTCTGCCAAATCTTGTTCTGGTTCTGGATAAAGAATCAAGCTTACACTGCTTAATGACATATGCAATGAGGACCAATTAATTAGCTGTTTCAAGAAAGTACAGTTGTGTACCTATCATAAATGTAGATGTTAGAGTGTATTCACTGTTGCAGTCATTACTCTTGGGTTATCCTGCTGGCAGGCTACCCGCAGTCGGCCTGAATTCCAAAGAGTTGGTCTGGCATCGGTTGCTGTCGCCTCTTCTCTGACGTCAGTGCGCCAAGGGGTATAAAAGATGCAGCTGACGCCATTTTCTTCAGTTTTTCTTGCCCCAGATGTCAGGTACCCCCAAAAGGGTAGGCTAAATAGATTATGCCAATAAACATGCATGCACTAAAGTAAATATTTCCTTCATCTACAAGCAAATACACCACATAGGTTATATAGAATAGAGAAGTACAGATAAAATCCAGCAAATGAAAGGGGGATGTTGGGAGGTTAACCTGGACTGAGACGGTGAATACACTCGAACATCTACATTTATGGTAGGTACACAACTGTACTATATTCATCATGTTTCACTGTTGCAGTCATTACTCTTGGGTTGAATCCCAAAGCTGAGGATGGGTGGTTGGGCTAAATAGGATTGGGACAGGCTATGAGGCCCTGCAGAACTGCAGTGGCAAAGCCTGCTCTGGATTTAGAGTAGAGAGGTAAGTGGTAGTGCTTTGTAAAAGTGTGCACTGAACTCCAAGTTGCAGCCTAAGATGTCTTTGGTTGGTACTCCTCTGAGGTGGCTGCGGAAGTGGCTGCTGCTCTGGTAGAATGTGGCTTAATGCCCTTAGGCACTGATTTGCCATGCTATGAGTAGCAGAAACGGATGCAATGGCCTATCCATTTTGAAATAGTCTGTTTTGAGATGGCCTTCCCTTGTGATCCTGCAGCATATGCCACTAAAAGTTGCTCAGTCTTTCTGAAAGCTTTAGTTCTGTCCAAGTAGAAGCGTAGCTGTCTATGTCCAAAGAATGCAGAAGTCTCTCCCCCTTGTTCTGTGGGTTTGGATAAAAGGTAGGCAAGTGAATGGTTTGATTAAGGGTCACACTGGACACCACCTTAGGCATAAATGTAGGGTTCGTCCTCAGAGAAACCCTGTCTTGATGGAAAATGATAAAAGGTTCCACAGCCATGACTGCCTGTAACTCCGAGACTCATCTTGCAGAGGTTACTGCTAGGAGCAGAGCTGTTTTCCAGGATAAGAATTTTATATCCGCTGTTGAGGCTGGCTCAAAAGGAGGCAGTGTGAGTTTTTCCAAGACATAATTGAGGTCCCATGCAGGTATTGGTGCTCTCCTTGGAGGTCTTATGTTTTTGGCCCCTCTGAGGTACTGCCTTATTAAAGGATGAGAAAAGATAGGTGGTTCCATATTGTAATGGGCTGAAATGGCAGAGGCATGAATCTTAATTGATGAAAAGGGTAAGCCTTTGTCCAGCATCTATTGTAAAATCTGAGGAATATTTGGTACAAACGTGTCAATTCCTTGTTCCAAGCACAGAATATCTTCCATTTTTCTGCATAAGATTTTCTGGTACTGGGCCTCCTGGCCTCCAAGATAACATCCATTACAGCTTTGGAGAGAAGAGTGTTCTGAATGGCTACATTATCCGCCATGCTGCCAGATTTAAGGTCCTTAGTTGGCTGTGCAGGATCGGATTGTTTTGTTGGATCAGTAAGTGAGAAGTTTGAGGCAATGTCCAGGCTGGACCTTGAAACAAGTTCTTTAGGATTGGGTACCAGTGCTGGCGTGGCCAGTCTGGGGCAATCAGTATCATTTTTGGCTGCTCTTGTCTGACCTTTAGGAGTACCTTGGGGAGGACAGGCAGCGGAGGAAAGGCATATACTGTTAGGTTTTTCCAGCTGAAGGATAGGGCATCCACTTTCCATGCTTGCTTGTGATAAATTCTCGTGCAGAATCTCTGTAGATGGCAATTGTGAGGGGAGGCAAATAGATCTATGTCTGGGCATCCCCATTTCCTTGCTATCATGCTGGAGACTTGTGGATCCAGTTTCCACTCATGGGGATCCATGAGGTTTCTGCTTAGTTCGTCTGTCAGAGTATTTATTTTTCCTGGCAGGAACTGTGCCTGCAGGTGAACTTAATAAGTAAATGCGGTGTCCCACAAGGTCATGGCTTGTCTGCAGAGGGGGTAGGAATGTGTGCCTCCCTGCTTGTTTATGTACCACATGACTGTAGTATTGTCCGTCCTTATCAGTAGTCGTCCTGGATGAAGTAGATCCTTGAAAGCTGTCAGGGCATTCTGAACAGCTAGCATCTCTTTTTGATTGATATGAAGATGCATCTGGCTTGCGGGCCATGTGCCCTGAATATATTTTCCTGCCATGTGGGCCCCCCAGGCATAATCTGATGCGTCTGTTAGTGTCTGCCTGGCTGTGGGTAAAGTGAATGGCTGTCCCTTGTTGTGGTGACAGACCTGTGCCCACCATCGAAACTCCTGTTGCAGGCAGGGAATGAGGGTAATTAATGTTTCCAGGCTGTGGCAATGTTGAGTCCAAACACTTTTTAGATACCATTGTAGTTTCCTCATATGCAGTCTTGCATATGGAATTAGCAGAATGCAGGATGCCATGAAGCCCAAAGCCTGTAGAATTTTTCTTGCAGATAACTGGGTCTTTGTTGCCAACATTTTGAAAGAAGAAGTCAGTTGCCTTTGTTTGTCTGGCGTGAGATAAGCCATCTGGACAGTTGTATTTAAGCTTGCACCCAGGAATATTATTTCTTGAGAGAGTACTAGTTTTGATTTCTTTTCGTTTACTGTGTACCCTAGGCAAATTAGTAATCTTTTTACAAATGCCAGATGCTTTAATAGAATGTCTTTGTTCTCTGCTTGAATAAGGCAGTCATCCAAGTAAGGATATATTTGAATTCCTCTTTGTCTGCAAAATGCAATTACTGGTGACAGGCATTTTGTGAAGACCCTGGGCGCAGTAGATAAGCCAAAGGGCAGTGCAGAGAATTGGTAGTGTATTGAGCCAGCTATGAATCTGAGGTATCTTCTGCAAGATTGTCTGATTGGGACATGCAGGTATGCCTCTTTTAGGTCCAAAGTTACGAGCCAAGCCTTCTTGCCCAGCATGGGCAGTAGCTGCTTCAGAGTCAACATTTTGAATTTTGGAACGTCCAGAAATATGTTTAGAATAGACAGGTCCAGTATTGGTCTCCAGGCTTTTTCCTTTCTAGGCACCAAGAAAAGTCTCGAGTAAAATCCGTGTCCCTGCTCCTGTTGTGGTACTTGCTGAATGGCCCTCATGCCCATGAGGGATGAAACTTGTTTTTGTGCCTCTGCCCATTGATTATGAGGCAGGTCTGGCATACCTTTTACCCTTGGCAGGGTGTGAAAGTGGAACCTGTAGCCCTGAGACACTATGTTCAAGACCCATTTGTCCTGGGTAATCATGTGTCAATTTGGTGAAAAAAGTGCTAGTTTTCCCCCTAAGGGGGCTGCCAAAAGATAAGTGCTTGGTTCTGGCAGAGGAAAGTCATTGGGACTGTTTCCTGTATGGTTGTGATTTGTCTTCGCTTTTGGAGGTAGAAGCACCCCATTGTTTAGGCCTGTATGAGCCTTGAGGCTGGGATCTGCCTCTTTGTGGCCTGTCTGTCACTGGAAAGGACCAATTCTGTGTAGGTCAGTTCCTGCTAAATCTGGGTGGCTGTACCTGTAGGAAATCCTTAACTGTCTGCATGGATTTCGCTTTATCCTCCATTTTCTTCAACACGTCTTCTGCCTTAACATCAAACAAAGTATCATGCTGTAATGGAGCGTCCAATAATTTTGCTTTGACATGATCAGGCAGATTCTGTTCCTTTAACCAAGCATGCCTTCTAATGACAGAACCCGTAACAGCGGCCCTGCAGGAAGCCTCCAGTGAATCAAAACCACATTGCAAAGTACGCTTTCCCACTTGTTCAGCTGCATGCAATAAATCCTGCATTTCCTTGTTAACAGAACATTCAGAATTTGTCAACATTTTCTGTTTAAGCAGTGACAGTAAGTATTGCTGATATTTAAGCATATGAAACTGACAATTTAAAGCCCTTACAGCCAAGGTAGCAGAAGTGTAAACTTTTTTCCCCCATCTGTCCAGTGCCCTAGAATCCCTATCAGAGGGGGAAAGGATTTTTTGCAGTGGAAGCCTTGACCCCTTTGGGACCCTGAGATATAGTTTCTGGGTCAGCAGCAGGGTTTTTATATAGAAATTTATGAGAGTCTGGAACCCTGTAGTATCTGTCTGGCTTAGCAGGTGCAGGGGGTAAAGAGTCAAGAGACAGGCCGGACTCTGAAAATACATCTACAATGTCTAGAACAGGTGGAATAGCAAGAGGTCTGTGCTGAGGTAGTAAAAGAAAATCTCTGAGCCTTTTCTTAGATTCTGAATAATCTTGGCTCTCCCAGTGAAAATGCTCCCTCATGGTATGCAGGGTTTCCCCAAAGGGATAATCCTCAGGAGGAGAGGCTGAAGGAATAGATTCTTCAGCATCAGAATCCTCATAGGGAGGAAAAGAGTATCCCTGTTCAGAAGAGGAGTCACAGGAAATTGAAACCTGATCAGAAGATGGGAACCCCTGATCAAAGTAATTAGGTCTTCGGCCATTTTAAGCATCTGCTTCTTAGGCATGGAAGTCTGTCCAGGAGAATGCTGTACTTGTTTCTTTGTCCTTAGAGCTGTTTTAGTCTTTGTCTTTGAAACTGACGTAGGCTTGACATATAATTGTGTAGGTCTGAAAACACCCTCAGAAGCCGATGCCTGCTCACTGGCTCCAAACCCATCTGAGGGAATAGTTTCCGAGGGTCCAATACCTTGAGTATCCAAATGCCTAGTCGGTAGCGGCCTGTGGCTCTAAGGTAGTGGGCGTCAGGGGCTGCAAAAGCGCCTCAATGAGAACCGGCGACTGGCCTAACAGGGGCCTCGTCGGTTTTGGACCTCGGATGCCTGTCCTTTTCCTTGCACTTTTTGTAAACTCCGGTCGTCGACTGTTCCGATGGCATTATATAATTAAACCTTCGGCCAAAGTAATGAAAGGCAAAATCGTACCGAAGCTTAATAGTGCGTTGGTTAAATCAAGCACAAAACTGACAGCTAGCAATGTCGTGATCAGGGCCTAGGCAAGGAATACAGTAAGAATGAAAATCCTTATGCAGTATTTGCTTCCCACAAGAAATACAATTGTTAACTTTTTCTGACATCGGTCTGGAGCAAGAAAAAAGTTTCCCCAATGGGGTACTTAGCTTTAATGAAAACTTCGGATCTGAAATTTGATTTTGAAACTCTCAGGAGTCGGCCGACCGGCACTTGCGAACTGCTTTTGCTTCGGGCACCATGCAGCAAGAAAGACTGAAGAAAATGGCATTGCCTGCATCTTTTATACCCCTGGTGCACTGACGTCAGGGAAGAGGCGACAGCAACCGACACCGGACCAAGACTTTGGAATTCAGGCCAATTGTGGGTAGCCTGCCAGCAGGATAACCCAAGAGTAATGACTGCAACAGTGAAACACAATGAACATCAGATCTAAAGTCCACCCCTTTCCACTACACTAGTAGAATAAACCTTGATGTTCTGTGGGGGCATCTGTCTTGGAGGGAGTAATAAAACTGAACATCCTGAACCAGCCATCCATAAACAGTCTGCATAGATACTGGCTGATCATTTTTCTTACCATCAAAGGAAACAAAGTTGGTTAGACTTTTTTTAAATCTTTAGTCTTATCCAGGTAAAATCTTACATGTCTGTGGATGTCTAAAGTAAGAAGAATTCTATCTCCTTTGTCTAAGTTCAGGGAAGAACACTGGGAGTTAACAGTCTGGTTTAGTGTAAATTCAGAAACAAGCATTGACAAAGGAAAAGTTGGTTCTGAGACTTGCCTTGTCCTTTTGGAAGGTTAAAAAAGAGTGAACAGACATTAAGGTCTGCAATTTAGATAACATACTCATACAAGTCAGAATAATGAGCAAAGCAATCTTCCAGGAAAAAAAACTGGAAGCCAAGAACAACTGGCTACAGTTTCAAAAGGACACAGACAAACTCTGGCAGTTGGTACAAATAGTTAAGGCTGTAAGCTGTAGTTCTCTTGTGGTACATGGTTTGATTCCCTCAACCCTCAAAGGATTAGTGTGTCACCTTGAGCAAGTCAGTTTACCAGAGAATACTCCCAGATTGCCCTTGAAAAAGGACTATATCCAGTGGGCCTACCTGTTTAACATTTTCCCTGGAGGTCAAAGTTATTGTTAAGCAGTTATGGCTGGCCAAGTTTGCAGAGGACTATGCCATCATAACTCTCCACAGGACACCAAGACCCTCCAACAGGGCCTTTCCAAAACTAACAGTTGATGTAAAAACCATGGTCTAAACTGAATGGCAAGAAATTTACAATAGTAACCTTTAGCAAAGCAAGAAGTCCCTAGTAACTGTCATTAACACACGCCTGAAAATTGCTCCAGTAGTTAGGGACCTGGGAACCTATAAAGATAACAAATATCCTTCGATCACCATGTATCCACTACTGTAAGAAAAGTGCTTTTTCATCACATACACTATTTCTCACTCATCAGGCTGGTCATTAAGTATAGTGCTCCCTTCAGTATGGGGTCTATATCAGAAGTGCAAACTTTCAAAAGATCGAGTCTCATATGGTTGACACCATATGAGCGAAATTTTGAAAGCTCACACGTTTCAGAGACAGCAATAGGGAATATTTCCCTTTACTTCACTGTAGTGCGATCTCACAGTTGGTATACTTAAGTAGCGAGGGATGTGGGGGTGCAGGGGGGCTTGCTCAGAGCTTTCGTGTAGGTTTTTTTTGTATTTGTTTATTTTTATTATATGTTCGATGTTTTTAAACTTCGCTCATATGGTGTTAATCAAATGAGCGTTGAAGTATTAAAACTTCGAGCATATAATATAGACCCCAGTATGTACCTGTCCGAACATTTGGCAACTTAAATGCCGGCAATGCTTTCTTACCGAGAAAATCAAAGCACAAATAGTAAAAACTTTGCAGACTTTCTCAAAGGCATGCTCTCTTATCAGTGCCATACCGGCTACTGAGGGGTGATCTCTGCCTCACTAACAGAGCCTCAAAAGACCCAATCCTGTCATACTTACTGCACATTTGCAAGTCCAATGGGGCAGACAATGCTCAACAGATCCAAATCTCTTTTGCAACATAAATGTTGGAGGAAAAGATATGTATCAAAAAGAATACCACTTAATTGGATTAGTCTTCCTCTCCATATAAAGTACTTCTCTTACACTAGTCAAATGTAACCTGGACAAATGGATGGTAATCACAAATTTACCCCTGGTTTAGTTCCCTTGTCCATCTTGGATAAAGGCAACATGTAAATGTTCCTCATCTCTGGGATATTTCTCCTTAACATACAAGGGCTACAAATGTCATGGGAATCTATGACTAGCCTTCAAAAGATCCTCAAAGATCAAGAGCCTAACAAGTACATGTGAACTTCTTCAGCAGACCATTTAGATCCCGAGATGGTACCACCTGTTTTCTAGGTAGTCTAATATGTAATACCCCTTTCAAAAACTGTTTGACTTGCAAGAAAAAGGAAAGGAATCCAGTGGCAGACAGAAATGGCCAAAAGGTGTACACTGATACAAGTGCATGCAAGGATGAAGTGAGCAATTCACACATGAATTGGACAACCAGTGGTGCCCCCACTTTGGACTGGTCTTGTTTTCCATTATGGCACCAACTAGAGAATATTTTCCATTAAGCTAATTGACTTCCTATTAGCAAGTTTCCTTTTAGCACTTGTTGCAAGTCCTCACAAAAAAGGTGCCTAAATGGCACCAAATACCTATCATCCAAACAGTTACATGGAGATTTTTGAATATTGGGGTGGGTTAGGTGTCTCTTGCCCTGTGTGAGCAAGTTTATGGTAACTGCTCCAGCCAGCTGCATAAGAAGGGACAACCAATGTCATCTGGGTCAAAAAAGGGAGTCACCAGTCCTAATATGGCTGACTGGGAGCCTCAGTCCGGCTATGATACAGTCAAAATATCTAACAAATACTGGTAAGATTGTGAAATGTTCCAAATTAAATAAAATCATAGCTTCCTAAATACAAACAAAATGTAAAAAACTGGGAAGCTCCTGGGTACCCCACTATCCGTCTCCCACAGGTCAGCTGAAAGAAGCAAACACTGGACTGTACAAAGCAACTTGTTAACAGCTCAAAGTTTTAATCAGAAATTGGAAAGCCTAAGTGGCAAAAAAAAAAATACTGCATTTGGGCCAGAATGACCCTGTTGTGAACTGTTAACTGGGAAAAAAGGAAGTGATGGCAATTATTTGGGAGATGATCATACTTGACCACCACTGGCACTAGTAGAAGCAAACAGAATGTTAGGGTGAAGTGTGATGGTGATGGACTCCAGAAATGTAATGCTCACATACTGCCAGGTCCTGGTCGGGCCAAACTGAGTACTGTGTGCAGTTCTGAAAACTATACAAAAGCAGGAGGACATCAAACTATTGAATGTGGTCCACAGACAAGGCACCAAAAGGGTGTGCAGAATGAAGGGTTAAGAAGATGGAGAGAGACTGCTACAAGATATGTTCTTATGTTTAGCAGTTGGCATACAGGATTAATTAAGGCTGTGAACCGTAGTTCCTGTGGTACAGGGTTTGATTCCCTCAGCCCTTATTTGCCTACTGTGTAACCTTGAGCAAGTCACTTAACCAGCCACTGCTTCCAGGTCACCTTTTCAAATGGGAACTTGTACTCAGTGGGCCTAGCTGGTTAACAAATGCATATTAATATTATTATTATTATTATTATTATTATTATGAGCTTACTAGGACAAATACAGGGGATATGACACAGATGTGCAACATCATATTAAGATGATGGGAAGGGACACACTGATCAGAAAGGATGGCATGAGTTACGGACAAAAGCACATATGACATCAATTATTTGAAAAAGTACTTTTGTAGATCCAACAAATAAATACCTGTGGACTCATGGAAAGGCATACAAAAATCAGTGTTAAGACAGGAAATCCACGGAGGAAATCAAGAAAAAATGGCATACGGAAAAAGGAGAGAGTGGGATGGAATGGAAGCATCACATTAAACGCACTAAGTGACATCTTCTGTCCCAAATCACTTGTATAGTGTACTCACTCACAAACTATAGAGGTTCTGGTTTCTTTTTCATTTGCTAATAATGTTGTGGTGCTTCACTGTGTACAAACTTACAAAGCACCATCTCCACCAATATCTGTTTCATATAAATGTCTTCTTGAGTAACGTCTTCAACCTACAACCTGATATAGAAGTTGCAATTTTCTCCTTAGATTTCATTTCATCAGCTCAAGAATGTTTTCTCCAGAACCAGTCTTCATCCTACTTCTCCCTTTCTCATCAGCAAAGAGATTTTCAGATTGCAAGACTTTTAGTAGTGGGGTATCTTTTATTCTTAACTCATGTTTTTGTTCTTCAGAAATTAAATTTCCTTTCAATATTGAATATCTAACAAGGCCTCTTTGGTCCTGATGTGCAATATGAATTTTACTTTTTAAACTATTGTACTGCCATTGTTTCTGTACAAATTTTAAACAAATTACATTTTTGGGAGCTTTTCTCGTCTGGTCCAGTATAAAAATGGATTCTGTCTAGTAGGATTAACTTGGATAGCAAACTAAATAAAGTAAATCAGGATACACACAAGGCTGCTGAGAATAGGCTCCAGAATCCACAATGAACTTGAAAAATACCAAAGAACGAATCTGTGCAGAACTGCTTTATTACAACACACTAGCGCTTTCACAAAATCCTTCTTCAGGTGTAAAGCTAATACAAAAAAACACACCTTAAATAGCCAGGTTGAATAATCACATGATGCACTCTAATTTTTAAAAGGAAACCTTAAAATCAACTATTAAAACATACATATAAACTATTAATAAAACATACACCCTGCATAAAAACATATATATAATATTATATATATATAAACATATTGTTTAGTAAAAAAAATATATATATAAATAAAAAAATAAAACAAGAATTACCTATGCAAAGCCCTTTTACTAAGAACTGGCTTCAAGGGCACATGTTCATTTAAACCATGACCATAATTGGCTCTGAGCATAACTATCCACCTAGCCTCTACTTCCTCAGTACTAGCTCTAATGTCACCCACTCTTACACTCTCATATGTCCTAGAGACAACCATAAACATAGACTTATGTTGTACCCCCATAACTTTGCACATGCTTAGCTAAAGCATTAGTGTTACTCCCTTTACCTATATGGTAATAATGCTCTCTTATTCTATCTTTCAGGGTACGATCTGTCTTGCCTACATAAAAACATTTACAGGAAATACAGTTAGCTAAATAAATCACGTGCATAGTTTCACAGTCAGCCTGCACCCTGACATCATATACTCTACCTGTGTCTGGATGTGCAAAGAAAAGTTGTTTATTAATATACTTGCACTGTCAGCATTTACCACATGGTCTGGTACCAGGTATTGTCAAGGCATACTTTACTTCCTTAACATTACACAACCTTCTTCTTAAATTCTTCTTATTCTTAAAAGTAAACTGAGGTCTGGGGCCTAAAATTTCACTTAATTGTGGATCAGTTAACAAAATATCCCAATGTTGACTAATAATTTCAGTGCACCTCATAGCATCTCTTGAATAAGGAATGCAAACCTTAATATTATTGGTCCTCTTGATATTACCACCAGCTAATCTTTTTGAAAAGTACGGTTTGGCCCTACTCTCTCTCAATTTAGTAATTTGAGTAGCATTATACTCTACCAGCCCATGATCATAACCTCTCTCTGTAAGCTCATTTATGGTCTTGAGTTTCTGCTCTTCAAATTCACTATTCTTTACACTTAATCTAGAAGCCCTATAAAACTGATTCTGGACTACATTTCTAAAAACATAGTCTGGATGCATGCTATCTCTAGATAGCAAACCATTAACATGACACTCCTTTCTATATAGTCTAGTTGATATCACATTGGAACTGTCCTTTTCCACTATCACATCCACAAATTGTTTTTACTGGCATCTGAATGATTCAAAGTAAACCTCAAAAAGGGGGTAGTGTTGTTAATGTACTCAACAAAGCTCATTAGTTCTGGAACTAAACCTCTCCACAAAATAAAAAGGTCACCTACAAACCTTCTATAAAAATGATTAAAAATGAGCTTAGAGAGAGAGGACCAATAATATTAAGGTTTGCATTCCTTATTCAAGAGATGCTATGAGGTACACTGAAATTATTAGTCAACATTGGGATATTTTGTTAACTGATCCACAATTAGGTGAAATTTTAGGCCCCAGACCTCAGTTTACTTTTAAGAATAAGAAGAATTTAAGAAGGTTGTGTAATGTTAAGGAAGTAAAGTATGCCTTGACAATACCTGGTACCAGACCATGTGGTAAATGCTCACAGTGCAAGTATATTAATAAAGAACTTTTCTTTGCACATCCAGACACAGGTAGAGTATATGATGTCAGGGTGCAGGCTGACTGTGAAACTATGCACGTGATTTATTTAGCTAACTGTATTGCCTGTAAATGTTTTTATGTAGGCAAGACAGATCGTACCCTGAAAGATAGAATAAGAGAGCATTATTACCATATAGGTAAAGGGAGTAACACTAATGCTTTAGCTAAGCATGTACAAAGTATGGGGGTACAACATAAGTCTATGTTTATGGTTGTCTCTAGGACATATGAGAGTGTAAGAGTGGGTGACAGAGTTAGAACTGAGGAGTAGAGGCTAGGTGGATAGTTATGCTCAGAGCCAATTATGGTCATGGTTTAAATGAACATGTGCCCTTGAAGCCAGTTCTTAGTAAAAGGGCTTTGCATAGGTAATTCTTGTTTTATTTTTTTATTTATATATATTTTTTTACTAAACAATATGTTTATATACATAATGTTATATATATATATATATATATATATATATATATATATATATATGTTTTTATGTACGGTGCATGTTTTATTAATAGTTTATATGTATGTTTTAATAGTTGATTTTAAGGTTTCCTTTTAAAAATTAATTAGAGTGCAACATGTGATTATTCAGCCTGGCTATTTAACGTCTGTTTTTTTGTATTAGCTTTACACCTGAAGAAGCATTTTGTGAAAGCGCTAGTGTGTTGTAATAAAGCAGTTCTGCACAGATTCGTTCTTTGGTATTTTTCAAGTTCATTGTGGTTTCTGGTGCCTATTCTCAGCAGCCTTGTGTGTATCCTGTTTTTCATTTCTTACAGCTGCGGAGGTTTCTGGTGCTTGGCCTTTTGTGTTTTTCTCATAAATAAAGTAAATGTTTAAATTTCAATCAGTAACCAAAGCCTTCTTGTCAAGCTAATAAAGTATAAAGTATGACTATGTCATATAAGGTTATTACTGCAGTAGGATACCATACTCATGAGAATTATCTGCCAATAGGAGGTGAACGCCTGACTTCCAAAAGCTTTCACAATGTCCACTGCAAAAAGCCAGGATGTTGACCCAAGGCCTGGCTGAAAAGGAAGGCAATCCACACCATTTTCAGTTTCTTCATGCAAGAATGCTTACAGTTCCCTTGCCCCGTTCTACTAACCCTGAGAGCTTACAATATTTGATTGGCATAGGCAGAACTGGGAGCTCCATCATTGCTCACAGTTGGGCGTCTCCCAGGGACTTCTGAGGAGTACTGACTACGATTTTTTCATAATAATGGAAACAGCAAGTCACCCTGTCTTCAATCACCTGCTTCTTCTATAGATGGACAAAGGGAGCTTATACTGCAGAAGTGACCCTATGTAAACATCTACTACTACGGCAAATATTGTCACACAATCATATTATGCTCATCACAGGGGTTATTACTGCATTATGACTCCATAACATGAGAACGGTATCAAAACAGTTGCATGTTACATGGCAAGTGGCAATTACATACCTTGAAAAAAAGCAGTAGTGAATTCCACCCTGCCTTTGAAGATCCATCATGCAGCAGTTGAAAAAGATGTGCAATTGTCCAGGTAACTGCTCTGTAGACAATTTTAAAGAAAGCTACTGCCCTAGTGGGGTGGGCCCTCACAAATGCCCAAGGTCCACCCAATTTTACACCTAACAGAATAAATGTAATGCAGTTGGCTAACCCAGTCTGTATACTTTGGAGACTAGTTTCTTGTTCTTGAATGAAGGACCCAAAAAGCTGATTTGACTGTGTACTCCCCTGGCTTAAGAAAAAGGTATAGGGCTGCAAACGGATGAACACCCCATTAATCTCCAGCTGATGGAACCTTTTAGAGCTGCAACAAGTCAAAGAGGATACTTGGCAAACCTGGAAATGGAAACAACAGCCAGCAAACTATTGGGAGCAACTGGAGATACTGGGCAGCCACTGACAGACGCAATATGTTTCTCCGTGTCATCAGTTTGAACTCTAGCATTCAAAGTGCTTCATTCAACTTGATGGCCAGTTCCATATTCAGGATTTGTAAACATTACTGCCAACATGCTGCAGCATCAAAACATGTCCTTCAACAGGTAGCATTGTCAGAAAGATAATTATCACATTCCAAGATGGCTGTAGACTAAGCAACAGGCTGATTAACACTTTTCCAGCAATGTGAAAACTGAGAAATCATTTTAAAAGCCAGTAAAATATATACATTTGGGTAATTCAATTACTGACTAGTAATTATACTGCATGGATAACAGAAGAAGAAACTGGAGAATGTAAGCGAAACTCAACTAGAAAAGGAGCAACAGCAGCAGCAGCACTGGCTGAAAGAACCTTTCAGCTGTTCAAGAAAAAAACAGCAAGTTACAGATTTAGTATAAGAGAGCTTTTGGTACTTCAGAGGAAAAACGAATCCAATCCACTCAGATATGTTTAAAATATGTGAGATACAGGTGGAATATGCCAACTCACTTGACAAATGGAGGAAAAAATAGAAGCTTTAAGTAGCTTTTCATATGAGCTGATGAATTGTAGAAATCAGAATGAAATGAAGGAAAGACTGGTTACACAGGATACTTCTCAAAAAGAGCAGTTTCAAAAAGTTTTGAAAGTACACACAGAAATCATGAGACTTTTTTTTCCTATACTACAAAAACTGGAAGGAACAGACTCCATTAATTTTATGACAGTACAAACAAGCATCTAAGATTTGTTATTTAAGAGGTACAAACAAGCATCTAAGATTTGTTATTTAAGAGGGCACATTGTATATATGTGTGTGTGTGTATATATATATATATATATATATATATATATATATATATATATATATATATATATATATATATATATATATATATGTGTGTATGTATGCACTCTAAATCTGGCTTTCAGAAAGCAGATGAGAATTACATTAGAACAAATGTAAACATACCAGGAGAAAGAGCAGTTCCTGACAAACCTGTGGCATAAGGCAAATGTACTGCAATTGAGGACACAAGTCTTTTTGGAAAATTATTATTCATTGTACACCAGGCAAAAGAGAAGCAAGTTTATCTCAGCAATCAGGGAATGTCAACAGACACTTGTCAGATACAAATTGCTACATCTAGCTGCCTTCAGAATAAATTTCCTGGAGGACCGAAGACATTTTTGGCTGCAGAAGAGCCTACGGAGAAACTAAAGTTTAACAAAAAAAAAAGTAAGCCAGCTGAAGGGAACTCTGCTTCTCAACCTTCTGACAATATCAACCTGGTAGAGTGAGCTTTTATTTTCTGCGGTACAGGCTTTTTCTCATGATGATAAATGCAAAGTATAGAATCTCTAAAGCCATTTAGACACGGTCACTTTAGAAACAGAATTTCCCATTTTAGGGCCAGAAAAGGAAATGAACAGTTGGTCTGAATTATGCATTGTGTTAGTCCTGTCCAGATAAAATCTCAATTGTCTATGTACCATTCAATGAATGCAGACAGTATTCCCCTTTGCTAGTAAAATTTTGGAAAAATACTGGAAGGTCAATAGTTTGATTAATGGAGAAATCTGAAATGACCTTGGGAAGAAAGGTAGGGTTTGTCTGGAGTGATACTCTGTCCTTGTGAAAGACAAGATAGGGCTGATTAATGCATAGAGCATGGAGCTCTGAAATACATCTAGCTGATGTGATGATGACTAGAAAAAGGGACTTCAGTGATAAAAATTTGATGTCACATTTCTCTGCAGGCTCAAGGGGGGGGGGTTGAGTCAAAGACTGAAGAACTAAAGTGAGGTCCCATGGTTCAATAGGCTGTTTTATTGGAGGTCTGTTATGAGAAGCTCCTTTCAGAAAGGTTTTGCATAAACTGTGAATAATCAGGGGAGAGTTTCCAAAACCGTTATGAAAGTTTGAAATAGCAGCTATATAAACTCATATGGTAGAGGCTGCAGCTCCATTTTTGAAAAATGTTGATAAATAGTGAAGGACAACAGTACATGGAACTGAATATGGATCTAGTTTTCTTTTCTTAGACCAACCAGAGAATCTCTTCCATTTGTCTAGATAGAGTTTTCTGGTGGATGGTTTGTGTGAGGCCAGAACAGTATCATGTACTGGAGAGGAAAGGTTATCCTGCCTGGTGATTGGTGGAAGTGGAGAAATCAAGCTGTCAGCTTGAAACTGGTCAGGTTCAGATTATTCAACCCTTGGGGGTGAGAGATCAGGTCTGGAGATGGATCCAAAATTTACGATCGTCATAATAGGTTGAGGCCAGAGGAAGGGGAAACATACTTGTCAGGGGCTATGAGGATCACTTTGCTTTTCAACCGAAGTGCTTTCTTCAAAAATTGGGGAATCAGAGGAATTGGGGGATAGGCATACAGAAGTCCCATGGGCCAATTGTGGTTCAGAGCATCCCTCTGGGACTGCCCCTGTGGGGGAATTAGCGTGAAGTAGCTGCTGCATTTGTGGTTTGACAGAGGGGCAAATAGGTCGCAGCAAAGGTGGCCCCAGCGGCTGAAAATTTTTGCCACTGTGCTGGGGTTGAGGGAACACTCGTAAGGTAGGAGAATACATCTGCTCAGCTTGCCTGCAATCACACTGGAATCCCCTAGGATATGCATTGCTATCAGAAAGTGGTTAGAAGCTATCGTCCACTGCCAAATTCTCATAGCTTCTCTACATAGGGGTTAAGACTTGGCTCCTTCTTATTTGTTGATATACCACACTACCGACATGTTGCCTGACTGAACTGTAATCGCCCCAGAAAAAGAACAGATTGGAATGCTTGCAATGCTAAAAGCACTGCCCTCAGTTCTAGGACACTGATATGCACGTGGGCCTCTATTGTGAACCATGTGCCTTGGACTGTCATACTCTGAAAATGCCCCCCACTTGGGTTGAGAAGGGTGGAAATGGCGGCTCCAAAGTTCTGTCTCAGGTCTCATCCACCAAAGCAGGTCCTGTTTGCATCGATTGGTTATTAGTACCTGAAAACAGAGGGGGTGACAATTTGGGAACCACTGAGATAACATAAGCCACTGAAGTATCCTCATGTGAAGTTTGCGAGAGGTACTACTGGTATAGCAGCTGCCATGGACCTCCTGCGCTGAGGCTCTGTTTTGGTAGAGTATCACCTGGAGTTGAAGTCTCGGTCTTTGTAATCTGTGATGTGGAGCGGGTGGCGTAAACTGCTCCAATGAACTCTATGGACTGGGTCAGAGTAAGACTGGATTTCTCCCAATTTACTGTTATTCCCAATAGTCTCACCAGGGAAAGAGTGTAATTCAAGGCTGTTACCAATTATGCTTGGTGGGGGCGGTAAAGGAGCCAATTGTCCAAATATGGAAACACCCGGAATCCTTGCAGCCTCAAATGAGCTGTGACTACCGCCATGCACTTGGTGAACACTCTGGGGGCTGTAGAGAGTCTGAATGGCACAGTGCGAAATTGGTAGTGATTGGCTCCTACCCAAAAGCGAAGTATTCTCTGAGAGCGTTTGTTCATTTTGATGTGGTAATACGCATCCTGGAGATCCATAGAGCACATCCAATTGCCGTTTTCCAGGAATGGGAGAATGGACTGAACCGTGACCATCCGGAATTTCGTTTGGTTGACAGATTTTTTTAAATTGCCAAGATCCAAAATTGGTCTCCAGTCCCATCTTTTTTTGGCACCAAAAAGAACCTTGAGTAGAATCCGGATCCGCACTGGTCTGCTGGTAGGATTGCTTGGATGACTCTTTTTTTGATGCAGCTTTTTTATTTCTACAGCAGATTCTTCCCTTTGTCTGGGTGGAATGTTGGGAAGTCGTGTAGGTTGTTTTGGGTAAACATTGAGGGGAATGGTGTAGCCTCTGATTATAATCTTCTGCACCCAACGGTCAGAAGTTATAAATTGCCATGCAGTGTGGTGCAGACAGAAACGTCCCCTGACTGCTTCCAGAGGAAAGCAATCGGGCCACTCTTCAGAAGCGCAGGTAGGGCTGTCCAGAGAAAGAATCTCTGGGTCCCTGGTTACAAGGGCCACCTCTACCTCAGTAGGGGTGTCTTCTGGAAGAGTTACCCCCTCTGCCCCTGGGGGGTACACTCGACAAGTGTGTCATGAAAAGAACCCTGAAATTTTTGTGCCACAATTTTCCACTCCTCTGGTTCCTGGAGAAGAAGTGCTGCACAGTGGAGAAGTGTACAACTATGGCAGACAGAGCAGACAGGGTCTTGCCGTCCTTTTCAAACCAGGGTAGTGTGTCCTTCACTTTAGGGCTGAACAGGGAAGAAGCTTCAATGTTCAGCAAGGAAGACTTAAAAGGGTCTGCGAAATCACAAAGGCACATCCAGGCATGCCATCTAATTACTATGCCTGAACCCGCAGCTCTGGCCGCCCCTTCGTTTGCATGTGATATTAACCTCATGGATGAGTTAGAGGTGAATTCCAGGGTTGCGAGCCGTGAGGCTACTTTGTCACTTACCTCGTCAGACACCTGTCCTGAGAGAGCTCCAGAGAGTTCGGAGATTAAATCTCTTTGGAGTCTCGTAAAATGTGCCAAATAGTTCAAAGACCATATAGTAAAGGTCGATTACACAAACACTCACTTTCCTAACCTGTCCACTGCCCGGGACACACTGTTGGATGGATGAACAGTCTAATTCTCTGGCGAGTTCCTTTTTCGTGGTCGCCGCCACCACCATAGCATTAACTAGTAAACCCTTAGACCAATGAGGGCTCTCCTCGGGAGGGGATAGGATTTTGTCTGGTCTCCAAGGGATCGGATCCACAGAATCAGGATTCTTCCAAGAGTGCTGCACCACAAATTGAACTAACTTGTCTGCAGGCAGGGTCACCCAAGAGGTAGATGGTCAGGCACGGAAAGCCTGCAGAAAGATGGACTCCTCAGAGGAAAGGCTGGTGGACTTCCAGTCACCTCTCTGTTTCAGCATTTCAAGGATGTCTGCATAGGAGACATTATCAGGTGGTGACTGTGGGGACCCTTCACCTTCATCGTAATCCGTATCTTCAGAGACTCCTCAGGGGAGTCCATGTGCTTCCTCTTGCATGATTTCTTTCGTGGGGGCTCCTCAGTGGGGGTTTCCAAGGAGGACTTGGAAGAAGGGGTGCCCTGCAACTGGGCCTTCTGCAGCTCTCGTACCCAATGTCCCAGGGCGGTGGCTTGTGTCAGCTGCAGTTCAGGGGGAAGAGGTTTCTGGGGTTCTGACTTCGGAGGAATGCTTCCTGAGGCAAGTGTGCTCTCCATTGCCCAGAAAGTGGGTCCATCTGAAGAGGGATGGCAGTCTGTAACAGAGAACAACCACCTTGGAAGTGGGGTCACACCCCACTTCTCCAAACCCACCTTTGAGGAAGGAGCCTCAAGAAGAAGAATCAGAGCCAACAGAGCCCCTGGCACCATGGACAGGACTGTAGATTCTGTTTGAACTGTACTCGGCACCGAAGAGCCTGCAACCCAATCCTGAACTTCAGGAAGGTTCGGTTCCATAGATACCAAAGACCAAAGGGATGGTCCCAAGGCCATAGTGAGGTCCACTATTGGCACCGAAACAGAGGGTTCCAAAAAGGACGTCTGAGCTACAGACTTTGAAACCTGTAAGGTCAAAGGAGGAGAGTATGATGGAATCCCTGGAGAGACAGTCCCAGGTCCAGCAAGTGGATGGGTCTTGGATGGAGTGGGAATCCCCCTAGCTGTCAGCAGCTGATCCACAAGGCGCATCACACCAAGTTCTGAAATGTTCCTGGTGGATCTAGTGGAGACGAGTCTGGACGTTCTAGGAAAGGACTATATATTTGTCCTAGGAAGGGGTCTACCGACAGGGAATATTGGGTCTATGAAATGGTGTCCAATGGCACCATTTTCTCTAGTTTGGAAACCGGGAGCAATGGGGTTAGTATTGGAGTGATTGGTACCATAGATGGAGTCTGTGCCAAAAAGGCGGTCGGTACCAGAGAAGCCAAGGATGGCTCAAAGTCACTAGTGGAGTCGAAGTTATAGGTACCGAAGGTATGCTCGGTGGCACTCGGTGCCAAAGAGGAATCAGTTATCAGAGCATCGAATGTCTGAGCCGTGGACAATGTCGGTGCCAAAACAGGCGCCGAAGGTGATATAACAGTTGACAGAACCAGAGTCGGTGCCATGGCAATAGGCCTAGGTTTCAGAGACATTTTTGGTATTTTTGACTTGTAGACTTGCCCAGGTCACCAGAGGGTGAAGAGGGTACAGAATGCAGTCTTTTCCTGTCTTTTCTGGGGGGGGCCTCCATTGCAGAAAGTCTCCCTGAAAAGAGCGTCTTTAGGAGGCCCTTTAGAATCGACTTGTTTTTCCGTTCATTTAACGTGCACTGACTGAAACCTTTACAAACAGAAAATGAGGGCTGTACCAAGAGATGGGGCACCCCCAAACAATATACACATTACTGCAAGTCACTGTTAGGCATTTTCCTACTACAAGTATAACATTGCTTGAACTCAGATGTAACTTTCTTCTCAGACATAATGAAGCACCCAGAATCTCTCAGGTTGTAAGAGAAAGGAGAAGTTTTTTTTTTTTTTAGGTAAAGAGAGGAGAGAAAGAAAGCAATACCAGCAATGGTATTAAAGAAATTCCCCAGAGGGCAGGGAGAAAGTCCATACCACCAATGGTACCAAGACTACCAACAAGTATAAGGATAAAAAGGTTTAGCGATAGAGCATGAACAATAAGGGTATGAAGAAAAAGCGGAGAGAAAAGGAATAATACACTCACTAAAACACAAATGACAAGAAAAAAGTCAAAAAAGTTGAACTTAGCTTGAGAGCTGGCTTGAACGCGGCTTTACAGCAACGCAGCAAACGAGATCTGGGGTAACAGGGAGAAGGGTATCATGGGTAAAAGGTTAGGTCAAGAGGTTTTGGGAGCTTGATATAAGGCCAGCTCGGTTCTGTGGATGAAACAGATTCCCATCAGTGATGAATGGGATGAAGATTAACAACATCAGATCTAAAGTTTAATAAAATAACAAAAAAGTAAGCCTGCTGACAGGAACTCTGCTTCTCAATCTTCTGACAATATCAAAGCCACAGTCAGATTTTACTAATGAAACCATTTCTGCTCTATCAAAGGATAAATGCCTGAGCTTAGAAAATAACTCAGCAGCTGACTAGAAGAATTAGAAATGCTTTGGACTTGAACCAAAGATTGGTGTTTGAAGATTGCGATGATCCAAAAAAAAAAAAAAAAAGAACCACAATATGAAATTAGAAATTATGTGGGGCAAAACTTAACTGTAAATACCATTAGTTAAAATTTAGACATATGAAAATACAGTTGTGTAGATAAGTTACCATAATGGTAGATGTTTGAATAAATCACTGTTGTAGTATTCTTTACAAATGGGACTTACCTACTAGGATACCCTGTATATCTGTCTAGTCTACAAAGTTCAGGCTTCTTCCTTGCATGCCATACATGCACCCTTACCATGAATGTACTTGTATAGAGAGAAGCCATGGACATGCCAAAATGTGCCTCAAAGGAGGAATACTGAAGAATACAGTTCTAAGTTAAAAGCTAGGAAAAAAAAAAAGATGGGGAGAAAATGTTAATGACAAGGACGTCCTACCCTGGCCAGAGGAAGTTATGCTGACAGAGAGATGGAGGGAGGGAATATGTGCTGCAACAGTGACGTACTTGAACATCAACTGTAATGCAAGTTACCCAACAATTGTTATCATGTTCTTCATACTGGTGTAGAATCTGAAAGTTTCAAGTAGTATGAGAGGAGGTAGCTGAACTAGAATCTAGCATGCTCAGTAAGACCATTCTGAGAATCATCAAATTTGTAATGCTTAATAAATGTGTGAATAGAGGACAGAGTAGCTAGCTCTAAGATGGACCTATTATCCATACCTTTCAAAAAGGGTCCTGAAGTAGCAACTGCTGTAATATAGTGAACTTTAACATTTTGTTGAAGAACTGAAAGGGATAACAGAAATGAACAGAGAGAGAAACCATCTGAAAATGGTTTGTTTATAAACTGGCTGTCCCTTTTTTCTCATCATAACTTACAGGCTTTTAATTCTTTCCAAATGAAGTCAAAATTATCTGTGAATATCTGAGGAATGAAGAATTTTTTCTCCCTTATTTTTGGGTTAGGATAAAAACGAGAACTAAACAGATTAGTTAAGGTTAAACTCAAGTACCACCTTTGGCATGAAGGAAGGGATGGTTCTGAGACTCACCCTGTACTTGTGAAATGCCAGGAAAGGTCGAATACACAGAAGCTGTACTGCCCTATGCACAGCCTATGATGAAAGAGAAAGAATCCACAGACCCACTCTCCAGTACAGAGAGAGAGATGGCATATCATAGATGACTGCAGAATAAGCATTCTAGTGCTGATGTACAAGATCAAAGGGGACATTAACAACTATGGACAGTACAGAGGTATCAAACTCCTTTCACATTGCATGAAAGTGCTGGAGAGGATGAGTGATGAATGAACACTCTCAGTAGCAGAAAGTAACAGAGGACATGAGCACTATGGATTCACATCAGGATGAAGCACAAACTACCAGATGTTTGTAGTGGAGAAAGTAGAGAGGCAATCTCCTACATGGAGAAAGTGTATGACTAGGTTCTGATAAAGTCCTCTCAGGACTGCCAAAATCAGCTTTAAGTCCTAGAAACACTGATAGAATTTGTGCAGGCAAGTACAAGAACCCATTGACAAGTACAAACAGTGTTTGGACTCACAAAGGCATTCTCAGTGGAGGTGGGGGGGTTATCAGGGTTCAGCTCTGAACTCATTCTTGTTGACAATAGTGATGGGTTATTAAACAGGTTTGAAGGGAGAAATCAACAAAGTTGTACTCAGATGATATGGCAAATGGAGTAAATTAGAAGAAACTGAAAATCTGACGAGAATTTAAAACAGTGGAACAAGTCAATAGATTCAAATATCTACAGGGGAGGTTGAGAAGAAGGGAAGACTGAATGAGGAAGTCAAAGCTAGACTCAGAGGTGCTGCAACCAAATGGCGGAGTGTCTGGGTAGTGCGAGACAGAAAAATGACAAAAGCTGAAAAGTAAGGTGCTCAAAACAGTGGTATGACCAGTACTGCTGTATGGCACAGAAACCTACCTGCCTGAAATGGGTGGTAGGATGCACGCTGTGGGACAGATGAAGCAATGACTACAGAGTTATAGCCAAAATGGATCCAATTGCGGAGAAGGTAATAAAGAACACATTGCGGTTGTTTAGGCATGCGAGCAAAAAGTGAATGACAACTTGGTGAAAATCATTTGGAGAGATAGAAAGAAGGCAAGAGATAACAAGTACATCCTGCCAAGAGATGAATGGATTATGTGAGAGAAGACCTACAGGAGTGAGGCATGACTGTCAAAGAAGCAAAGAGTGGCCATGAATTGGGAGAGGTGGCTACAGTTGATTCACCACCCTTGCCCATGCAGCAAACAAAAATTGGGTAAAGGAGGTTGTGCATTCTGCATCATCAGCATCCTCAAAGACCTGAAGCAAAACAGTCTTCCAGCTTAAAACAGTTCATAAAAGAACTGGTTGCTGGTAAAAAGAGAGCTATGGTTAACCTTTCCTAACCCAATTTAAATACCAGGGAGGTGCCACTGTTTGCTTTGGTGGTCTAATGTGAAGTGCTCCCTTAAAGAACTGTCTGACCTGAAATAACTAAGATAAGGGAGGCACCAATGGCAATCAGGATGAAATGGCTGACAGATGTACTTTTACTGAAGTGTATGCTAAGGCAGAATTAAAGAGTTCAAAAAGAGATTTCCCCACTTGAGACAGATCCTGTCCTTTACTTCAGCATCAAAGAGAACATATTTTCTATTTATCTAAATATGATTTCCTAGAAGCAGGTTTTCTTGCCTCCTTAAATACTTACAGCATGTCCTTAGAATAAAGGTTCGCAAAGGGGATCAAAAACTTATCCAAACTGTTAGGTATAGGGTTTGAAGATTTGATGCAACAACGATCCCTTGCCCTTTGTTAAAAAGTCCACTTTGTGAGGTAGTTTATGGTAATTGTTGCTGGCCAGTTGCAAGAGAAGGGGAAATAAATGTTATCTGGGAAAAGGGGTCAGCAACAGCATTTTTGCAAGGTTCTTCCATAACTTCAGAAAACCTTTGGAAATCGGGGGGTGGGGGGTGAAATATAGAAGCATCCTTGTCCAAGGATTTGAAAAGGCACATGTCTCCCAGGCCTCTTGTAAAGTGTCCTGGCACAAAACAGTTTTAGCTGCTTATTGAATTTGGAGGCAACAGATCTTGTAAAGTAGCAGTAGTGTGTGTCTGACTCCAGATCAGAAAACTGCATGTGTGAATCACACCAGAGTCAATTTATAGCCATTCTTGGATGTTGATAGTCCAACACATTAAATTAGGTTCTACATGTCATGTGTGTGGCCCCTTTTAGTGGAACCTCTAAACATGCAGTATGACATGAAAGTAGTGTACCTCATAAAAATTATAAGGGGGAGGAGTTAGCATAAATGTTAAGGTCTTTACCTCAGACATTCAAGGTACATGAATTGATTCTGATTATCTGGTTATTAGGCTAGGCTTTTAATAATCTGCAAACCAATAGACTAGTATTTGCCTACGAACCTACTAGCCTACCTGAGGTATCTAATACTGGTGGACTATTTGCAAGATGACTTTGTGGTGTAGCAACAACTCTGTCCTGGATCAGTGCAGATAGTCTGCAATTGTACCGTGCTCTGAAGGAATGTAAATTGCCAGGAGAAAGAGGTTGTACTGAATGGCCAGGTCCCAGGCCATCATAGACGGTATGCACAAGGATGCAAACAATTCACTTTATTTTACACATTTGGTAATCAGGTAATCCCACTGGGTCTATGACCTCCCTTTAAGGGTGACCTGCCAGCAGTGTGTGTGTGCGTGTGTGTGTGTCTGTAATGTACCTAGCATCCAACGTTGGTTTACAGAACTTGTTTGTCCCACCAAGCAGTTCTTTCTTTACACAGAGGAGTACTTGAATTAATTAACAGACATGCTGGGAGTGTTGGGCCCATACTGACTTGCGGTGCCACTGCATCAATCTCATGCAGTCAAGCATAACGAATCATCAGACTGGATAAGACCATGAACCCCAGAGTCCTTGGGAATTCACCTGCTGTAATAATTTGTTGTTAGGAAAAATTAAGGAAATAAACATGATAGGTCAATACCTTTTTTTGGTCGAAGGAAAGCAGTCGTTAGTGATGTGTCTGGGACATATCCCAGAAAAAAAAATAGAGTGGGATGGATGCAGGTATGACTTCTTTAGGTTTAGTGACAATCCTAGCTAACTGAGGTGGTTCTTGGCAAGCTCGGACTGGATGGAGCTGAAATCAGAAAACTGGCCAAGTAAGGAAAATGTGCATATGCCTTGAAGCCAGCAGTAAGCTTTTATTACACCTTGGCTTTTGGTGAAAACTCTTGGACAAGTAGAGTACAAAAGGCATAGAAATATACTGATCATGTAACCCTAAGGCATAGAAACTTGTGAAGAATTACTCTGAAACTTGGAACCTCCATGAAGCTGTCTAGTCTGAAGAGATCTATAACAGGTCTCCACAAGACCTCTTTCCTGTGTTCGAGGAAAAGTTTGCAATAAAAACCTTTTCCCTTCTGATCTATAGGAACCGGTTCTATGACCCTCTAAAAATGTATGTCTGAAATGACTGGAGGAATCAGGTGATTTTGGTCTTTGGGAACCTACAGAATTTCCTGAGGGTTTACAGAAGGGTGCCCAGTGAAATTTGTAACCATTTTTTATGATGTCTAGCACACCAGTCGGTTGTGACAGATTTCCATACAAGAAGGGAAAGAGCTTCCCTGCAATTTTTGAGCAGGGAAGTGGATTTTTGACAAAGATAGTCAAATTATTCCTTTGATAATTGGATCTATTTGCCATTTCTTTTTAAACTGACCATTTTTGTATTTTTATTGTGTGGTTGGAATGTATTCTGAAAAAGGGGTCTTCGATTATTAGGATAATTCATTTGAAATTCAATAAACGGAGAAAGGAAGAGCTGTTTAACACCTTGCATAATTTTTTACTTCTTTCATCAAGCTTTTAAACACTTTCTATAAATATGTTACTAAACCATTCTTTATCTAAAGGTGCTTTTAAAAGCTGTACTTTAATGTTTTCAATGAAGACTGCAGTCCTAACAAAGCATGCCTCCTCAAAGCAGTATCAGTGGCAAGTGCCCTATCATCAGCATCCACAGCAGCTTAAGTACATTTAAATATGTGTTTAGATATCTAAGAAATATAATTAAGCATGTTTAAAAGGTTAGATTTAAGATCAGGATTGCTAGCAGTAATGTGCCCCCACGTCCACCTTTACCATTAGGAATAGGATTAGAAGGGGAAGTATTGATTACTTTACTAGCATTAAGATAAATTACAACTGGATCTGCTAAATGGGGAACATAAAAGATATAGGAACTCTGTTAAACGGATTTGTTTTTTTAGGGGCTGGAGGTTGAGAGTCTGGAGACAAGGAGACGGCCATAAAAGCATCTTCTAATGCCATTAACACTGGAAAGATGGCAACAGGGTTAATAGTGCCCATATGCAAAAGTTCATATCTTTGCTGGGAGTCAGAATCCTCCCTACCCTAAAGTATTCCACTTTGGGAATGGTGTCACTAAAAATCAGAAGATAATACAGCCTTTGCAGCAGATTAAAACTTGAGGGGAAGGGATATGCGAGGCATAATCAAGCCTCCTTTGGTCAGAGTCAATAAATCTTCATTTCAGAGGGAGGAAATGCTGAAGAAGGTTGACTAGAATGGAAGAACAAAGGGCTTTAAACATGTCCTGAGCAAAACTGAGCCAGTCTATTAGTTTCTGACTGGAAAGTGGAGTTGAGGATGGAAAAATATGCTTTGTTTGCTGTGTATGTTTATGCAGAACTCACAGACAATATGGTCTAACCTCAGTCAAAACTAGCCTAGGTTCTCTCCCTTCTCTGCAATCTCAGCCATACTGTTGCTAGTAACAGATGTGTTGGAGTCCTTAGGTATAATGGCTTCTAAAGGGATAACTTTAGATGGCCCAAGAAAATCTGACTGATCAGAGGCTGCAAGGATACCTACGTGGAGTTGTCCCTCTTAACCCAACCGAGACAAATGGATGTCTGTTTAATACGAAGCACTTCTCTACAAGATATCTTCTTTTGTGACTGAGGGGAAATGTCATTGGACAAGGTGGGCAACACCATGGCGGTCCAATCTAACATATGGACACATCTACTCTGAGGTAGTCTATGGGTACTCAATCTGCTTTAGTCTTTGGAGCAAAAGGCTAACAGACATCCATTTTTACAGTGTTCAACCCGTAAGTAGAACAAAATTCAAGTAAGTGTCTTTCCATGGAATCTGATGCTCAGTCACTTTTTCCTTTTTTTTCTTGAGAAATCATCCCAACAAAAAAAAAAAAAGAGGAAAAGTCCCAAATTAAGTACTTCTCTGATACTTTATGCTGAAGCCAAACGCAATGGATGTCTAGAAGTGATGCTGAACAAGGGTCTAAACACACACACTAGTGGCAAAAATATTTGACTTTTGACATGTCCAAACATTCCAGTTATACCTGCTCAAGCTATAAGTAGATTTTATGGCATTCGAAGGAGGAGCCTGCACTTTACAGACTAGTTGGATATACGGAGTAACCTATTTATAAGTCCCATTTGTGAAGAATACTGCAATAGTGATCTGATTAAGAACATCAAGGCTCCAATGATCCTCTAATCCCTTCCTTGCTTCATTTCTTACACCACAGACTATTTTGTCTTTCAATGAATCCTGCAACTTACTAAATTCAGTTTTTGTCAGCTTAGTAACTTAACCTCCTACAGCCTAATGCAGGATTTTGTGCACCTGTACAGAACAAATAAAAGGTTCTATCTAGTTTCACAATAACTAATGAAACTTACTGTTGCTGTTTTATCCTTCTTGTCAAGGAAGGGCAGTTTATCACCTTTGGGCAGAAATGTAGCAAAATGTACCTTTTTTACGTTTCTCTGTTCATTCACTCAAAGTAAGGGATAAATCAAATTGATGGATAACATATTTGGCTAATCTATATCGCAACTCTGGCTTGACCCTTCCGTCTTAAGTCTGTGGAATTGACCAAAAAAGAGTTTTGAAAGGAATTCTATCTTGTAGCCTATTTACAACATCTCTTTCACCTACATGACTGTGGAAATGTCACCCCTAAACATTTCTGTATTGTGTTGTGTCTTATTTACAGTAGAAGACTGAACCACTGGAAAGTGAGATTATATTGATGGGTGGTGGGAACTCCCAGCTTTATCAGAAACAGCACACTGAATGAGCAATCTTAGTCAAAGGGAGGGAAGATAACAGAAAAAGAAGGCTTCTGTGATCTGGGCTGCATTCTTTCCACAAAACTCCTACCCCCTTTTCACCACAATTCTGAAGAGGATCCCTTTTTTTCTGAAACAGCAGCCTTCTTTCTTCTTGCAGAAACTAAGGAAAAAGATGCAAATGAAAACAATTTGAAAACATATGCATATAAGAATGCAAACTCGTTACTCACACTATTATCTTCCAGTTCATGAAGTGGAGCAATTACATCCAGGGTTTTCATTTTGAAAAGTCCATTATACAAATAATGCTGTCCTTTTAAGGACAGTTCTCTCACATGTACTATAAATATGTATCTGCTCTTAGGTTTCCTCTGATAGAGGCATGACTACTGGAAATAATTCTAAGCAGTGCCAAATAGGGCCAGAAGATGAAAGCTCAGAAGAATAAATCTAAAAAGGATTGCAAATGATACCCAAATTAAAATTCATAGTCACTGGTTCAAGCTATAATGCTTGGTGACGTTATGAACCTACAACCAGATGGTCTTGGTGCAAATGCCTGTGAGGGAAACATTCTTATAAGCATGCACTGGAAGCCACAAACCAAGTGGATAGCAGTATTTTTCAATAAGCAGGTCACCACATGAAGACAAAACACAATGCAGTTACTAATACACTTGCAGGGGGTGTCTGGAAATTGCAAGCTGCTCCCTCCCTCTCTGGAAAAAGGAGACAACTGTTTTGTTTTTCTAATCATCATGAGTTCTCTTCATATAACATATGACAGGGAGACAGAGGTACAAATCTAACATGCAAACTGCTTTCTCCATGGGTTCTTGTCTTGAAAGAAAAAACGGAGATGAACTAACTGTTTCAGGACAATTCTGACAATTTTCACAAGCGGATAAGTGCTGGCCCTAAACGGCGTGATTTTTATGAAAGACACAAAAATGCCTCCTAAAAATATAGTCCTGAAGCTACAAGATACAGAGAAAAGCTGTAATGACCACCAAGATAGAAAGACTTTCAAAACAGAAACTTCACAGACACTGAACCAGCAGAAATGTAAATACCATGGAGAAGAAGGCATTTCTTAAAGATGGGCAGAAACACAGAACTTTAACTGCTTAATCAAATAAATGGGCTAGAATCCTGGCCTCTACAAGATCACAAGTGGCTGAAATGTTGTTGGAAATCTGCATATTGCCTGTGAATAATTGAGACCACAGTTTTACAACTGTCTAAAACAGGTTAGAACTTGCAACCTAACCATCTGTGCTGGACCAAGTGGCCTCTCCATCCAGCTAGACAACTTTCTTGACTAATAACTCTGGAGAATGAAACTTATACTAACTGAAATGCCTCTGAGATTACTGCAGTAAGTCTGATGGGAATAAGGGATCTGCATCATGAGTCATGGCTTGAGAGAAAGATGTCCGTCACCAAAATCTGAGGAAGACTTGTTCGGCTTACAACAGGATAGATTTTTGTACAACTGAGGACAAAACTGCATGAAGCCATATCCTTCTTGCCCATCAAGGTTAAATACAGCAGGACTGGTCTACTCTGAATTTTATGATTAGGCATATAATCGGACAGCAATGTGGGGGACGCTGTACTAGAATCTTGCCTGACACTAGACAGGGAATGCATTCACAGTCCCCTTGCCTCTTGGAACAGGGCAGAACAGAACAGAGTACCACATTTTCAACATGTGAAAAAGTCAATCTCTACGATGCGACACTACCAGAAGACTGCAATAAGACAGGACTCATAAAAAGAGGAATTGAAGAGGGGCTCAAGAAATCAATTAGCATGTTTTCATTCTCCAGCAATATGAAAAGCTGTAGGGTGCAACCTTCATCTTTGATCCACTGCCAGATTAGCATCACTTATATGTACAAGAAGATTATGAAAACATTTGTCCGGCTTATTTACATTCTGCACTGTGGACAGGCTATCTAAATGCATCACAAGACTAAATGGCCTCTGCTTTCTCTCCAAAGTCTCCACTCTAACGTGTACTATCTGTAGTGGTACTTGGTTAATATGGTGGAGGAGCACACTGCCCCCAGAACCTTTAAGGAGTTGAAATAGGTCTCCCACTGAACTGCTATCAGAGCTGTTGTAGATTATGCTGCAGGAAGGGGAATAAAAAACATACTAAGATTTGTGGGAATCAACTACCACTCCACAGTCCAGCAATTGGGGACGGGGGGGGGGGGGTGATATAGCAGCAGATGAAGATTTGTGAGAAAATGGTGACTCCATCATCTGACACCTCAGTCTTCTGCAACACTCGCATCCTCTCAAGAGTGAACACTGCATTACAAAACTATTCACCATCAAGTTCAGAAGATGCAACTGAGTATATGCTTGGACTCAGCATGGCATTTTCATTAATACCACCAAAATCACGAGCTCATGGTCTTCTCTGTGGAAATGAATGGCTAGTATTACAGACTGGTCAGACGAAGGCAGTCTTCTCACCCATGTTCAGAGAAAACTGCTCCAAGATAAGAGAATCCAAGGGACTGTAAACAAGGAATTACCTAAATGACAGATGTTACTAAGGAATCTCCCAACAGGATCAACCAGGAGCCAGTAGCTCATATAAGTATACATATACTGGCCTCCACCACTACAGCAGGCACTTCAGTAAACACTGAGTACAGACAACAGACCAAAGGAGTACTGTCATGAAAGAGCTGCCTTCCAAAGTAAATTGTAAATATACCCCCAGGACACACACTGATGCACCCAAAAGGCAGGCCTAGCAACACAATCCTTGTGCCATGCAACGTGGAGCATATCAGGTCACCAAAGGTAGTTTTTGGTGTGTGAAATGATTGATGAAATGTTCACCTAAACTACATTTGTCAAAAGTGGAGTTTGTCTTTGCCTCCACTGCTATGCGACCTGTAAATTGGTATAAATAAGTTTGGGAGCCGCCCCCCCCCCCCCTTGCCTATTTTGGGTTGTAAGTAGACTAGCCCCCTCCTCCTGAAAAAAAAAAAAAAAAAACCTTCTAAGGATATTCAATGAAGACAGTTCAGTGAGTCAACATGAATCCCTCCACAACCATAAGGCATAACATCCTGGAGTCACCATCCAGAAGGTGATGTGCTGCTGAAGATGCTGAGGTCTAGGATTTGACAAATATCCCCCATCCATTTCAGAGCCAAAAGGTGGGAGTAAAACCTTTGCCTTGCCTCCCTTTACATCAGCTGTTCCCTCCTAAAAGTAAACGTCAGAGGAGTAGCCCAAGGACTGAACCCCGGAGTACATCATTAATGACAGGTCTTTTGGAGGGAGTAGAGTCTTACCCTAATTTCCTGGGTTCTATTTGTGAGCCAGTTTGCTATTCAATGAGTTACATTGGGATTAACATTTAGCTGAGAGTGTTTAACAATAATAGTGGAGTTTGTGATGGTGTCAAAACAACTTTGTAAGGTCTAAATATGCAATGTGTACTGATTTTCCCTATTCCATTGCTTCAGTAACCTTCTTAAGGAAGATGACCAGGCAAAGCAGGCAGGATCTTGCCCTTGACAAAATAACAAGCTGGCTTGAGTCAAGAGCTTGCAGACCTCTGTCCTTATCTATCCACAGATAAGGTTAGTCAAACTTATGGGTTTACAATTTCTAGGGTCCATTAATGTCCCACATCTGTGTTGTGGGATGTCTGCTGACATCCTCCATTCGTCACAAAGCCTCTTTGGAGACAGATATTGAATAGCCTCTGTGGGGGTGGGGAGGGGGGTTGACAGGCCCTCTTTCAGCTTGGTCACTATTCAGCCTGGAATGTTATCAGGCCTCACAGAAGCAGTTTATTGGCCTTGGAAAGTGCACCGAGGACTTGTTCTTGGGAGAGAGGGGAAGGGGGAGATGCAGATATGTGATTTAGTAATGTACAGGGAGAGAGGTGAAGACACAGACAAATTATCTGCTAGGAGACTGGCCTATGTCCTCAGATTGTATGTAATATAATTAATCACTTGCTCCGTGGAGTGTTGGGCATTACTTCTGAGGTTTCTACCATAGTTAAAGGTTGCTATATGGTTGCATTTTGCCTGTGTGTATATTTTTATCTCATATCTAGCTTTGGTTGATTTGACCAGGTACCTTGTTAAGTTTTGAAAGAGCATACTGATAGCTGCATTTATTATTGGATGCAATGATTTTTTTTCCTTTTATTGATGGGTTTTTATTTTTAAATGTGTCGTTGTACTTGCTACAGTGGGAGATGACACATATATGCAGCTTTTGACATGTGAATAGAATCTGGCAGTAAAGGATTCCTCATATGCAGTGAGATCATCAGGTTAAAGGGGGAATGTTGAATCTTGCCAGGTAATCAATGAATTTTTGCAGATTAGCCTTCACATATCTGAATAATGAGGTATTTGATGATGCTTCTGGCTTCATTATTATGATGAATGTGGTTGATTTACTGTACAATTTGATGAGGTAGGAAGTTACAACTTTGTGGAAACAGAGCTATCCCAATTTGTGAGGACCAAGTCTAGGATTTTGTCTCCCCTAATTGAAGTGCAGACTAACTTGTTCAGAGAGTTTGTATTTATGAAGACTAGAAATGTCTGAACATATGTGTTCGGGGATGCACAAGTCTCCCAGTTGATTGAGGGGTAACTGAAGTTCCCTAGAAGAATGGTGTTTAGCATAATGTATAGGGACTTCATACTAGTCAGGTAGAAGGTATGAGCCAAAAATGGAGCAAGGACTAAAGTGAAGTGTCTCTATTTACATCAAAAATAAATGTACTTCAAGGCTGGTCTAACACGACAATGCACTCGATCTGCTCCATGTTCAAATCACCACAGGTAAAATCCAATACCACTTCCTTGCAAGATATAGGTCCCCCCTCTATAACTCAGGAGACCCATACCATGCATTTAAATGTATTCGAAACAGTAACCATCCAACAAAATACCATAGTCATGGGTGACTAATGACCCTGTTATTAACTGGGAATCCTATTCAACACCAAATGTACATGCACAGAGATTCCTGGATTTTGTAAACACAAATTTCCTGGACCAGATAGTCAAAACACCAACCAGGGGTGCAACCATACTGAATCTGGCCCTCAGTAACACGGGAGACTGCTGCATACCCCCTACAGTAATGCCTTCCCTGGTAAGGTCAGACCACAAAATGGTCTCCTTTGAAGTAAAAATAAAACCTGTTATATTCAGGAACTATTCTAAGGCTAACCTCCTGCTACTAAGTGAGAACCTGGCAACATTTCAAGCCCCCATAAACCCTGAAAACAGTGATGCCTATGCAGAACTTTTCACAGAAACCCTATACAAGCATGATAATAGCTGCATAGAGGCAGCTGTATCCACCAAGAAGAAGTACAGAACTCAAAAAAAAAAAGAACAAGACACCCTGGTGGAACCACAAAATCAATAGGCTGTATAACAGGAGGAAGAAAATCATGGCAAAAATTAAGATGTGCAGCACACAGCAGGATACAAGCGCATTCAAACTAAACAAACAACTTAGAGAACAAATAAAGTCTACCAAAGCCAAATTTGAGGTAAGTTTGGCCTCCAAGCTAAGGACAAACACAAAGCATTCTTTAGCTATGTCTGGAACCTCAAAATGTCCAATGCACAACTGTGTGCAGAGCTCATTATGAATGCAGCCACCTATACTGTGCCAGATGATACAGCAAACCTCCTGGCTGATAAATTCAGCTCCAAGTTTACCCCTCTCTCCCCCTTAACCTTCCCTCAGAAAATATCATCAAATACAACTCCCCCTACTATCATTAGGGAACAGGTCCTTAATGCTCTCTCTAAGACCAAGAAAATTGCATCAATGGGCCCAGACAATATTCTGGAATGCCTTTTAAGTAGCATGAAGCATGACCTACCAGGGCCTCTGTAATTACTATTTAACTGTAGCCTGCAAACAAGCTTCATGCCTCATGAATGGAGAAAGGCAACAGTCACCTCTGCACAAAGGTGGGTCATCTAAAGGCCCTGGAAACTACAGACCCACAAGTCTCACTAATCTTGTATGTAAAGCCATGAAAAGAATTATCATGGATATTGTCAATAGAGATGCAGTAAACCTCCAAACACTGGACCCAACCCAGTTTGGTTTCATCAAGGGCAGATCATACCTACGCAACCTGGTGGACTTCTTTGAGAAGGTCACCAAAGCAATGGATGAGGGCAAAATCATTCACACTGCCTACCTTGACCTGGCCAAGGCATATGACAATACCTCACTCGGGCACTGTCGACTAACTCAAGAGGTTAGGTACAAACCCATATGTCATCCATTGGATAGCCAAATGGCTCACAGACAGGACCCTGGAAGTTAGAATTGGTGAGTCCACCACTACAATGAAGCCAGTCACAAGTGCAGTCCCTCAGGGATCAGTCATTGGACTGTTCCTTTTGGTATTTACTTCTCAGAAGTCAAAGCCAATGTCAGTGGTCTCTGGCAGACTAAATTTACAGATGATTGCAAATTATTAGCTGTCACTGAATCTCACACTAACACAAATGTTCTCCAGGAGGGGCTGACACAGACAAACAAATGGTGTCAGAGCCATGGACTAAAACTAAATGCCAAGAAATGCATAATAGTATCCTTTGGGAAGTCATCCATCCCTGGTAACTATCATATTAAAAACACATCCCTTAGAGTTGACCCAATAGTCAAGGACTTAGGGAGACACATATAGTAATCTAGCTTTTGGCCATCACATGTCTACAGTGGTGAGGAAATAATTCTATGCTGTGCAACTTATAAACAAAAATATGGCATCTAAGTCCAAGGAAGTCATTGTTCCACTGCATTCAGCATTCATCAGACCTATTATTGAGTAGAATGCCTCCTTTGGTATGTACCTAAAGAGGCATATCCAACAAATGAAACATCCACAGAGGTTGCTCATTAAAAGAATACAGGGTGTAAGTAAAAAGTCTTATGCAGACTGCCTTGAGGCCCTATCCCTGTATCATCTCCTACAGGCTTTTGAAGGGAGATCTATATTTGGTATACAGGGCATTGTCAGACCCCACTCTAATGGGCCTGCATGTCCACAAAACAAACAGCACCAGAATTACCCATTCTAAAGACTTAAACCTTGCTTGTGATATAAATAAAATCTTCTGGGGAAATAGGTATGCATCCCAGAGACTACACAGTCTATGGAACAGGCTCCCCAGCCACATGAAGCAGAGTTCCTCCCTAACCCAATTCAAGCCCAACTTGGACAACTGGATGGGAAACCAGAAATTCATCCTTGGTTTGGCACCTATGTCTCTAATGGACACAGGTAACTTGTAAATGGTTCATCTCTCAGGCTCATGCTTACACTTATCAAGGGTATCAGAACTTGTCAGAGATTTGGGATGAACGACTAGGCTTAAAAAGGCCCTTGTGATCATTAGCCTAGTAAACCACTATGAACCTATAAAAGGAGTCCTATAATTAGCTATGATGTGATAAGAGGTTTTGTTAAATGGTAAGCTGGAAGTGAAAGAGTTTGAAGTCATTAGTGATATTTCATTTCACAAATGTAGAGAGAAAGATTGCTGCCTTTAGAACCTTCATCTAATGCAGATGGAATGAACACCTAGGTAGGTGTTGAAACCTTTCACTGACAGTGTGCTCTTTATAGTCTTGAACCAGGTCTCTGTGACTATAAATTGAAGCATCCAGGGCAAGCAATGCATGTAGGGCATTAAATCTTTTGTTGAGGCTCCTACCACTGAGCAGCAATACCGTTAGGTTATTTGGATTTTGTTTTATTAAATCAGAAGCTTTCGAAGGCTGACACTGCCTAAAAAGGTACTATGGGGGTAGACAAGATTTTAGCCAATATATGAAAGCCTTATGGATACAGGTGCAGGCCATCCCTGGCAAAGCAGCTAGCACTGTATACTCTCTCTTCCCAGGCTGATATATACTGGACCCCATCTTTGAATGACACCAGAAGATAAGTCAACTGTTGAAGAAAAAAATCTTTTGTTTCTATTGTAGCATAATTCTCAGTGATGGCAAAATGTTTCTCAAGGCCAAGTTAATTCCTCCCTTGTCACACCTTCTGAGAGTTCCATCATCTCTCTCTCTATATATAGTTTGGAGAGGTGTGTCTTACATCATTTACTCCCACCTGTACTATGATTGTGTCACGTGTTGTACTTACAGTGCAAGGGCCTGAGTACATGCATAATGTGGCAAATCCTGGTACCCGATAGTCAGCTAAGTGACCCTCTCCTTATTCAGCGCCAGTTAGCTAGGTTTAAACTATTCCCGGCTCCATAAAGTCTACTCTTCAATTTTTCCCTTGGAACTAGACAAACTTTCAACTTAAGCACTCAAGCCATTCATTTCACAGCCCCGCACTTGCTCAAAACTCATAGCAAGCACTGATTAACCCTAGCACTAAACCCCCCTATACTGTCCAGAAAGACAAGGCTCTCTATTCGTCCCTACCAGCCAATCAGTAAAACAGCTCACTTTAACTATTCAGGCATGTCCAAAGGGCAGTTTGAGGTGTACTCTCCAGTCCAACTGGTGAATCTGGGCATTTTGAGGCAATGTTACAACTACCTCATGTACACAGACAACCCCTCTCCTCCTACCACCAAACATTAATATATATGCGAGAGATGCAATTATACAGCCAAACTGAAGGCAAAGCTCTCTCAACCCAAGACAGGAACTGACAGTCAAGAGGAGAAGTGAAATACTTGCAACACACCAGCAGTCTCACATACAAATACTAAACCAACACTAGCAAATAACACACAAGTACACGAAAACATACTCGGAGGCTCTAAATAAAAATCTGCAAAAGCAACAGAGACCTTCCAATGCAGACACCCAAGCAACCTCCACACCTAATCACAAACCATGAAACATACTCATATAATCACTGTGCCATGCAATCACAGCCCTTAAGGCAAAATAACATACTCAACACACTAGTAATAGTCGACTCTACAGTCAGGCACTGATGTCCCACTAACTAGGCTGGACAAGGAGAAGGTTACAGTTATGTGCCTGTCGGGTGCCAGGATCCACCACATAACACAAGCACTCAGGTCACTCCAGGTCACAAGTTGGTGTGAATGACCTGAGACGTACCTCCCTGGACTACATGAAAAGAGACATGGAAGAGCTCTCTGATCAAGTAGCCCATGCTGGTATGACCCTGAGTAGCATCCTGCCCTCACCAAGAATGATGCCACAGTATAAAGAAAAAATAATCAAGTTCAACAATTGGCTAAATTTCTGGTGTCATTCAAAGGGGATCCAGTATCAGTCTGCCTGGGATGATATGCTCGACAAGTCACGTTGCTTCACAAGAGATGGCTTGCACCTGTCACCCTTAGGCTTTCGAATAGTGGCCAGGGCTTTTGCTGCCCCCATAGTGCCTTTTTTAGGCAAGGCTCAAAAGAAAACCCACCACCGTAAATAGCACAAGTAACCAAAAACTGAGGGTAATTCTACTCAACGCCAGAAGTCAAAGCCTCAAAATGCATGCACTCAAGGCACTCCTCAGTATAGAGAACATGTATATCTGTACAGTAACAGAAACCTGGCTTAAGGCTCCAGAGAGCACCCCAGCACTACCAAGCTATAACTCGTACCATACTTTTCGGCCACAGAACCCGGACCGAAACACAAAAGGCGGGGGTGTATCCATATTCATCAAGGATACTCACACCTCCAGGTTATTGGCACAGCACGATGCCTCAGAGATCACCCATGTGCAACTAACAACAGGCAAAACTACAATTCAAATTGTAGCTTGTTACAGATCACCACCATGACCCAGGACCCCCATTCCACGTTTCTGGAGACACTGGAAAATATGAGCCCTAATATTGGGTGATTTAAATTACTCAAACATTAACTGGGACTACTCATACACACTCCCTTGCCCAATGCTTCCAAGAATTTATAAACCTGAGCGCCCTGGATCAACTGGTCAACACCCCCACCAGAGGTGAGAACATATTGGACCTGGTCATCACCAACATGGACGACCGGAGGTCAACCCCTTGCTGGTTAGATCAGACCATAGACTAATCAGTCTAGATATCCACATTCCGCTCCCACCCCCAATCAAGGAAACCACCATGAAAAACTTTTCAAAAGCAAACTTTACATTACTTAAGACAGAGGTGGAAAGGTTCACAGCCCCCATGCTAAAGGACAACGCTGTCCAAGCTGCTGAATCCCTTACAAAGGCACTCTATGAGCACCTGCAAGAATGCATGGATCGTGCTATCCCAAGCAAAACAAAGGCTCACTCCTCCAAAAGGAAACCAGTCTGGTGGACCCCTGCCATAAACAAGCTATACAACAGAAGGAGGAAACTAGTACAGAAGAGAGTAAAATCCCAAGGAGGAGACACATCCCTGATCAGTATCAGCAAGAAACTATGATCCCTCACAAAATCATCCAAGGCTAGCTTCGAAAGAAAAATTGCCAAGGACTCCAAAGATAACCACAAAGCGTTCTTTAGCTATGTCAAGAACCTAAGTGGAAACTCTCAGATCTGCTCTGAGTTAGTGCAGAATGGCACAAAATACACTGAACCGACTGATAATGCCAACATTCTGGCAGACAGGTTTAGTGCAAACTTCACCCCCCACCCCCTAAAGGGCCCATAACCATACCAGAAGAATGTAGATCCCCAGCAATCACTGACACAGGTTAAAACAGCCCTATCCAAAGCCAAAAACACAGCTTCAATGGGACCGGACGGTGTCCCAGGCTGTCTCTTATATGAGCTCCAAAATGAACTAACCCCTCACCTAAACACACTGTTCAAACTCAGCCTCTCTACAGGCTATACACCCACAGAGTGGCGCACAGCAACAGTTATCCCGCTCCACAAAGGTGGAGTGACAACGGACCCTGGGAACTATCGCCCTATAAGCCTGACTAGTTTGGTCTGCAAGGCTATGGAGCGCATCATCACGGAACTCATTATCAGAGACATTGGAAACCTCCAAACATTGGACCCTACCCAGTTTGGCTTTAAGGGCAGATCATGCCTCCTAAACCTGGTGGACGTCTTTGAGATAGTTACCAAGGCTTTAAATGAGGGAAAGGAGGTCCACACAGCCTACCCTAGACCTCGCAAAGGCTTGTGACACCATTCCCCATTCTGGTATTATAGACAAGCTCACCAGGCTGAACATAAACCCCTACATCATGAAATGGGTTGCCAATTGGCTCATGGATAGAACAAACACGGTGAGAGTTGCAGGCTCTAGTTTCGAATCTAAACCAGTTACAAGTGGCTTCCCCCAGGGCTCAGTCCTGGGACCCCTCCTGTTCAGTATATACTTCTCAGAGATACAGGCAAGCACAGGAGGACCATGGCTGATCAAGTCTGCAGACTACTGCAAACTGGGGGTCATAACTGACTCTCCAGCTGATACAGACATCCTCCAGAAGGGTCTCACTGAGACGGATACCTGGTGTCAAAATCATGGCCTCAAGGTGAATGCCAAAAAGTGCATAGTCATCCCCTTTGAAAAAAACAAAGTACCCGCGAACGTTCACATACGTGGTAGTCCCCTAACTACAGAAAATGTAATAAGGTATCTGGGGATCCAAGTAGACAGTAATCTCTCCTTTGATAATCATATTGCCGAGGTGGTTAGAAAATCCTTCTATGTGGCCCACCTAATCACAAAAGGGCTTGTATCTAGAATAAAAGAGGTTATTGTGCTCCTCTACTCATCACTTATCAGACCCATTATAGAGTACAATGCTCCATTTGGGATGTACCTTACAAGATACCTGCAACAGCTGGAAAGATCACAGAAGTACCTCACCAAGAGGATTACTGGCCTCAAACAGATGCCCTATGCAGCCCGACTGAAGAAACTCCAGCTGTACTCGGCTGCATACTGCTTACTCAGAGATGATCTCTGCCTGACATACAAGGCCATGTCCAACCCAGAATTGATGGATATGCTCCACCTAAAAAAAACAAATCCCCGAGAGCCACATGGTCTAGGGATCTAAACCTCACCACAATAAATAGGATGTGCTGGAGGGATAGTTTCCTCTCCCAGAGACTCCCCATGCTTTGGAACAGGATTTCAATCTACATTAGGCAGAGCCCTTCATTAAAACTCAAGAGAAACCTTGACGAGTGGCTGGGAAACAGAAAATTTACCCCAGGGATCACTGCAGTGGCTCTGCTGGACAGAGGCACAGAGAACTAATGGCTCTGCTGGACAAAGGCACAGGGAACTAAGCTAAGGCGGCGGCGAAAGCCACATTTTGCCTAGGCTTACAGATGCCCTCTGGCAGATAGCCTAGTACTTACCTATGAACCTATGACATTAGCGTGTCTCACTATGGCATCGCCTTTGACTTTACTCTTCCCCAGGCAACAAATGGAATATTGCTGTGAATCTTGTTTTATGTAGCCATAGTAACATTTTCCTGGTCGAGAAACCTACACAGATGTATTCGCCACATCACGTGATTTATATGTTACATCTGACATGGGAATGTACACGTTGGCAAACCAATAACTGGGAACAATTCCAAACCATGCCAAGACCTCCCAGAAGCAGGGGTCACAGGAGAGAGAAATAAAACTCAGAAGACTGAATCCTGAACCAGAGAAATACTGAAGCAGAACCAACTCCTGGAGTCATAGATTAAGGTGCAAAATGATGTGCAAGTGTCTATGGGCAAAATGTGTGCAGTGGAGAAGTTTTTGAAATGAACACTGACAAAAAAATATACCCCAGGAAAAGCTGACCTTTTGACAGTATTTTTCCAGTAAGTAGCTCACTTCCAGATGTCAAAAGACAGAGCAGTTTTTGATACACCTGAGAAGTTTGCTTTGAAAATGCCTTCCACTCCTGGCCCAAAAGAGATTAACAGCTCTTCAAAACTAAAGACACTTTACACAGAGCTCTGGCAGGTAGTGCATGATCACCAGTTTCTGCCCTGGAAAGAAAATGCAGGGATGAATGCACTGGGTTCAACAGCAATTCTGACAGTTTCAGGAATGAAACTGAATCAATTCTCAAAATACTAACTAAAGTTACCTACCTAAAGTCTAAAAATAGCACAGATGTGAGTCACCAAGCCAAGTATCCTCTAGAAGAAAAAATTCAGAGCTGCTGAGGATAGTCAAGCTTGTCCGTCCTGAAACTCAAAGGATTCAAAACATGTAGCACCTTCTTTAAGGGACTGCCTGACCAGCTGAAGTTAAGCTGCAGACCTATTCTACACGAGGCCATGAAAAAACAACAACAAAAAAAAACTGGCACAGGTGCCTTGACCATGTATAAAGTACAGTTTTGTACCTACCATAAATGTAGATGTTTGAGTGTACACCCCTGCTGCAGTCATCACACTTGGGTTATCCTGTCGTCAGGCGGTCCCGCAGTCGGCCGGAATTCCAAAGTCTTGGTCCGGCGTCGGTTGCTGTCACGTCTTCCCTGACGTTAGTGCTCCAGGTGTATATATAATGCATCCGACGCCATTTTCTTCAGTTTTTCTTGCCCCAGATGTCAGGTGCCCCCCAAGAAAGTGGTCAGAAATTAGTACCAGTAAATTTTGCACAAACACAAAATCCCTCCAGCTATAAGCAAATACATCAGGATGGTATTGTAGAGATTTAGCCAGTTAGATCAGAGGGGATGGAGGGAGGGTAACCTTGACTGCAGCAGGGTGTACACTCGAACATCTACATTTATGGTAGGTACAAAACTGTACTATGTTCATCGTGTTACCCTGCTGCAGTCATCACACTTCGGTAGAATCCCAAAGCTAAGGAAGGGTGGAGGAGTCAGAGGGTTAGAGGAGGCTAGAAGGCCCTGCAGAACCGCAGTGGCGAAGCCAGCCCTAGTCTTAGCGTAAAGTGGTAAGTGATAGTGTTTGGTAAAGGTGTGTACTGAACTCCAAGTTACAGCTTCCAAAATCTCCTTGGTTGGAACCCCCCTGAGGAAGGCTGTAGATGTAGCTGTTGCCCTGGTAGAGTGGGGCCTAATGGTAGCAGGAACTGGTTTTCCATGATAGGTATAGCAAAAACGAATGCAATGTCCTATCCATTTGGAAATGGTTTGTTTTGATATAGCCTTCCCTTGTGAAGCTGTAGAATACGATACAAAGAGCTGGTCAAATTTTCTGAAAGCCTTAGTTTTATCCAAGTAGTAACGAAGTTGCCTGTGAATGTCCAAGGAATGCAGGAGTCTTTCTCCTTTGTTCTGTGGATTTGGGAAGAAGGTGGGTAAGTGGATGGTTTGATTTAAAGCCACACTGGAAACCGCTTTAGGCATGAAGGAAGGATTAGTTCGTAGAGAAACTCTGTCTTGATGGAAAATGAGGAAAGGTTCCACTACCATTAGTGCCTGCAGCTCTGAGACTCTTCTAGCTGAAGTTATTGCTAGCAGCAGGGCAGTCTTCCATGATAGGAACTGTAGATCTGCAGAGAAAGCTGGTTCAAAGGGAGGTAACGTAAGTTTTTCCAGAACAAAATTGAGGTCCCATGTTGGTGTAGGTGCTCTCCTGGGGGGCCTAATGTTTTTTGCCCCTCTGAGGAACTGCCTTAGAAGTGGATGTGAAAATAAGGGTGGATCCACGTTATAGTGGGCTGAAATAGCTGATGCATGGATTTTAATGGAAGAAAAAGAAAGTCCTTTGTGCAACATCTCAGTTAAATACTACAGAATGAGAGGCATGTGAAGCTGAATTGTGTTTTGGCCTTTAGCTTGGTTCCAGGCACAAAACCTTTTCCATTTGTCCAATTAGGCCTTCCTGGTGCTGGGCCTCCTAGCTTCCAGAATAACATCCATAACCGCTTGGGAAAGAGGAGCTGGCTGGATGCTTAGGTGATTTGCCATGCAGCCAGATTTAAGGTTTTGAGCTGGCTGTGAAGAATCTGATTGTTTTGCTGTGTGAGCAAATGGGTAATTTGTGGTAAAATCCAAGGTGGGCCCTGGGCCATATTCCTCAATAGTGGGTACCAGTGCTGGCGTGACCAGTCTGGGGCTATGAGTATCAAGTCATGGTCTCTCCTTTCTGACTTTCAGAAGCATCTTTGTGACGAGAGGCAATGGAGGGAAGGCATATACTGTCAGGTTTTTCCAACTGAATGAGAGTGCGTCCACTTTCCAAGCTTGATGGTGAAGTATCCTTGTACAAAATTTTGTTAGATGATAATTTTGAGGACTGGCAAACAGGTCTATGCCTGGAAGGCCCCATTTTTGAGTTATCATTGCAAATACTTGTGGATCCAGTTTCCACTCGTGGGGATCCATGATGTTTCTGCTGAGGTCGTCTGCCAATGTGTTCTTCTTTCCTGGCAGGAATTGAGCTTGTAACTGAACTTGGTAAGCCAGAGCTGTGTTCCACAAGGTCATTGCTTGCCTGCATAGAGGGTAGGAGTGTGTACCCCCTTGTTTATGTACCACATTACTGTGGTGGTGTCCGTCCTTATTGTAAGTTGTCCTGGATGTAATAGATTCTTGAAGGCTGTCAGAGCATTCTGTACAGCTAGCATCTCTTTTTGATTGATGTGCAGATTCCTTTGATTTGCAGTCCGTATGCCTTGAATGCACTGTCCTGCCATGTGTGCCCCCCAGGCGTAGTGTCCAATGCATCTGTTGTCATAGTTTGCCTGACTGGGGGCAAGGTGAAAGGCTGACCCTTGTTGAGGTGACATGCCTGTGACCACCATAGAAACCCCTGTTGTAGGCAGGGAATGACAGATATCATTGTGTCCAAGCTGTGGCTGTGTTGAGACCATACGCTTTTTAGGTACCACTGTAATTTCCTCATATGCAGCTTTGCAAATGGTATTAGTAGTATGCAAGATGCCATGAAGCCCAAGGCCTGCAGAATTTTTCTTGCAGGTAGTTGGGTCTTTGTTGCCATTGTTTTGAAATATTGAGTCAGTTGTAGTTGTTTGGCTGGCGTCAGATAAGCCTTCTGGGCCGTTGTATTCAAGCTGGCACCCAGGAATGTCATTTTGTGAGGGTACTAGTTTTGATTTCTTTTCGTTTACTGTGCAGCCCAGGCAACTTAGAAGATGTTTTACAAAAGCCAGATGTTGTAAGAGGATGTCCTTGCTTTCTGTTTGGATGAGGCAGTCATCCAGGTATGGGTATATTTGAATTCCTCTTTGTCTGCAGTATGCAATTACTGGTGCCAGGCATTTTGTGAAGACCCTGGGTGCAGTAGATAAGCCAAAGGGCAGTGCAGAGAATTGGTAATGGGTTGAACCTGCAATGAAACGAAGGTATTTTCTGCAACTTTGTCTGATAGGGACATGCAGGTATGCCTCCTTGAGGTCCAGCGTTACTAGCCATGCTTCCTTGCCCAACATAGGAAGAAGCTGCTGTAGTGTTACCATCTTGAATTTGGGTACTTGTAAGAAGGTGTTTAGAATTGAAAGGTCCAGAATTGGTCTCCAGGCATTGCCCTTTCTGGGAACTAGAAAGAGTCTTGAGTAAAATCCTTGGCCTTGCTCTCGAGTAGGTACCAGTTGAATGGCTCTCATGTCCATGAGGGCTGTAATTTGTTTTTGTGCCTCTGCCCATTGATTTTGCGGCACGTTTGGCATTCCTCTTTTCATTGGCAAGGTGTGAAAATGGAATCCGTATCCTCATGAAATCATGTCTAGGACCCATTTGTCCTTTGTGACAATGTGCCAGTTGTCTGAAAAAAGTGCATGTTTTCCTCCCAAGGGGGCTGCCAAGAGAGTGTTGCTTGGCCAGATGAGGTGCAAGTCATTGAGTTTGCCTTCTGGTAGTTTGGGACCTGTCTTCTCCTCCCTTCTGTGTTGCAGTGCCCCATTGGTGAGGTTTGTACTGGGCTTGTGGTTGTCCTCTGCCTCCTGGACGTCTGTATTTACCCCTCTGTGGTCTGTCAGTAGCTGAAAAGGACCAATTTTTTGTTGGCCAATTTCTGCTGAAGCGAGGGGGCTGTACCTGTAGGAAATCTTTGACTGTCTGCATAGATTTTGCCTTATCCTCCATTTTCTTTAAGACTTCTTCTGCTTTAACTCCAAAAAGAACATCCTGCTGTAAGGGAGCATCTAGAAGCTTTGCTTTAACATGATCAGGCAGAGTTTGTTCCTTTAACCAAGCATGCCTACGTATAACAGACCCAGTGACAGCTGCTCTGCAGGAAGCCTCCAAAGAATCAAACCCACATTATAAAGTATGTTTGCCCACCTGTTCAGTTGCATGCAACAGATCCTGCATTTCTTTCAATTCAGACTGTTGAGGGAGTGTGCTCATTCTTTGTTTTAACTGAGAAATAAGAAATTGCTGATATTTTAGCATGTGCAATTGGCAATTTAGTGCCCTCATAACTAGAGTGGCTGAGGTGTAAACCTTTTTCCCCCACCTGTCTAGTGCTCTGGAGTCCCTTTCAGAGGGTACAGGATTTTTTGCCATAGAAGCCTTAGCCCCTTTGGGACCCTGAGAGATAGTCTCTGGATCAGCAACAGGACTTTTATAAAGAAATTTGTGGGAATCAGGCACTCTATAGTATCTGTTGGGTTCAAACTGGATTCTAAGTAAACATCATCCACAATGTCTAAAACTGGGGGGATTGCAAGTGGTCTGTGCTGGGGGAGTAAAAGAAACTCTCTGAGCCTTTTCTTTGAGTCAGAGTAGTCCTGACATTCCCAGTGAAAATGTTCCCTCATAGTGTGTAAAGTTTCCCCAAAGGAGTAGTCTTCAGGAGGAGAAGCTGAGGGAATGGAATCCTCAGCATCAGAATCTTCATAAGGGGAGAAGGAGTAATCTTGGTCCTCTGTGGAGCCTGAGGAAATGGACACTTGTTCAGAGGATGCATAATCTTCCTCTTGTCTAGGCCTTTTGTCAAGAGGGGGGTTGGGAACCCCTGATTAAAGAGATCAAATCTTCAGCCATTTTGAGCATCTGTTTCTTAGGCATGGGGCCTTGAACAGGGGACTGAAGTGCAGTCTTTTTACGTTTAATAGGAGTCTTCGTCTTAGGATACGTTTTAATGGTGAGCGTCGTCGGTCTGAAGACGCCTTCAGAAACCGAAGGTGTTTCTGCAGCACCAACATCTTTTTCAGCAGTGTCGTCGGTAGGGGCTGAACAAAATGGCTGTGTCAGCCTGGTACTTTCCGCCAAAAGTTCCAAAGCGGTGTCGGGTTCCAGATCTGCGGTAGTCAGGGGCTGCGTCGGAGCCTTACTGAAGACCGGTGAACCGGAGACCAGACCAGACGAGGCCTCGGAGACTGGCTTGGGTCTAGACTGCCTGTCCTTATCCTTGCGTTTTTTGGGCACGCCGGTAGTCGGTTGCTCCGACGGCATAGTGTAGTTAAATTTTCTACTGAAGTAGTGTTGTGCGAAATCAAAGCGTCTTTTTATAGTACGCTTATTAAACCTAGCACAAAAACGACAACTAGTGACGTCGTGGTCTGGGCCTAGGCAAGGTATGCAGTAAGAATGAAAATCCTTATGAGGTATTTGCTTCCCACCAGAAATACAATTGTTAACTTTTTCTGACATCGGTCTGAGGCAAGAAAAGTTTCCCCAACGGGGTTACTTAGCTTTATTGAAGACTTCGGTCTAAAATTCGAGTTCGAAAATCTCAGGAGTCGGCCGACCGGCACTTGTGAACTGCTTCTGCTTCAGGCACTGCGCGGCAAGAAAGACTGAAGAAAATGGCGTTGGATGCATTATATATACCCCTGGCGCACTGACATCAGGGAAGAAGCGACAGCAACCGACGCCGGACCAAGACTTTGGAATTCCGGCCGATTGCGGGACCGCCTGACGACAGGATAACCCAGGTGTGATGACTGCAGCAGGGTAACACGAACATCTGGGGCCCAAATAATGCAGGCACCTGAGTTAAGTCCAGAACATGTGTATGTTAAATGTCTGAGGTGAATTTGACAGAAACTAGTATGATCATAACAGGATCAGTCAATCAAGCTTAATCAATTACCATTTTGATTGATGAAAGTGCAGTGTAAATAGCAAGATCTCAGCGAAATTTGACAGTAAGGAAGTTTTCCCTCACCCTAAAGGTGGCATCATCTCAGGACTAGTATATTTAGGGGTACAACAGTCTAGCAGGATAAGTTTCCCAAATGAGGATCTCTCTTGCACTCCCTGCAAAAAAGACTTTTTGCAACTGAATTAAAACATTTTTTGCAACTGTATTAAAACTGATGTTGTGGACTTCGATTTCCATTTTACTTGTGATTCAATTCAATTTTGTTTGCATGATTTTTAAGAGACCCAACATTAGGCACATTTCTAGTCATATGGAAAATTTTTCACTTGTAAGATTAAGTCTACTTAGATCTAATCTGACGGATTCACTCCTGAATGTCAAATTACCAAAACTTCGAATTTCATATGGTCGTGACCATATGATACAAGTTTCAGAATCTCGACATTCTGAAATAAATCACAAAAAAACCCTCCACAACTTTCTCAAAGTTTATGCAAGGTGGCAAGCCCCCTGCACCGACCACACCCATACTACTTAAATATACCAACTCTGAGATCGCACTACAGCAAGGAAAAGGGAAATCTCCCATTCCGTGCTGTATGCAGATCTCCGTTCAGAATTTTGAAGTTCTAAAACTTTGATCATATGGAATTCGAGGTTTTAGTAATTCGAATTTTTGAACGGAACCCAAATCTGACACCTTCAGTCACTTCCGACATACTGGCTGGGCGACCCAAAAGAACTAAAGGATGTAAACCCCAAGCAGAACTCATTAATGAGTCACCAGATACTGCTGGTGGTGTTGCTTCCTTACTTTGAGCTAGGAAGGTTACCTGTGCTTCCTGAGACATGGCAGCCAGAAACCATGCCTTTTTTTTTTCTAGAACCAAGAGACAATAACTGCAAGTTTTTTTTATCTTTCTTTTCTGAATTCTGACACAAGACGTAGAATCAGAAGGAATGGTAAGAAATCTCCCTGCCATGAAAGGGAGGGCATTGCTCACTGTTAACTTTTTTTGCCCTACTGTAAAAGCCAGTAAAGTATGGAGGAATGCACTCTTCCAAATATGAAAAAAAAAATCAATCTTGGATGTGCCTAGTTCTTGGAAGACTTAACTAGGCAGGATTCCTGAATCCTCATTTGCAGGGCAGGGCTGGAAGAACACTCGTATGTTCCACCAGTATGCTCACTCCTAGAACATCAGTGGCTGAAGCATGGTTTCCTATACTTAAGGCTCAATGCCAGACTTATGTGGGAAAGGGAAAGACAACACACACAAAATATTCAGGTACCATATGATGGCCTGGCTGTTGGGAGTGAATCATAAAAGGTCACAGGTTCAGCATATCCCACAAAAGCAATGAAGGCCAGAATGACTGGTCACAGCTCCAGCTGGTTTATTTGGCAGACCCCCCTCAAGGCATTCATCTTCCTTGAACTTTGGAGGAGCTGATGAAGGGTCCCCACCCTCAACACTGAACCATCATCAAACAAGGTTTTTGGCTGCAGGAATGAAAGACCCTAAATGAGATTTGCTGGGACTGTGCACCACTCTGGTACTGGTAGTTAGGGGTACAACACTGGGCACAAATTAGTAAACCTGTAGTGTGTTGTGATTGTGTAGACACTGATAACTCACAATTCACTACACCACCAACACATTCTCTGGTATGCAAACTTTACTTTGAATAAAGCAGACACCATCAAGCCCAGGTGACACAGGTGGACAAGGTTATGACCTCCTTAGTTCTCCTCTGTGGTCAGGTATCACAGTCAGTGGAAGGAATTTAACTCAGTACTGTTTAAAGCAATCCTCTGAGATGAAATCCCACAAGAACTTCTGCTAATTCACAGAGACATCGAGAGACTGCAACTAGTGTAGTGCTCATGCCACAAGATGTTATCAGACTTTCCAGCTGGTGTTAACAACAGCCAGTCATCCAGTCAGAGGAACATCTGAATGACTTTCCCCTGCAAAATCTTAGCTCCAACAGCCAGCACCTTAGCAAACACTAGACTACAGAAAAGCCCAAAAAGCAGCATTTTGAGTGAGTATAAAGTCCCACCGTCCCAAGCAACCCAAAGTAACTTCAGGTGCATATCCCAGATGAATATATACTAGAACGGATACATCTGATCTAACTACACTACACAAGATAATGCTGCTGCAGCATGGGCATGACCCTTGGAGAGCTACCATCTAGAACTTAATTTTGAAGATGTGCTTATTTAATTTACTAAGATGAGTTGTGTGCAAACATGAAAGCTATGCATTTACCTTAATGATCTTCATGGTTGTGGTTCAACCTCTTAAGACAGGTCTGAGTCATCTTAGAAAGGAGAATGACCGACTATAATCCAAGTGCTTGATTATGCAGGCAGGGTGGATGGGCATGCCCATCCTGGGGTAGGGGATGGAGATGGTGGTTCTTGCCCAGATTGTGCCACTACTGTAATGACAAAGCCATGTGGAGGAACACAGTCATGTGGAGAACTAATGCAGGAATGATCTGTGTGAGACAGACCAAAAGTACATTTGTGTACACTTACCATAAATGTAGATGTTAGAGTGTATTCACTGTTGCAGTCATCTCTTGTGGGTTATATGCCTGCTGGGTAGCCCTTGGCCGGCCCGAATACCAGAGTAAAGGCTTCCCTCCTGTGTTGGTTGTTCTGAGAGTGTCACTGACCTCAGTTCGTCAGGGCTCTAAAGGGAGACAACCAACGCCATTACATCAGTTTTTCTTGCCCCCAAATGGTAGGTGCCCCAGAAAAATATATACATTAGGCAAGAAGGGGGAAGGTGGGAGGGAAACAGGACTGCAACAGTGAATACACTCTAACATCCACATTTATGGTAAGTGTACACAACTGTACTATGTTCTTCGTGTTTCATAAGTTCATAGGTATGTACTAGGCCAATGTCCATGGAGTCTTTACAATCCTGGCCCATAGAAGTGCCCTGGCATCATGCCGCTGTTAATTCCTAGTGCCTCTATCAAGCAGACCCACTGGAGTGGTCCCTGGGGTGACCCTTTCATTTCCCATCCACTCATTAGGATTTCTCTTGAAAAGGGGTAGTGAGGTGCTCTGTTTGACATTTATGGGAAATCTATTCCAGAGCATGGGCAGTCTCTGGGTTATGAACCTGTCCCTCTAACATGTTTTGTTGACTGTGGTGAGGTTGAGGTCCCTGGAGCATGTGGTGCAGAAGGATTGGGATTTCTTTAGGTGTAACATTTCTAATAGGGCTGGGTCAGAGACAGCTATGTAAGTCAAGTAGAGATTGCCTCTTAACAGACGATATGAGGCAGAGAAAAGCTGGAGTTTTTTGAGTCTGTCCATGTAGGGCATGTGTTTAAGGCCTAGGATCCTCTTCGTGAGGTACTTCTGTGGCCTTTCCAACTGTTGCAAGTTTTTAGTGAGGTACATGCCAAATGGGGCATTATACTCTATGACTGGTCTAACGAGGGAAGAGTAGAGAGAGATGCTGACCTCTTTCTTCCTGGATGCAAAACCCTTGGTAACAAGATGTGCCACATAGGGCTTTCTGCCCACAGTGAATGTGGTGGTCGAAGTAGAGGTTGCTGTCAACCTGTGTTCCCAGATCTCTTATAATGCCTTCAGTGTTCAGTGGGCTACCATCAATGTGGTAATTAGTGGAAACTTGAGTTTTTCTCAAAGGAACGATGACGCATTTTTTGGCATTAAGCTTAATGGTTTCGACACCAGTCGTTGGTCTCAGTGAGGCCTTTCTGTAGGATGTCTACATCAGTTGGGGAGTTAATAATGGCTCCCAACTTGCAATCATTAGCAAACTTGGTCATCAAGAGTCCCTCCATGTTGGCCTGGACTTCTGAGAAGGAGAGGACCCAGAACCGATCCCTGTGGGATTCCACTTATGACTGGTCGGCAGTTTGACTTGGAGTCTGCTACTTTCACACTGCGGGTTCTGTGAGCCAATTTGCAACCAACCCAGTGATATAGGGGTTGATGCCTAGTTTGGCGAGTCTAGCAAATGGTGTCAAAGGTCTTGGCCAAACTGAGATAGGCTCTATGAACTTGCCTTGCCCTCATCCACAGTTCTGGTGACTGACTCAAAGAAGTCAACCAGGTTGAGCAGGCATAATCTACCCTTCACAAAACCAAATTGCCTGGGATCCAGAGTTTGGAGATTCCCTATATCCTTGTTAATTAGGTCTATGATGATGCAGTCTATAGCCTTGCATATCAGACTGGTTAGGCTACTGGGACAATAATTCCCAGGGTCTGTAGTCACTCCCCCTTTATGGACAGAGATGACTGTAGCAATGCACCACTCTGTAGGGACAGAGCCTAAGGTGAGGCTGTGACTGAACAGGGCACAAAGGTGTGGTGCCAGTTCACTTAGTAGTTCATGCAGAACACAGTCAGGTCCCATGGAAGCTGTACTCTTGGCCTTGGGCAATGCAGCTTTAACTTGTGCTGCAGTAATGCTGGGTGCCTGGCATTCTTCCAGTATCATGACTGATCCCTTTAGGGGGGAGAGAGGGGTAAAGTTGGCACTGAATCTGTCAGCCAGTATGTTGGCAATATCGGTTGGCTCAGTATAGGAGGTACCATTGTCCAGTAACTCAGAGCAAATCTGGGTATTGCTGTGGAGATTCTTGATATAACTGTAGAAGGCTTTGTGGTTGTTTTTAGTGTCTGGCACAATACTGCCTTCACGGCTAGCTTTAGAGGTTTTGATGAGGGATTTCTACTTTTTGTTGAGGCTAATAAAGGAGTTTTTCCAGTCTTGGGACTTCACCTTTTTCTGCAACAATTTCTTCCTTCTGTTCTAGAGTTTGTTAATGGCAGGGGACCACCACACTGGCTTCCTTCTTTTGGAGGAGAGCATCTTAGTTCTGTTGGGTATGGCTAGTTCCACGCATTTATGTATGTGTTCGTACAGTGCATTGGTGTATGATTCGGCGGTCATGCACCTATTTTCCATTTGCATGGGTGCTGTGAAGTTGGCCACCTCTGTTTTTAGGAGTACAAAGTCAGCTTTGGAGAAATTTTTCATGGTGGTTACCTTTGCTGGTGGTGTGGGTGAGATGTGGACTTCCATGGTAATTTAGTTTGTGGTTGGATCTAACTAAGGAGGAATTGACTATTGGTGTTGAGCAATGGTTGCCCATGTTGGTAATAACCAGGTCAAGGATGTTGCTTCCTCTAGTGGGGGTAAGAATGAGTTGGTCCAGCGCATTGGAATTAATGAATTCCAAAAAGCATTGTGCAAGTGTATTGGTGCATGAGTAGTTTTCCCAGTTGATGGAGGGGTATCTGAAGTCACCTAGTATGAGAGTGTTGGGTTGGACCCTAATAGTTTCCAGCATGCTTAGGAACATGGACTGAGTCTTGGGTCATGGTTGGGGACCTATAGCAGGCTACAACCTGAACTGCCATCTTACACACTGTTAGTTGTACCTGAAGTATCTCCAATGCGTTATGCTGGGCTACTAGTCTGGAGGTGTCTATATCCTATATGAATATAGAGACGCCTCTGCCTTTGGAGCTTCGATCCATTTTCTGGGGCCGACAAGTCTGGAATGAGTTATAACCTGGTAGCAGAGGGGTGCTTGCTGCTGCTTTAAACCAAGTCTCTGTTACAACACAAATGTTGATGTTCTCCATTTTGAGGAGTGCTTCGAGTGAGTGCATTTTGAGATTTAGATTTCTAGTGTTGAGCAGCATGACCCTCAGATTGCATTTATTTATAGCTCTTACGGTGGTAATTTGGTCTTTGGAACACCGCCTAAAAAAGGCACTATAGGGGTGGCAACAGCCTTAGCCAGTATCTGGAAACCTAGGGGTGACAGATGCAGGTCATCTCTGGCAAAGCATCGAGATCTGTTAATCAAGTCATCCTAAGCAGACAGATACTGTATCCCCTTATAAAGACACCAGAAATTTAGTCAATTGTTGAAGTCAATCATTTTCTGCTTGTACTGCAGTATAATTCTGGGTGATGGTAGGATGCTGCTCAGAGCTAGGGTCATCCTGCCTGGGCCACATAATCCAAGAGCTCCTCCATGTCTCTTTTCATGTAGCCTAAGGAGGCAAGTCTCAGGTCATTCACACTCACATGGACAATGACAGAGTCATACTTGCACTTACTGTGGAGTGACCTGAATGCATGTGTTGTGTGTCAGATCCTGGCACCTGACAGACAGCTGTTACCTTCTCCTTATTAAACCTAGTGAGTGGGACATCAGTGTCCCTCACTACTGAGTCACCTATGATTAGTGTACTGGCCACGCTGTTTTGCCTTAGGGACTTAGGTTGAGGGGCACACTGTGTAGGTGAGCTGTGTCTTGTGATTTGTGCTGTGCTGTGGTGGTCGAGTGCGTTTCTGATTTGGAGGTCTCTGCTGTTTAGGTAGATTTCTATTGAGAGCCTCCGGGAAGTTGGGTGTGTGGTTTGTGTTTTTATGTGACGGCTGTGAGGGTGGGTGTTCTGGAGGGCTTTGTGTTCCATGTGGTGTGGTCCAGGTGTTGACCTTCTCCTCTTGACCAGCTATTCCGGTCTTGGCTGGAGAGTGCATGTCTTCCAGTTTGGATACACAAGTGCATCTCTCACAAGTCTGAGTGTTTGAAGGTAAGAGGAAAGGGTTTGTCTGTGTACATGAGGCAGTTGCTACACTGCCACAGAATGCCCAAGTTCACCAGGTTAATAGGAGAAAGCACAGGGAACTGACCTTTAGGCATGCCAGGAAGGATGGTCATTCTTAATAAGTACTGGAGCTGTTTCCTTAAAGGATGTTTAGTTCTGTTAGCAATTATGTGTGCAATAATTGCTACAAGAAACTAGTTGAAGTGCTAGGCGAATAAGCTAGTTAAATGCGAGAGAGAAGAGAGCTAGCAAGATCTAAGGGAAAAATTGAAGAGCAGACTTTCTGGCACCGGTAATAGTTTACCCTTGCTTAGTGGCTACACGGCACTCAAATCTGTGGAAATACGGGCTTTTAAAGCAGAAAGTTGACAGGGAGCTAGAAACCACTCCTCTTGTGGTAGATAGGCTACCTAGTGCTTACCACTCCCACTGATGAGCTGAGAGGCCTGAGGAACTCAAACTACAGTACAGTCCTGAATACAGCAAATCTGTATCTGGACTACTCTAGTAACAGGAAAGATGAGAAAACAAGCTAGAACTTTTTTTTTTTTTTAAATACAACAGTAGCAAAGGAACAAAGTGATTTAAACAAATTTATTTATTTATTTGTCATTTATTAACCGGGTTGGTCCAGCTGAGCCTAAGGTCGGTTTTCAGTGGAGATCTGAGGAGAAAAGCTCCAGTTACAATTACAGTCATTCAATACAAACATTTTTATCAGAGATGGCATACAGTAAGTGAATTATACAGTAAAGTGAAATAATCAAATTAACAGTTTTGTATAGGATTCAGTCTGCAATAATTAACCAATTATCCAATTATCCAATAAAAAAGCTCAAAATGGAACCCTGTTCCCAGCAGTCTTCAATGAGACAAGTTGTAGCTGCACACTCCTGTCACTAGGGTGCAAGGGAACCTTCTCCAAAAAAAGATGGACTGGATTAGTGCTCAAGTTATACAAACTAAACTAGATTCAGCAGGTCTGAATCTACTCTATGCAACAGCAAACAAGGCACACCAATTTCAGAAAGAAACAGTTCAAATAAGCCTTTAACCTGAAATTCTCAGCTCAGAAGGGCAGAATCAACCCTCTCCTCCCACAAGAGTGCAGACCACAAACCTTCTTAATGTAAAATAACTGGCCTGAAGCCCAAGTGCTTAAACCAGAACTAAGACACTTTTACAATAACAGACACTAAGCCTCCAGTCAGCAACTCCCAACTTAGAAGGATGTAAGCTACCTGTCCTGCCACAAGAGTGCAGACCACAAGCCTTCATGTAAAACAACGGACCTGAAGCCCAAGTGCTTAAACCAAAAGGCTTAGAATAACAGTTAGAATTTAATCAGGCTACTAACAAGCAGTAATAAATGCAGCAGGATAAATGCACGAGTATTTTAACAGGCAGCAAAAGCAAAATAAAGTAATAAAGTAGGAAGAAACACAAATACAGTAAAAGCAGATGAATAAAGTGCAATTTTTTTCACTGTTGCAATCATCACTTGTGAGAAGAATCCCAAAGCTAAGGAAGTAGGTGGAGGAAAGTTGTACAGATTATGGGGATGCTAGCATGCTCTGCAGGATTGCAGATGAAAATCCTGCCCTGGTTTTGGAGAATGTAGCTAGCTTGTAATGCTTGGAGAAAGTGTGTATAGATGTCCAAGCAGCAGCTTCCAGAATTTCCTTAGTAGGAACCCCCCTCAGAAAGGCTGTGGAAGTACAGGCTGCTCTTGTGGAATGGGATATGGTGGTTTTGGGAGGACCCTTTCCATGGAAGAAGCAGCGGAAATGTATGCAATGAAAGATCCATTTTGAAATGGTCTGCTTAGTAATGGGTTTCTCCTCTCCCCAGAGGCGAATGAAACCAGAAGCTGGTCAGTTTTCCTGACTGATTTGGTCCTGTCAAGATAAAATCTCAGCTGTCTGTGAACATCTAAGGTATGCAGAATTATCTCCCCTCTATTAGTTGGTTTAGGAAAGAAAGTAGGTAGGTGTATGGCGTGGTTAAGGGCTATATCAAAGACCACCTTAGGCATAAAGGAAGGGTTGGTTCTTAGAGACCCCGTCCAGCTGGAAGATGATGAAGGGCTCAGTGGCCATAAGAGCCTGGAGCTCATACCCTCCTAGTAGAAGTGATGGCTAGCAAAAGAGCAGTTTTCCAAGAGAGGTATTTGAGATCTGCTGAGGAAGCTGGTTTGAAAGGGGGAAGAATAATCTTTTCCAGGACAAAGTTAAGATTCCAAGCTGGTGCAGGTGGCCTTCTAAGTGCTATAATAAATAAAACCAAACCAATCCAACGAATAAAATTAAAAAAGTCCTGGACACCACTGTAGGTATAAAAATTCTTTATATGTTCCACACAACACGAAGGATGAGCGCTTTCGTGTAATGACTAGACTTCATTAGATAAAAGCACTGGTACAAATTACAACTTATATACATAAAATCTCATTAAGTAATTACACTCAATTAATATTTAAAGGAACATGTCTAAAAACCTTGTACTACCCTGTGTGAATAAAGCATATGATACTAAAAAGAACTTTGTCATGATTTTCTTATATGCATTTCTACACAGTATTGTATCACATACAATAACAAAGTAATAAAATAAATTAATAAATTAATAATTTGGTCATTTAGTCAATTTTATGTAAAAAAAAATATGTGTATATATATATATATATATATATATATATATATATATATATATATATATATATATATATACGCTGTTTAAACATTTTCAGCCTTTTTGTGCAATACAGGTTTTATACTGATATAATCATTTAAACCAGGTGGGGTGTTTGATTTACACCTGAGCTGCCATAACAGTTCCTTGTATAGCAAAACGTTTTTTATGTCACCCCCTCCCTTAGGAAAATCCCTTTGAACTAAATCAATAATACTGAATTTGAATCTTGTAAATAAAGAAGGGCAGGTTACACTATGTTTGTACAAAGCACTTGTTTCTTTGTGGGTCCTAATGTCGTATAGATGTTCATAAAGACGAAAGCGCTCATCCTTCGTGTTGTGTGGAATATATAAAAAATTTTTATACCTACAGTGGTGTCCAGGACTTTTTTCATTTTATTTGCAGGTGGCCTTCTAGTTGGTCTGATGTGAGCCACGCTTCTTAGGAACTGTTTCAAGAGGTGTCAAGAGAATAAAGGCTGACCTGCCTGGACGTAGACTGAGATAGCCAAAGCATGAATCTTGAAACAGGAGCAAGACAAACCCTTATGGAGGAGCTCTGCCAGGTAGGCTAGGACCAGTGGTAAAGAGGCCGTAGTGTTGGAAGCGCTCCTGCTGGAGCATCAGCAGGTGAATCTCTTCCACTTATAGGAATAAAATTTCCTGGTGCTGGGTCTATGAGTCTCCTTAAATCATTCCCTCCAATACAGCTCTTTTGAGTGTGTACATTTAACTCACAGTGGGAGTGGCTTCAGTCTTGAAAATAAAATGAAGACATCACCTTCCAGTTCTAACAAATACTCATTGACAGAGGTCAAATATCAATACAACTGTGTTTTCCATCATGTATGCTTCATGATAAAATATTCTGATGCCTAGTATGTAGCATGGTTTTCGAAATATTAATGCAATTATGAGCAAGCAATATTTGACATCTAGAGGGGCAGTAGGAGCTAACTGCAGAAACGCCTGGTGGCGCACTCAGCTGTAATGAGTTAATGTCTAAACCTGATTGTTGAGGACTGAAGAGTTATCTTTCTTTGAGGAATCAGCCATGCTGTTAACTTGAGTGTGGTCAAGCATGGATGTAGGAGCTTCCCTCCTTGTTGTGTGAGAAGGTTTGAAGCAGAGAGAAGGGGAAAGGGAGGTTACAAGGTCGTGCTGAGGAGCATGGGTACCAGTGCTGCCTTGGCCAGTCTGGGGCAATCAGGATGGCCCTTGGTCCTTCCTCTCTCATCTTAACTAGTACCCTGGGTATCAGAGGATGTAGGAGAAAGGCATACACAAACAGGATACTCCAGTGGAAGGAAAGGGCGTCCACTCTTCAGGCTTTTGGTTGATACTGTGTTGAGCAGAATTTGGTCAGTTGACATTTCTGGTAGCTTGTGCAAAGGTCCATATCTGCCCCCCCCCCCCAGATGCGACTGATCTGTAAGAAGGTCTCCCCGTGCAATTGCCACTTGTGTGGATCCATGATCTGTCTGCTTAAGTGATCTGCCGGGATGTTTTATAGGTTCATAGATTGGTACTGAGCTATCTGCCCGAAGGCATATATTAGCCCAGCCACGTTGTGCGGTATTCACCGCCCCTTTACTAGTTCCCTAGACCCTTGTACTAGCAGCTAGTACCCTTGGTCCCTATCTAGTAGTGCTGTTGGTGTGATCCCCGGTGTGAACTTTCTGTTACCCATCCACTCATCAAGGTTCCTCTTGAAGAGTGATAGTGAGGGGCTCTGTCTTATGTAGATCGGGACCCTGTTCCATAGTAAGGGAAGTCTCTTGAAGGAATCTATCCCTCCAGCATGTTCTATTCATTGTTGTGTTGAGGTTTATATTCCTAGAGCGTGTAGCTCGAGTAGATTTGGTTTTGCTAAGATGGAGCATGTTCAACAGTTCTGGGTTGGACATGACTCTGTACGTTACACAGAGATCGCCTCTGAGAAAGCGGTATGCAACAGAGAACAGTCTTAGCTTTTTCAATCAAGCTGCATAGGGCAACTGTTTGAGGCCAGTAATTCTCTTGGTTAGGTACCTCTGTGGTCTCTCCAGCTGCTGGAGATGTCTACCTAGGTACATTCCAATTGGTGCATTGTACTCAATAATGGGTCTGATGAGGGAAGAGTAGAGGGGCACCATTACATCCTTAGATCTTGATGTGAACCCTTTCATGATCAGATGGGTCACATAGAAGGATTTTCTAACCATTTTGGCAACATGGTTATCAAAGTAAAGCTGGCTATCTAATTGGGTCCCTAGATCCCTTATTTCTTCTTCAGATTTCAGGGGATCACCTCCTATGTTGTAGTTTGCGGGTACTCTGTTTTTTCCAAAGGGGATTACTATGCATTTTTATGCATTTAGCTTGAGACCATGGCTTTGACACCATGCATCCGTCTCATTTAGGCCCTTCTGGAGGATCTCCATGTCGGCCGGAGACTCTATTATAGTATTTTGCTTTCTTGGAAGGTATTGAGCTAATGAGATGCAGCCCCAGAATGGAAGCTGACTGACAGATTTCCATGGCAAGGTGACACAGGGGGCAAGAATAAATGCCCCCCTGTTTGTTCATGTACCACATGACAGTAGTGTTGTCTGTCCTCATTAAGAGTACCCCTGGTGACAGATGCTTTTGAAAGGTTAGGATAGCTCTGTGCACCACTAGCATCTCTTTCAGATTGATGTGGAGACCTAGAACCTCCATTTCCCAAAAGGCCTATCTTTGCAGAGTTCCGGTGTGTGCTCCCCTCAGGCAATGCCTGAGGGGTCTGTGGTCAAGGTTTGCTTGTGTGGCTGAAGGACAAAGGTAAGGCCTTTGTTCAGGGAGGAAGCCTGCTCCCAACAGAGGATCTCTTTCCATAAGCAAGAAATTGGTGGGAGTTGGTGCTCCAGAGACTGGAAGTGTTGGCACCAGAGGTTCCCTTAGGTACCCCTGCAGTTTCCTCATATGCAATCTGGCAAGGGGTACCAGCTGGATGCAGGAAGCCGTGTATCCTAGGGCTTGTATTATTTTTCTCGCTGTGAGGTGGGTCTTCTGTGCCAGCTGTTGGAAGCAGGACTGAAGAAAGGTCTGTTTCTGGGGGGGAAGGACGGCCATTTACGTGGAAGTGTCTAGTAGGGTGCCGAGGAAGGTAATCCTTCGTGTGAGTAATAGGCGGGATTTCTCCAGGTTGATGGTGAATCCCAGTGAGGCCAGTAGGGTCTGCACAAAAGAGAGATCCTGTAGGAGCTTTTCTTTGATATCTGCCTGTATGAGCCAGTCTTCGAGGTAGTGCTAAATGTGTATGACACTCTGCCTGCAGTAAGCAATGCCTGGAGCCAAGCACTTTGTAAAGACTCTAGGAGCAGTGGATAAACCAAAGGGCAGTGCGGAGAACTGAAAATGCTTGCATCCTGCTCTGAACCTTAGGTAGCTCCTGCAGGACTGTATGATAAGGATATGCAGATAGGCATCCTTCAAATCTAGGGTCACTAGACAGGCTTTTGGCAGGAGCATGGGTAGTAGTTTTTGTAGTGTTAACATTTTAAATTTTGGAACCAGAAGGGACAGATTCAGGGTGGAGAGGTCTAGGAAAGGGCACCATGTGCCCTCTTTTCTGGGAACTAGGAATAATCTCGAGTAAAATCCTTTCCCAGTCTGTTCCTTGGGCACAGGTCCTATAGCACCCTGGGCATAAAGCTTTTGGATCTGATGAAAAGCATCTGCTGTCTGGTCTACAGGGCTGTCCAGGCAACCTGACCTCCTGGGTATTTCTTTGAAATAGAATCTGTATCCTCTGGTAACTGTCAGGACCCACAGATCTGAGGTGATGGCCTGCCAGTTTTCTAGGAAGAGGGAGAGTCTTCCTCTTAGCTTGTCTGGGGACCTGGGGGGCAGGGGGGGTAGGGAGTCATTGCAAACCCCTGGAGAAGGTTCTGGGCTTAGAACTCCCCTGCCTAGGAGCAGCAGTGGTCCACTGCCTAGTTCTTTGTTGGCTGCGTGCCTGTGGCCTAGGGGTTCTGTCCCAGCATCCCTTTTTCTGCACTGGCTTTTGCTTGAGAGGGAAAGGACCAGTGCTTAGTAGGGAAGTTTCCTGTAAAAAGTCCTTGACAGTCTGGATGGATTTGGCTTTGTCCACCATTTTCTTGATGACCTCCTCGTCCTTGGGGCCAAACAACTGCTCCTTACCTAGAGAGGCATTTAAAAGTTTGGATTTTACCTGGTCAGGCAAATGTTGCTCCCTTAGCCAGGTGTGTCTTCTAATAACTGATCCTGCAGCTGCAGCCCTAGTAGAGGTTTCTAAGGCATCAAAACCACAATGCAAGGAGTGCTTTGCTATCCGAGAGCTAGACTTTATGAGATCTGTAAATTCTCTGGTAGTGCTACTGTCAGGCATGGCAGACATTTTTGGTTTAATCAGTTCCAGCACATTCTGCTGAAATTTTACCATATGAAATTGGCAATTTAATGCCCTGACAGCTAAAGTAGCCAAGGTGTAAACCTTTTTACCCATCCCGTTTAATGCTCTGCTTTCCTTGTCAGCTGGGGTGGGGTTTTTAGAAGAGCTAGCCCTAGCTCCCTTAGGGCCTTGAACAATCACTTCAGGGTCTGCAGTAGGGTTTTTAAAAAGGAATTTGCATGAGTCTTGCACCCTGTAGTATCTGTCTGTCTTTCTGGGCACTGGAGGGAGAGAATCTGGAGAGAGGGCAGATTCTAGGAAAACATTATCTACAATGTTGAGGATATAAGGAATGGCCAGAGGCTTATGCTGAGGCAAATCAAGAAATTCCCTTAGTCTCTTCAGACTGGGGGCAGTCCTGGGCCTGCCACTGAAAATGTTTTTTGAGGATATTTATGGTTTCCCCAAAGGAAAGATGCTCAGTGGGGAGGCAGACGGAATGGGGTCATCAGCATCAGAGTCCTCAAAAGCTGCTAAGGGCTGGTCTTCCATGTCTAAGTCCACTAAAACAGAATCAACTGATTCCTGGTCAGTGAGGACCTCTGGGGAGGTGTCTCTTTCTTTTGGCTGGTGTAGGAGGGTGGGGTTGGTTACCCCTGATCAGAGTAATGAGGTATTCTGCCATCCTGAGCAGTAGCTAGCTAGTAGTAGGTCGGAGGGTGGGGCCCTGGGAGGGGACCTTTTTGGGGGTAGATTTAGGCTTGGGTCTAGCTGGTTCAAAAGCCTTATATAGAGTCAATTTGACCGGCGGAGCTGTCGGTCCGTTCCGATGTCGATGAGATCTCAGTGGAAGCCGGTGCCTGCAAAGTGGCTCCAGATCCAACCGCATTAGGAGAAAGCAAATTCCGGGCTGCAGGAGGCTGATCCAGTGGAGTACCGGACTCCAAATGTGTCTCTTTAGAGGCCTGCAACGGTTCGTCGGCTGTTGTCAGGGGCTGTGAAGGCAACTCACTGAGTTCAGCTGTAGCCTTGCTTTGAGTAAAAGTTGACTGTAGTCTGGAGACATTTAGAGGCCTATATCCTTATCCTCGTCCTTTTTCTTCTTAGGTAAGTCAGAAACTGCCTGAGAGATCAACGCCATTTCACATTGCTGGAAAGACGGACTAAAATACCTTGTTACAATATCAGCTCTTCTTCTAATAGTACGAGCATTAGAGAGGGCACAGAACCGACACCCTGGAATGTTGTGGTCTGGGCCTAAACAAGTGATGCAGATAGAATGAAAGTCTCGGTGTGTGATCTGCTTTCCAAAACTGAGATACTTATTAACTTTCTCTGACATCGGTTTAAGGCAAGAAAAGATTCCCCTATGGGGTACTTAGCTTTAGGCGGTTGTCCTCACTCTGGTAATGACCGACCAACGCACTCGCAAAACTGTTTCTACTTTGGACTCCACGCCAAGAAAGACTGACGTAATAGCATTGGCCATCTCCCTTTCTAGCCCCGATGACCTCAAGTCAGCCATACACTTACAACTGCCAAGGCAGCAGGGAAACCTTTACTCTGGTATTCGGGCCGGCCGAGGGCTATCCAGCATGGATAACCCACAAGTGATGATTGCAACAGTGAAACATGAACATCTGGTGATGGTAGCATTTGTTGGCATATGTGGAGGAGCATGCATGCACACATGCATAGAACAGCAACACAAGAGGTCCTTGCAGTGGTACAAATGCTCACATTGCCATCACAGCAGGGTTTAAGCCATAAATTAAAAACTGCTTTGAATGACAAAATGCCTGAGAGCACAAAACACCCTCATGGCTGCCTTGATGATGACTTCAGACAGCAAAATGCCTGATCAAGAGGTGGCTTCACTGTTGTCAGGCATGTAGGCAATAATTATTACACAAAAAAATCTCAGTACTAGCACTGACCCCCATGGAGCAGAGATCCCCCCACACACACAGCAAATTAAGAGCAGGGGGTCTGAAGGCCAAAAGAGTTGAACAGATGGAACACAGCTGAGGGTGGATGCACAGACATTGAGTATGACTGTAGATTCTGATCCTGGCAACCAACAATGCACTTGGCATTGAAGGATTTGACACTGAATACCTGACACCAGTGGTAGCACCTGTGCTGGAAAATCTGTTTACATCAGCACAAGTGCCTGCAGAGTACTTATCAGCTACAAAAGGATCTGCACCACAACCAGGACCAATGAGATTGGAGAGAGAAAGGATGGCAACAAAAAGTACAGTTGTGTAAATTGCACTTAGAACAGTAGATATCTGAACTCCTCACTGTTGCAGTAGCCTTTAGGCTATATGGTTTATTACCTAAGAAATAACCCAGTTTCACAAACCTGTGACTCTTCCCCCAAACTTTCACTCCGACTGCTGATTGGCTAATCTCAAAGGAGGGAAATCAGGTGTCATAGTGAAGACTTCAGGACTTTCTGGCCCATACAAGGAGTGAAGAGCAAACAATAAAACAAAGAAGAAAAAACCCAACTCTACTTTATATCCCAGCTACAACTACATACAAGAGTATGGGACTGTAGGATGTATGAGGCTACAGCAGCAGTGAGGAATTCAAACACCTACTGTTATGGGTAAGTGCAATTTACATAACTGTACTATGTTTATCACTCCCACTGCTGCAGTAGCTTTAGGCTACATGGGTCGACTACCAAAGCACATCCATCCTGGGAAGTGGAAGGATATGGATCCAGGTTCCCCTGGAGAATGATCTTAGCATTGCCAAAATTGGACCTTGAAAAGGAATCTAGTCTGTAATGCTTTGTAAAAGCACAGACAGCGGACCATGTAGCTGCCTGTAGAATGTTTCTGGAGTTCACCCTTTTCCAGAATGCTATCAAAGACAAGACTCTAGTAGAATGCGTCTTGATACTGCCTGGAATGGATAAGCCATAGTAAGAAACAAAAATTAGCAGAGGATAACCACTTGGAAATTATCTGTTTAGATACACAAAAAAAAGGTCCCCTTTTTGCTCCTTGATAAGAAAAAATGCTGGCAGCTTTTATAAAGGACTTATTTCTGACAAGATAGTACCTGAACTGCATTTGCATATCCAGAGTAGGCAGAATGCAGAATCCTCTCTCTCTGGTTTTAAGGTTTTGGGTAGAAAATTCGAAGACTAATGGTTGGACTCAAAGTGAACTCTGAAACCACTTTGGAATGAATGAGGGGCTTGTTCTTCAAGAGACCCCATATCCCTGTGGAAAATCAGATAGGGCTCACTGACCATGAGAGCCTGGAACTCAGACACTCTTGCAGATATCAGAGCAATGATGACTACAGTTTTCCATTTCAAGAACCTTAAATTAGCTTGGTGAGCAGGTAAGAGTCAGCTTCTCCAGCGCAATGTTGAGATCTCAATGAGAAGCAACCTATTTATGAGGAGGTCTCAGGTGTAAAACTTAATTCACAACAAAAGGAAATGAAAGCGAAGGATCCATGGATAGACATGCTTAAATGTCTACAAAGATGAACGTTTATGAAGGAATAACAAAAGCCAGAAAAAAGAAATTCACAAATATCTGAGCAACCCTAATGGACCCCTGATTACTGGCTGGTTACAAACTAGAAGATTGCTTCAACATAAGATTTCTAGTAGAAGGCTTTCTTGCCTATTTTAGTTGCTTGATACTGCGGTGTATCAAACCCCCCCCATCCTGTGAGAGTATAATTGTCCTTTGCCAATTCCATCAGAAGGAAGAAAGTACAGTTGTGTACACTTACCACAAATGTAGATGTTAGAGTGTATTCACTGTTGCAGTCATCACACTTGGGTTATCTGCCTGCAGGTAGCCCTCAGTTGACCCGAATACCAGAGTCTTGGGATTTCTGTGTCAGATGCTGTCACCTCTTCCATGATGTCAGGGGTATAAAACATGCAGCCGACGCCATTACATCAGTTTGTCTTGCCCCAGATGTCTGCAGCCCCCAAAAAAGGGAGCAATTACATGGTGTGGAACAACTTCCATAAAAAGTAAATACCATTGCCATAGGATATGGCCAAAAAGGGGATAGGCAGAAAGTATAGAAAAGGTCAGCGGGCTGGTGGAAGGGTAACCAGGACTGCAACAGTGAATACACTCGAACATCTACATTTATGTTGTGTACACAACTGTACTATGTTATTCGTGTTTAACTGTTGCAGTCATCACACTTGGGTTGATTCCCAAAGCTGAGGAAGGGTGGAGGCAGTCAAGAAGTATTAGGGCTGGCTAGCAGGCCTTGTAAGACTGCTGTGGCAAATACAACTCTGGATGTAGAAAAGATAGGCAAGTGGTAATGCTTGGTGAAGGTGTGTACAGAACTCCAGGTTGCAGCTTCCAGGATGTCCCTGGTAGGGACTCCCCTAAGAAATGCTGTAGAGGTTGAGGTAGCCCTAGTGGAATGACTTCTGATCCCCTGTGGGGTAGGTTTTCCATGGTGTTTGTAGCAAAAACAGTTGCAGTGTGCTATCCATTTGGGAATGGTTTGCTTTAAAATGGCCTTGCCCTCTGCCCCTGTAGCAAAGCTGACTAGCAACTGGTCAGATTTTCTGAAAGGTTTAGTCCTGCCAAGGTAGAACCTGAACTGTCTGTGCAAGTCCAAGGAGTGCAGGGATCCTTTCCCCTTTATTATGAGGATTAGCTAAAAGGTTGGTAAATGGATGGATCGATTTAAAGCCACACTGGATACCATCTTGGACATAAATGATGGGTTAAGTCCCGGAGGGAAACCTTGTCAGCATGGAAAATGATGAAGGGTTCCACAGCCATTAGTGTCTGTAACTCAGACACTCTTCTTGCTGAAGTGATGGCTAGCAGTAAGGCTGTTTTCCACGAGAGGAATTGTAACTTTGCTGCAGCAGCAGGCTCAAAGGAGGAAGCGTGAGTTTGTCTAGTACAAGTTAAGGTCCCAGGCAGGGGTGGGAGCTCTCCTCGGGGGCCTTAAATTGTTAGCTCCTCTCAGGAACTGTTTGATGAGAGGGTGAGAAAAGAGGTGGCTCTTTATTGTACTGAGCTGAGATGGCAGAGTATGAATCTTAGTTGATGAGAAGGATAGGCCTCTGTGGAGCAGTTCTGCTAGGTAATATAGGATTTGAGGTAAGATGGGTACAGCTGTGTCCTTTTCTCGAGACTGGCTCCAAGAACAATATCTTTTCCACTTTTCTGCATAGGATTTCCTAGTACTAGGCCTTCTGGCCTCATGGATGACGTCCAGCACCTGTTTACTGGGGGTTGCTGCTGGTGTATTCAGGGGATAAGCCAGGCTGCAAGTTTCAGGGTTTGCAGCTGTGGATGCAAAATCTGTCCCTCCTGCTGGAACAGCAGGGAGGGGGATCTGATGTAGGTGCCAGAGTGGCACTGCTGACAGACTGCGTAGGAGTAGGTACCAGTGCTGGCGTGGCCAGTCTGGGGCAATAAGGATTGTCCTTGGTCTGTCCTGTTTGATCTTGAGTAATACTTGAGAGAGGAGGGGCAGAGGGGGAAAGGCATAAATTGAGAGGTTTTCCCATGTAAAGGATAGGGCATCCACTTTCCACACTTTGCTGTAAGGGTTTTCTGGTGCAAAATTTTCTCAATTGATTGTTTTGGGGGGAGGCAAAGAGGTCCACCTCTGGTGTCCCCCACCTGTGGATTAGAAGTTTGAATAAGCAGGGTTCCAGTTTCCACTCATGTGGGTCCAGTAGATTTCTGCTTAAGTCTGCCAGTGAGTTTTGTTTGCCTGGCAGGAACTGAGCTTGCAGGTGCACTTGGTTGCTCAAGGCTGTGTTCCACAGGGCCATGGCTAACCTGCAGAGTGGGTAGGAATAGGCTTCCCCTGGTTATTTATGTACCACACAACTGTGGTGTTTTGTCTTATCTTTATCAGGAGTAGTTCTGGAAGGATAAGATATTTTAAGGCTGTCAGAGCATTCTGTACAGAAACATTTCTTTTTGATTGATATGCAGGGGAATTCGTCACGGGCTCCATTTGCCTTGAGTGCATTTGCCCGGCATGTGAGCCCCCCATGCATAGTCTGATGCGTCTGTTGTCAGGGTTTGGGCGGTGAGGGGTTGAGTGAAAGGAAGTCCCTTGTTGTGGTTGCAAGCCTCTGCCCACCGAAGGAATTCTGCCCTTAGGCAAGCAATAATAGGAAACACTGTTTCCATGTCCTGAAGATGTTGACACCAGAGACTTTTTAAGCACCACTGAAGTCTCCTCATATGCAGTCTTGCATATGGAATTAGTAGAATGCATGAAGCCATGAACCCTAGGGCTTGCAGTATTTCTTCTTGCAGATAGCTGGGTTTTGGTGGCCATTAGTTTGAAGTAGTTTTTCAAATAAGCCTGTTTTTCTGGAGTGAGGAATGCCATCTGGGAAGTTGTGTTCAAGCTTGCACCCAGGAATGAAATCTTTTGGCTGGGCACCAGTTGTGACTTCTTTTCTTTGATGGTGTACCCCAGAGAAGTTAGAAGTCTCTTTACTTGCCAGTTACTGAAGTAGTAATTCCTGGCTGTCTGCCTGAATTAGGCAATTGTCCAAGTATGGGTAAATTTGAATATTTCTCTGCCTGCAGTATGCAATGGCTGGAACCAAGCAATTTGTGAACACCCTGGGCACAGTAGATAAGCCAAAGGGAAGTGCAGAGAACTGATAGTGCATACAGTCTACCCTGAAATGTAGATATTTCCTGCAAGATTACCTTACAGGGATGTGCAGATAAGCTTCTTTTAAGTCTAGAGTGACTAGACTTAAAAGGGGGGTTGGGAATGTGGCCGAATGGTTAAGGTGTTTGCCTTACAAACACAAGGTGCAGGGTTTGAATCTCACAAGGGATAATTAGCTAGGCTTAAAATGGCTCACAAAGGGCAGTTAGCTTAGTACTAACCTATGAACCTATGAACTAGTCAGGCATCCTTGGCTAGCATAGGAAGAAGCTGTTGCAGTGTAAGCATTTTGAATTTTGGAACCACCATGAAGGTGTTGAGAATTGACAGATCCAGGATGGGGTGCCAAGAGCTCTCTTTTCTGGTCACCAGGAGCAATCTGGAGGAGAAACCCTGTCCCCTTTGCTCTGTTGGAACAGGGTGAATAGCCCTGATACTGAGAAGAGAAAGTACTTGCTTTTGAGCCTCTGCCCACTGGTTTGGAGGAAAGTCTGGCATCCCGCTTGGGGTTGGCAGTGAGTGGAAGGAGAATCTGCATCCCCGGGATACAATATTTAGGATCCATTGGTCTTGGGTAATGGACATCCAGTTTTTTGCATGCAGGGTGAGTTTTCCTCCTAGGGGTGCAAGTACTTAGGCATGGCTGGGAAGGATGACAGATAAGTCATTGTGAACTTCTTTCATAAGGGGGTGGCTTACCACTCCCTGTCTTTGAGGTGGGAGCACTCCATTGTTTAGATCTCAGCATAACCTGAAACTGTAGTCTTGGTGGTCTGTTGCCCCTGGGTTTGGACTGAGAAGGCCTGGGAGGGACTGGAAAGGATCAGTTTTTAGAAGGTCAATGCCTACTGAATCTAGGTGGCTGCACCTGTAAGAAATCTTTAACAGTTTGCATAGATTTAGATTGTTCCTCCAATTTTTTAAGAACTTCTGCTTTTGTGCCAAACAAATGCTCCTGGTTTAATGGAGCATCTAGTAATTTTGCTTTGACATGGTCTGGCAAGATTTGTTCCTTCAGCCAAGCATGCCTTCTCAATACAGACCCAGTGCCAGTAGCCCTGCAAGGTGCTTCTAAGGCATCAAAGCCACACCGCAAAGTAGGTTTACTAACTTGGTTTGCAGTATGCATTAACTCTTGCAAATCTTTACAAAAAAACAGCAGGTGGACCCAGAAATGACAGCAAGGCTTGTAGATGAACCAGTCTTTGATTCACAAAAAATAAGGACATAAGTGCTTTCACAGTATCACTACTTCATCAGATGTAAATCACATTAACAGAACCCCTACTTAAATACCATTAAAATAAGTCACATGTATCACATTATTTGTAAATTAAAGAAATAAGCACCCTCAGCAACCGCACTTATAAAAACACGAAAAATTATTAAAAAACTATTAAAAAAACATTATTTCATACCACAATTAATACATCAATATATAAAATAATTCATTAAAACAGTAACATTCACAGAAGCACACATAAAAATGTGCAAAAAGCATTTTGAAGCACTCTAACATAACATACTACCTAAAGCAATTCATTTCCTCTTAAGGGCTCTAGCCTTGAGTTTTGGTCTTAGTGGTACTCTGTCGTTCAGGCCATGACCAAAATCCCCTCTCATCCTGATTATCCATTTCGACTCCAACTGCTCTGTTTGATTCCTAATGTCTCCCTTTCTATTACTTGTCCAATTACTACAAATTTAAAATAATGTGTCCTATCAGTTTCAGAGACATGCTTAGGGACAGCACTCACTGTGTCGTTCTTACCTATATGGTAGTAATGTTCCCTAATCCTTTCCTTTAATGCTCTATCCGTCTTACCAATATAGAATTTTTTACATGTAATACAGTGTGCCAGATAGACAACGTGGAAAGTATTGCATGAGGCTTGAACACTGAACCTGTAAATTCTTCCCTGATCAGGGTGACTAAACACCGCACTACTATCTATATATTTACAAGCCTGGCAATGTCAACAAGCTGAGGTACATCCCTCATGTACACTTAACTGTTTCTGTTTGGGGTAGCATAACAGTCTCTTAAGTGAACACATATTTTTGTAAACAAATGAAGGTCTTACATCAGCTATATCAGTGATTTCGCTATCTGTTGTCAAAACTCTCCAATGTTTCTCTACAACTTCCTTATAAAGTCTGACATCTCTGGAGTAGGATAGACAGACTTTCAGTCCACTGTTTCTACCCAGTTCTTTTCCAGTTTTCTTCACATACTTCACTCCAAAGTAAGGCCTGGCTCTAATATCTCTCAGCCTAAATACTTGGTTCAATGTTTTCATTGATCACATGATGTTTGTATCCCCTTGATACTAGTGCATCTTTCAGTATTTCCAGTCTATGTGTTAAAGTCAGATTCTCTCACACTCAATCCAGAAGCCCTGAAAGTTTGACTCCTGATGTAAGACCATCATTTGTTTACAAAAATATGTGTTCACTTAGACAGTTATGCTACCCCAAACAGAAACAGTTAAGTGTGCATGAGGGATGTACCTCAGCTTGTGGACATTGCCAGGCTTGTAAATATATAGACAGTAGTGGGGTGTTTAGTCACCCTGATCAGGGTAGAATTTACAGGTTCAGTGTTCAAGCCTCATGCAATACTTTCCACGTTGTTTATCTGGCACACTGTATTACATGTAAAAAAATTCTATATTGGTAAGACGGATACAGCATTAAAAGAAAGGATTAGGGAACATTACTACCATATAGGTAAGAACGACACAGTGAGATATACTTTCCTCAGACTCTCCTAATACGGAAATTTCTTTTTGTAACTCTATCTAAAATTGAAGAATGTTTTACATAGGAATTGAGAGAAATGGCTCACACTCCGAAGTGATACTTTGACCTTCACCACATACCTAAAGGAAAAACATCTAAAAATACCTTATGTGACAGGACAATAACTGCAATTTTCTGTATTCATCAACTGTTTTCATCCATAAAATAAACAGCTTCTTAGGAACCAGCTCCAACAACTGAACCAAACAAATTGAAAAACTTGAGTATGCCATGTGACCTCATGAGTTAAAGAAACATCACTCATATTTAAGCATTCAAACTATTGACATACATATAAAAATAATTAAATCTAATTAGTCTACGGTTAAAAACTTTTAGTTATGTACTCACCATAACTTCAGATGTTTGGGATCCATCTCGCCTACATTCTGACTGATGGGTTCGGAGCCGATCCCTCGGCTCCGACTCGGCACGCTTATGCTATAGAGCGAGGCCTCTAATTGGCTGAGCTATCTTTATCCCAGGATGCACCACCACTAATCCCCCAGATCTTGTTTGTCCGCATTCATGCACACATGCACAGCTTGTTTATATAACATTGTTAGATGTTTCAAGATGAAATAACAGGATTCGGACCTTCTGATATCCTCTGATCTCCAAGGAAGGGGGAAGGAGGGTGGGTTATTAGGAATGTAGGCGAGATGGATCCCAAACATCTGAAGTTATGGTGAGTACATAACTAAAAGATGTTATGTGATCCTATCTCACCTACATTCTGACTGATGGGACAGCGTCCCTAGCACCTAAATCCCGGGTGGCTCATTGGAAAACACTCCTGAGCACTGTGGAACCAAATGAAGCTCGTCCTCTAGATGCCTCATCTAATTTGTAGTGAGAAATGAAGGTGTGCGGTGAAGACCATGTAGCCACAGCACAAATGTCACCAATAGCAAGCTTAGAATGAAATGCTACCGAAGTAGCCATAGCCCTTGTAGAATGAGCCTTGACAGAGGTGGAAAGCTATTTGTTAGAATAAATATAAGCTTGAGTAATACAGTCCCTGATCCATTTGGCAATAGTGACCTTTGTGACCGCGTTGCCCAATTTGTTTTCTGCAAAGGACACAAACAACTGATCTGTCTTCCTTGATTGTTTGGTCCTATCCAAATTAAAACGTAACTGCCTGTGGACATCTAGTGTGTGGAAAATAAACTCCGCTTTATTGGAGTATTTTGGGAAAAAACTGGGAGCTCTAACGACTGTTGCAAGCATAAAGTAGAACAGACTTTAGGAACAAAAGAAGGATTTGGTCTGAGGGATACCCTGTCTGTATGAAAAACCAAGCACGGGGTTTCACTGACAAAGCTTGAAGTTCTGAAACCCTTCTGGCTGAAGTAATTGCCACTAGAAAGGCTGTCTTCCATGATAGAAACTTTAGATCACAGGTAGCTGCCGGTTCAAAGGGAAAGAAGTCAAGGCACGTAATACTATATCGAGATCCCATGGAGGTGCAGAATGAGAAATCGGAGGTCTTAATAGAGCAGCACCTTTCAAGAAGGTCTTACACAACCTGTTGCTCATTAAAGGTGGGTCTATGGATTCATGAAAATTAGAAATCGCTGCCAATTGTACTTTGATGGTAGAAACAGAAGAGCCTTGGTTGAAAAGAGAGGTCAGGAATTTGAGTACTTCTGCCACGGGAGTAGAAATGGGGTCCAGGCCCCGGAGTTGAGCCCAGATAGCAAACCTTTTCCATTTGCTAGAATACAGTTTCTTCGTAGCAGACTTGTGGGCTGAAGACAATATGTGCACCACATCTGGATCCAGTGCATGTCTCCTGACTATGGTCGGAAGAGGAGGAGCCAGGCCGTCAATTTTAATGTGTGTAGGGACTGGTGTAGTAGTCCCGACTGATGAATCAGTAGGTCTGGGACCTGGTCCAGGAACCATGGACCTTCCAGAGCATGTTTCCGAAGATAGGGAAACCAGACTTGACGAGGCCAGTAAGGAGCAATTAAGATCATCTTGCTCCCTAAGAGAGATGCCTTTTGAATTACCCTGGGGAGGAGAGGAGGAACTGGAGGGAAGGCATAAAGCAGGCCGGTGGGCCAAGGATGGACTAATGCGTCCATAGGGCTCTTCCCCGGAGCCGGGGTTAGGGAGAAAAATTCTTTGCACTTTGCATTCAGAGGAGTCATGAAGAGGTCGCAGCACGGAACTCCCCATTCGCTGAAAATCTGCCTTGTAATCGTCATATTCAGAGACCATTCGTGAGGAGAGAAGATGGTTCTGCTCAACCTGTCGGCTATGACATTGGACTTGCCCGGTATGCGAGTAGCCACTAGGAAGCGTCTGGTCGAGACTGCCCATTCCCAAACTCTCATCGTTTCTCTGCAAAGAGGATAGGATCTGGTCCCTCCCTGTTTGTTCAGGTACCAGACAACTGACATGTTGTCTGAGTGAACAGCAATTACGCCCTGAGGGAGGTAATCGTGAAGGGCTTGAAGGGACAGGAGTACTGCCCTCATTTCTAGGATGTTGATGTGGAGAGGGGTCTCTTCCGGGTGCCATTTGCCCTGGACTGACCTGCCCAGGGAATGTCCTCCCCCGTCTGGGAGGCGTCCGTGGTCAAAGTGGCGCGGAGGAGGAAGAACAAAGGGTCGTCCCTGATCCAAATCGGAGGACACTAGCCACCAGCGAAGTCTGCAAGATTCTGTGATCCATATTAGATGATTGAGAGGGAGTTCCTGAAAGGACCACTGAGTTGAAAGAAGCCACTGGAGGATTCTCATGTGTAACCTTGCCAAGGGAACTAGCAGAACTGTGGCAGACATCGATCCCAATAGCTGTAGGACCATTCTGGCTGGGGCTTTGGACCTGGGGAGTAAGGCTCGAACCTGATTTTGTATGGTCTGAATTCTGTCTGCAGGTAGATAGTCCCGCATCTGGTTTGAATCTATCTCTACCCCTATGAATCTTATTCTTTGAGATGGCCGTAACACAGACTTTGGCCAATTGAAGGTGATTCCGAGGGAATTGCCCAGTGATGTTGTGGCTTGCAGGCTCCGTAGAAGTAGATGCTTGGAGGTGGCAGTTAGAAGCCAGTCGTCTGGGTACGGAAACACCTGAAATCCTAGACTCCTCAAGTGAGCAGTCACTACTGCCAAGCATTTGGTGAACACCCTGGGGGCTGTGGTGAGACGAAAGGGCAGCGCACGGAACTGAAAATGACTGCCTCCTAGGCTGAAGCGCAAGTGTCTCCTGGACGTTTGATGTATTTTGATATGGTAATACGCGTCCTTGAGGTCTATGGAGCACATCCAAACACCTTTCGCCAACAATGGGAGAATGGTTTGTAAAGTGACCATTCGGAACTTGGACTTCTTGACTGAGCGGTTTAGGTTGCTTAGGTCCAAAATGGGCCTCAAGTCCCCGGTCTTTTTTGGCACCAAAAAGAATCTTGAGTAAGTCCCTAATCCGATCTGGTCTGCGGGGACCAGTTGGATGACTCCTTTTTGCAGCAGCTTTGAAATTTCTAAGGCTGCGGTATCCCGTTGACTGGGTGGCGGGTCCGGGATTCTTTGGACTGAGGAGGGACAACAGAATGGGATGGAGTAACCTCCGGCGATAATTCGAAGCACCCATCGGTCCTGAGTGATCCCTTCCCAGGCCTTCAGGTGCTTCGAAAAACGACCCTGACTGGCTCCGGAGCAGCACAGTCGGGCAATCCCTCAGGGACTATGAAAAGCTGAAGAGCCACGAAAGGACTCGCGGTCTCCAGTGTTGCGGGGGCCTCTGCCACCTCTGGGACGGCGTCTTCCTGATGAATTTCCCCTCCTCTGCCTCTGGAGGGGGAACCTTCCTGCTGAGAGGGGTAAGACTTCTGCGATCTACAGAACCACATCTTCCCTCCTCTTTTAGCCTTGGGATAAGGCCGAAAGGGAGTGGAAAATCGTGCCCCTACGGCAGTCAGAGTCTTACCCTCCTGTTCACAGCAGGTAAGTGTGTCTTTCACCTTGGGCCCAAACAGGGAGGACCCATCAAAGGGCGTCGGCGAATGAAGACTTGAAGGCCTCCTTGCGAAATGACACAGGCGGAGCCAGGCTTGTCTCCGTAGAGCAATGCCTGTACCGCAGCTCTACTCGCCTTCCGGCCATCTGAAATGAGCCTCATGGACAAGTTCGAAATGGACGACATTGTAGCCAGCTGAGATCCAACCATCTGGGCCAGCTCTTCAGGCAGGTTACCTAAGAGGGTATCTGATAGCTCCTTAATCAGATCCCTCTGGAATCTCGTAAAGTGCGTCAGGTAGTTCAAAGACCTCAGAGTAAAGGCCGCTGAACTAAGGGTGCGCTTACCGTACCAATCCATGCTCCTAGACTCCTCCTTAGGAGGATGGACGAACGTAGAAGCCTCTGCTACATCTTGCCGGGTAGCAGATGCCACCACCATAGCATCCACAGCCACACCTTTCGTAAGGAACTCTCTATCTGGGGGAGCCGAAAGAAATTTGTTTGGACGAGTGGGCACCGGTTCCACAGAGTCTGGGTGTTCCCACGCCCTTCGACAGATCAAATCCAAAAACTCGTCGAAGGGCGGAGACACCCAGGAGGTGGAGGGCTGAGCCCCGAAGGCCTTCAGGAACACAGACTCATCAGCAGAGGGAGGTTTGGACTGCCAGCCGCCTCGTTGTTTTAGGGCTTCCAGGATGTCTGCAAAGGAGACATCATCCGAGGACGACTTGGGGGACCCCTCTGCATCATCGAGATCGGTGTCAGATGTCAAAGACTCGTCAGGGGAGTCAACGTGCTTCCTCTTGCACGTTTTCTTCCTGGGAGGTTCTTCCGAAGAGGCTTCAGAAGGACCTCCAGGAGGGGGAGAAACCCCAGCGGGGGTAACCTGAGGCCCAGGGGCTCCGCTGTCTGCGGACAGGGGGACTGCCAACGACCCAGTCTCCAAATGTAGGGAAGGAGCTGGGGAAACTGTGGAGGTAGCCAATGAAGATTTGGCTAGAGCACTCCTCATAGCCCTGAAGGCGGGACCACCAGAATCCTGGGAAGGTCCCCCCTCCGTGGCCACGACAGTGGGCGGTACTCCCGCCGACGCACCAAGAGGGAGACTTGGGACCGAAAGCATCAATCCCAAAGCCTCCCCCCCAGGGCCGAAGGAAGAAGTCCGTGCACTGAACTCCGACCCAAGAGCCGGAGTCGGAGCAAGGGTCGGGCCTGACCCTAACACCTCCACTGATTCCACCAACACCTGCTCCAACGGTGCCGAAGCTGTTGGAGGAGGAAGTACAGTAAGGGAGTGGACCATCGGCTCCGAAGCCAAATGGGCTGGGCGAAACCATCTTTGGAACACCAGAGACTGGAAGAGTCGAAGGAGCACCCTGTCGATGTCCGAATCAGACATCCTGGATGATCTCGAGGATACCGATCGGGCCCGAACCGATTTCTCCATCGGCTCCGAAGGGCTCGGGGACAGGCTCCGAAAGGACTCAACAATTATCGGCTCCGAGGAAACCTTCAAGGAAATTTCCCTCGGTGCAGATAAGGACTTCGGCTCCGAGGGGGAAGTGTCTGAGCCGATGACCCTTATCGGCTCCAATATCAGTGGAGCCGATGAGGGTGACCCGCCTCTCGATGCCCCAGACCTCGGCTCCGAAACCAGAGGGGTCGAGGCTGGAGGCATCGAGGCAGACCGTTCCGACCTCGGCTCCGAAGTCCGTGGAGCCGATGGAGAAGTCTGCTTAGTCTTCTTAGCCGTCGGATCCAACTGACTGGTCGGAGCCGGCACTTTCTTCTTTTTAGAAGGAGACGGAGAGGAAGACAAAGCCTCCTCAAAAGAAGGCTTGATTAATCCTTTGAGGATTAATTTGTTTTTCCTCTCCTGGAGGACTCTGGAGGAAAACACATGGCATACACTGCACGATTCCTGCAGATGTTTAGCGCCAAGACAATAGATGCACGAGGAGTGGTCGTCCGTTATGGACATTTTGAACCCACACCTCGTGCACTTTTTAAACCCGGAGGGTTTATGTTCTTTAGACATAATGTACAAAAAATAGACAACAACAGTAAATTAAGAGTTTGTATACACAGGAACAAAATATGCCACTAACTCCGAAAAAAAAAACTTTTTTTTTTTTTTTTTTTTTTTTACACACAAGAAATGTAAGAAAGAGAAAGGGGAAACAAGGAGGGTCAAGACCCTCTAACTCAAACGGGTACTTGACCCACACACAACCACTAAAGTAGTTAGTACAGGGGAAGACCCCTCTAACTTAAACGGAACCTTCTCTGACAGGAAAATATATGAAAAACTCAATGAAACTATAAGAAACACACTCATTACACAAAAAATAGCCGTTAAAACAGCTTTTGGGTTTAAATGAAGGAACTACTGACAGGAAAAAAGACTATATATATAGTACTTAGCCCAGCCAATGTTGAGACCACGTCCAAGCTCTGTAAGCGGCAAACGAGATCTGGGGGATTAGTGGTGGTGCATCCTGGGATAAAGATAGCTCAGCCAATTAGAGGCCTCGCTCTATAGCATAAGCGTGCCGAGTCGGAGCCGAGGGATCGGCTCCGAACCCATCAGTCAGAATGTAGGCGAGATAGGATCACATAACATCAATAAATACTGCTTCAATGCAAAATCAAACATACTGTGATCTTTTATTTAATTCACTTGCATACTGGGGGGGGGGTGAAAGTGCAGGAGGGGAGACTAGTGGTGTTAGCACACTGGCGCTACATTAATGCTTTTGTGTTCCAAACTAATTTTCCAGTCACCCTAGTAAATTGTAGTGTCTAGCTTTTCAAAAATGTACAAAATAAAACTCCTAAACATAGGACACTACATTGAGTGGCGAGAGCCAGCACACTCGTTATCATCCTGTTTGCCAGTACTGTAAATGTGGTTCTATATTCTTTTATGTAATGTTTTCTGTCTTGCCAATATAAAACGTTGGGCATGCTTCAGAACATATCAACTACACTATCCTACTGCTGCTGCAATTATATTTACCCCTTTTTCTCCATCTGTTCAAAAAAGCAATAATTTTGCCTTTGTCATTAGTACTTAAGTAGCAACACTGGTTATACCTCCCTGCATTTCTTTTTCATAAACCTAAATTAAAGTCAACTTTTTCTACAGATCTCTCTAAGGTGTTTTTTATATTTTCTTTCCTCTTAAAAATAAAATGTGGGTACTTACTTGGTAGGAAGTCTGGAATGTTCACACTTTCTAAAATCACCCAGTTTTTACAAATAACATTTTTAATGTTCTCTGCATCAGACAAATAATGTATAACCGAAGGGTTCTCATATCTCTGTCACTATAAGAGATTCTATGTAGGGTCTGTAATTTTTTCTAATCCATGTTTTACAAGTTGACCACATTTAGTAACTCTATTATTTTTATCCCATTTAGCACCTATTTTAATCAAACCTCTGGATAACCTCTTTCCTGAAACATTTTAAATAGTAAATTGTTTTTTTCTTCAAACCAATAATGTTCAGAAGTTAAATGTGAATTCCTTATAAACTGACATTTTACCAGATCACATTTCTGATGTGTTGGATAACAGCTACTATAATGGATAAATGAACTGCTGAATGGAGGTTTCTTGAATACTTGTGTCTCATCTCCCCATCCAGCTCTTTGGAAATGTTTACATCCAATAAATATTTTCAAACTCATTTTGATGAGTAAACCTCAAGAAGTTAAGGAAACCATAGTAAACAATTTCTCCAAAGCCAACTTCATGCTTCTTAACACAGAAGTGGTGAACTTCATGACACCCATGCAGATGGACAATACAGTTATGACTGCTGAATCCTGCACAAATGCACTCTATAAGCATTTACACGAGTGCATGGCTTGTGCTAACCCAAACAGAACCAAGATGCTATCCTACAAAAAAAGGAAGCCAATCTGGTGGTCCCCTACCATAAACAAAGTCTACAATAGAAGGAAGAAACTGCTGCAAAAAAGAGTAAAATCCCATGAGTGGAGGAGCTCCCTGGTCAGCCTCAGTAAGAAGCTGAGATCCCTTATAAGATCCTCCAAAGCTAGCTACGAAAACAAGATCACCACTGATTCTAAGGACAACCACAAAGCATTCTATAGCGATGTCAAGAATCTCGATGGCAGCACCTAGATCTGCTCTGAGTTACAGCACAATGGCACAAAAATTACATAACCAACTGATACTGCCAACATCCTGGCAGATAGGTTCAGTGCTAACTTTACCCCCCTCTCACCCCCTAAATGGCCCATATCTATACAGGAAAAATGCAGAATCCCTGCAATCACAACACCACAGGTAAAAGCAGCACTCTCTAAAGCCAAAAACGCAGCATCCATGGGACCGGACAACATCCCAGGCTGTGTTTTACAAGAACTTCAGAACAAACTGGCTCCCCACCTAAGCACAATGTTCAATCACAGCCTCATGTCAGGCTTTGTGCCCATTGAATGGTGCACAGCAACAGTTATCCCACTCCACAAAGGGGGAGCCACCACTGAACCTGGGAACTATCGCACTATTAACCTGATGAGCCTGGTCTGCAAGGCCATGGAACATATCCCAATGGAATTCATAAACAAAGACATTGGTAACCTCCAAACTCTGGACCCCACCCAGTTCGGGTTTGTGAAAGGCAGATCATGCCTCCTGAGCCTGGTTGACTTCTTTGAGGCAGTCACCAAAGCCATAGACGAGGGTAAGGTGGTTCACACAGCCTATCTTGACCTCGCCAAGGCTTTCAACACCATCCCCCATTCTGGAATTATAACTAATCTCACTAAAGTAGGTATAAATCCCTATGTCACAAGATAGGTTGCCAACTGGTTCACTGACAGAACCCACACTGTAAAAGTTGCAGAATCCAAATCTGACTTCAAACCAGTGACAAGTTGAGTACCACAGGATTCAATCCTGGGACCTATTCTGTTTGGTATCTACTTCTCTGAAGTACAGGCTAACACAGAAGGCCTCTGGCTAATGAAGTTCGCAGATGACTGCAAACTAGGAGCTAAAGTCGAGTCACCAAATGATGTGGACATCCTACAGAAGGGCCTCACTGAGACAGATGTCTGGTGTCAGAGACATGGCCTCAAGCTCAATTCCAAAAAGTGCATTGTTATCCCCTTTGGTAAAAAGTCTGTACCCATGAACTTGCACATAGGCGGCAGTCTACTTAACGCCAAATGTGTGATACGAGACCTTGGGACGCAGGTGGACAGTAGTCTCTCCTTTGATAATCACATTGCCACAGTAGTCAGGAAATCCTTCTATGTGGCACACCTCATCACAAAAGTGTTCTCATCCAGGAAAAAAAAAAAAAAAGAGGTCATTGTTCCCCTCTACTCGACACTCATTAGACCCATTAGAGAGAAAACGCCTCTTTTGGAATGTACCTCACAAGACATTTGCAGCAGCTAGAAAGGCCACAGAAGTACCTCACAAAGAGGATTACTGGCCTCAAACAAATGCCCTACACTGACCGTCTCAAAAAACTCCAGCTTTACTCTGTAGCATATCGCCTACTCCGAGGTGATCTCTGCCTAAAATATAAAGCTATGTCAAACCCAGAGTTGTTGGACATGCTACACCTAAAGAAATCCCAATCCCTCCGAGCTACATGCTTCTAGGGACCTAAACCTTGCACCATAATAAACAGGACATGCTGGAGGGATAAATTCATGTCCCAGAGACTTCCCATACTCTTGAACAAGCTACCCATCTATGTCAAGCAAAGTTCCTCATTAACACTCCAAGAAAAATCTTGATGAGTGGATGGGAAATAGGAAATACACCCCGGGGATCACTTCTGTGGCTCTGCTCGACAGCTATTCTGGAGTCATCCTGGTATTTTAGACCAGGTGGGAGACATACCACAAATAGTGTTTAGAAAAGGTTAAAGCATTAAGCAGTTACTTAACTTAAGAGGGTAAATGTTTTTGAAAGTAGCAGCACTACTATTGGGACTAAAAAATGTGGCTGCTCTTCTCAATGTTATTTGGTCATGAACTGTGACCAGATTAAGTTGAACCATATTACCATAAAACCTAATGGTAAATTTTCTTGCAAGTCCAAAGGGGTTGTTTATGCTGCCCTATGTCAGCACCGTAATATGTTCTATACTGGGAAAACTAAAAGAAAGCTAAGGGACAGAATTTATGAGCATCATAGGGACATAAAAAATGGTAATAAAAATAATGTCTTGTATAAGCACATAGAAAAATACTCAACACATGCTTTTTATTTGCTGTTGTTGAAGGGGTCAAAACAGATCCTAGAGGGGCATCCCCTGGGAAGATTATTTAGAATTCAGGGAATTATGTTGGTAAATTAAGTTGAATGCCTGTGCCCCCCCCCACCCCCCGGTCTAAACAACAACATCAGTATTAGCAGCCTATTAAGGCTACGTTCTTATGTTGCATAGTTTTTATTAGTTTTTTTTATATTTTTGAGCTGTATATTATGGCTTCTGTTTGTTGAAATGTTATCATAACATTTCTGTCACTTTTTAGGCAACCGTGCTTTTTTTTTTTTTTTTTTTTTGCTGTTTAACTTTAAAATTTGTCCATGAAGTGTGATGTGTTAGAGAAAGTCTGTTTATAATGAATGTTATGAGAAGTTTCATTGGCTTACTATGTCATGTGTTCTCACAGGTTTGAGTATACTTAACATGAGTGTATTAAGTTTTGTTGTATTCTGATGAAATCTCTGGTTACAACCTGACGAAAGTGCTCAATAAAAGGTTTTTGATTATTCTGGTGGAGTTCTTATGACACTGTGTTCCAGGCTTGCTCATCCTTTGATGGTATTAGTCTTTTTTGTTTTGGTTCCTGAGTATTTAACTTCTTTATGTGAAGTGGTTCTATCTCACTGTTCATTCTTACAGATGGCTAGCGTCCCAAGCACCATCTTTCTCGGGTGGCTCACGGGAGTATGTTTTTCAGGACAGTAGACCGAAAGGAGGCCCTGTCCCTGGAGGTCTTGTCAACTTTGTAATGAGTGATAAAGGTATGAGGTCTTGACCAAGTGGCTGCTGCATAAATGTTGTCTATAGGAAGCCCAGCAGAAGAAGCAGGAGATGTGGACACTGCTCTGGTAGAATGAGCCTTAATTTTGTGTTGTAAGAGTATATAAGCAGATGAATAAATAAATGTGATACAATCAGATAACCATTTAGACAAAGTTGTTTTTGCCACTGGCATACTTTTTCTAGAATCTGAAAAGGAAATGAAAAGCTGTTCTGATTTTCTGCATTCTTTTTCTCTATCCAAATAAAATCTGAGTTGTCTATGAACATCAAGCTTGTGCAGCATATACTCTAAGTTGTTGGTGTGTTTGGGGAAAGAACACTGGCAAATCTATAACCTGGTCCAGATTAGATTCAGTACAAACTTTGGGCAAAAATGAAGGATTTGTTCGTAGGAAGACTCTGTCAGCATGGAAACTCAAATAAGGAGGCTTTATGGACAAGGCCTGAAGCTCTGACACTCTACTGGCAGAAGTGATGGCTACTAAAAAAGATAAGTCTTCCATGACGAAAATTTCAAATTGCAGGAGGAAGCTGGTTCGAAAGGTGGGAGAATAATGCGTGAAAGCATAAAATTTGGATTCCAGGAGGTATAAGGGGATTTCACAGATGGTCTGAGATGAAAAGTCCCTTTGAGAAAGGCTTTGGATAGTTTATGTGACATTATATATAATCCTTCAAAGCCAAGGTGAAAATTAGAGATAGCAGCAAGTTGAACACGAACTGTTGCTGCTGCAGCCCCTTTACTGAAAAGCATAGTCAAGAACTCTAATATGGAGGCAATAGGGGCTTGGTAGGGATAAATGTTATTTTGAGAGGCCCATATAAAAAATCTTTTCCATTTGCTAAGATATAGCTTCCTAGTAGAGGATTTATAAGAAGATACCAGAATCTGATGCATTTCATTAGAGAGGTTATGGAATGTGGCTATGTTGGGAATTGGAGCAGCCAAACTGTCAGTTTCAGGGAAAGAAGATCCCCTGACGAATGCGTCAGAAGATCTGGAACTGGATCCAGAAAACAAAGGTCTTCCAATTGATAAAGGAAGGGGAACCAAATCTGACGAGGCCAATGAGGGGCTATTCGTATGATGGTCCTTCCTACGGCTTTTGCTTTCTGTAATACTATGGGTATCAAGGGAATTGGTGGGAATGCATAGAAGAGACCCGGAGGCCAATAGAGTATGTGTGCATCCCTTGGGGCTTCTCTCGGAGGGGGAATCAGGGCAAAGTAGCTTCTGCATTTCATGTTCATGTGGTTGGCAAAAAGGTCACAGCAAGGCTGGCCCCACCTGCGGAAAATTCTCTCCACTATTTCTTTCTTGAGGGACCACTCGGGAGGCAACAAAATTGCTCAGCTCAGTTTGTCTGCTATCACGCTGGATTTCCCTGGGATGTGCATTGCTAACAAAAAGCGCTGGGTGGATGTAGCCCACTGCCATACTCTTAGGACCTCGCGACAAAGGGGGTAGGAACTGGTTCCTTCTTGTTTTGTTTGAGTACCAGACCACTGACATATTGTCAGTTTGAATCGCAATAGTTCCCAGAGGAAGAGAATCCTGGAAGTACTGCAACGCAAAAAGTACCGCTCTCATCTCCAGGACAGAGATATTCAGATGTGTCTCCTGTTTGCTCCATGTGCCTTGGGCTGTTCTTCCCTGAAAATGCCCCCCATCCTATCAGGCAAGCATCCGTGGGTCATTGTGGCCGCTGGTGGGGGTAGAACAAAAGGACGACTTATCGTTACATGAAGAGAGGTCAACCACCACTGAAGATCCTTTTTGCATGCGTTTGTGATCATTATGAGATGAGACACTGGAAGCTCTTGGTAAGACCATCGAGTGAATAATGGCCATTGCAGAATCCACATGTGCATGCGACCCAGCGGTAATGCTAATACTGCAGCTGCCATCAAGCTCAACAGTTTTAGTACTTCTAATGCTGGAGCCTTGTCTTTGGATATGATATTGCAAACCTGCTGATGGAGTAGTAAGACTCTTTCTGCTGGGAAGTCTCACAGTGGTGGTGGTGGTGTCCAATTCTGCTGCAATAAAAACGATATGTTGCGATGGCGACAATCCAGATTTTTCTGAATTTACTGTAATACCCAGATGACTGCAGAGAGAAAGAGTGGTGTCCCTAGCTTGTACAAGCTGATGCCTGGTGGTGGCAGTGAGGAGCCAATCGTCTAGGTAAGGAAACAGCTGGAATCCTAAACGCCTCAGGTGAGCCATGACCACTGCCATACATTTGGTGAACACTCTGGGGGCTATAGTGAGACCAAAGGGCAGTGCTCGAAACTGGTAATGATTGGCTCCCAGCCAGAAGTGCAGATGATCCCTGGATGGTCTGGCCACTTTTATATGGTAGTATGCATCCTGGAGATCTATCAAACATATCTAATTGTCTTTCCCTAAGAAGGGAAGTATCGACTGAAGCGTAAACATCTGGAACTTCTCTTTCTTGATGGATCTGTTTAGTCTGCTGAGGTCCAAAATAAGTCTCTAGTCCCCTGTCTTTTTTGGAACTAAAAAGAATCTTGAGTAAGTTCCGGATCTTATCTGGTTTGCTGAGACAGGCTGGATGACACTTTTTCTTAGCAACGTTTGGACCTCTACTGTTGCTTGTTCCCTGTAACTGGGTGGAACGTCCAAGATTTTTGTTGTCAGTGGAGGGGGTGTGGCGAAAGGAATGAAATATACTCTGGAACTGATACTTTGTACCCAGTTGTCATTTATTTGAGCCAGGCATCTGAATACAAAGATAAGCGACCCCCGACTGCCTCCAGAGTAGGACAGTCGGGCCTCCTTTCAGGAGCACTGGTAGGGCTTCCCAAAGAACTGATCTCTGTCGCCCTGGTTTTGCGGACCCCCTCTGCCACGAGGGCATCTTCCATTATTGCCCCCTCTTCTGCCCCTGGAGGGGGGGGGTTCAACACGTGTGTCCTGAAAGGCTCCTTGAGCTTTTCGGAACCACATCTTTATTTCCTTTGACCCCTGGGGTAGGGTCTGGTAGGGGTGGAAAAACAGACTCTGATGGCAGACAGAGTCTTTACTTCCTGTTCACACCTGGTCAGTTTCCTTAACTCTGGGCCCAAAAACGGATGAGCCATCAAAAGGGGTGCTGACAAAGGATGACAAAGGGCTCTGCAAAGGAAAACAAGCGCATCCAGGAGCGTCTCCTAAGAGCAATTCCTGTACCTGCTGCCCTACTCATTCCATCAGCTGCATATGAAATGAGGCGCATGGACTAGTTCACTTTAGAACTGAGGGTAGCAAAATGGGAGGCAACTTTATCTGAAGCTCCAGCAGCTACTGTACCCTGAAGAGCATCTCCAAGCTCTTTTAGGTGATCTCTTTGCAGTCTCGTAAAAATGAGTGAGATAGTTCAGTGAACGCAGTGCAAAAGTCGCTGAACTGTACGTGCGCTTCCCATATTTATCCATGATCCTAGAATCTCTGTTAGGAGGATGGATAGAGGAAGAAGTTTCTGACATCTCCTTTTTGGTGGCTGCCGCCACCACCATGGCATCAACTGGCACTCCCTTGGTAAGAAAGGACTTTTCCTGGGGGGCAGAAATAAACTTATTAGGCCTCCTGGGGACAGGCTCCATGGTGTCCGGAGACTCCCATGTCCTTTTTGAGACCAGCTCCATAAGCTCATCGAAGGGTGGAGACACCCAAGAGATGGAGGGTTGAAACCTGAAAACCTTCAGGAGAACAGACTCATCTTCAGTAGGGTTGGTGGACTGTCAATCACTCCTCTGCATAAGGATTTCTAATATCTCAGCAAATGAGATATCCTCAGAGGGGGACCGTGGGGACCATTCTGATTCATCCAAGCTGGTATTGGATGTGAGACTCCTGTGGGGAGTCTAAATGCATCCTCTTACAGATTCTCTTCCTGGGAACCTCATCAGTGGAAACTTCTGGTGAGGTCTCAGAAGAGCAGGGGCCACCAATGGGGCTTCCTGAGGATCTGGGTCTCTATGCTTAGAAAGAATCTGTGAAGCAGAAGTGGACACAAGAACTTTTGGGGAGAAGGTAGCCGGAACTGAAGTCGTAGATGTCTTAGGCGACATAACTCTCCTCATGGCTTCAAAGGCACCTCTGCTCCGATGAGAAGGAACCAATGGATCAGAGGAAACCATTGATCCCTCCTGCACCGGGACAGTGGGCTCCAAACCAAAGGTAGGAACCAAGCTCATCTGAGCCAAAGCCCCGAGAGGCAGTCGGAACCAACAAGTCAGTCCGACTATCCTATCCGGACCCAACTGGAGAGTGTCAGCTCCTAGACTCCACGATCGGCACAGAGGACGTCTGAATAAACAGGACCGAAGACACTAGAACAGGCGTCGGCTCCGAAGGTTCAACAATCAAGTCCGACTCCTCTGACTCTGAAGGACCGGTATGGCTCGGATGAGAAAAAGTAGTAGATGGCAAAACAGTCTTCAGTTCCGAAACAGTTTGAGTCGGAGCCGACAAAAATTTAGCAAACGCCGGTGCCTGTAACAACTTCTGCACCATATGATCCACATCCAAATCAGAAAGGCTTATCAAGGACCAAGATGAATGGATGGATGGAGGTACTGATTGCAGGAGTCGCGATTTAGGCACTTTGGATACCGGTTCCAGGACTGGGGACTGGCTCCGAAAAGACAAGACGCTCAGCTCCGAAGGCTGTGGAGCAGACATCGATGTTTTTTGTTTTTTGATTTTTTTAACTTCTGAAGAAGTAGAAGCCTTGGAAGACTTTGAAGATTTACTAGACCTGTCCTGGTCACTCAAAGATTCCTGAAATGATGGTTTAACTAGTCCTCTATCAATTAGCTTTCTCTTTCTCTCCTGAAAGATCATGGAAGAGAAGGAATGACAAATGGAGCAACTTTCCTGAAGGTGCAAGGCTCCCAAACAGTATACACAGTTGACATGGCTATCTGTAACAGACATTTTCTGTCCACATTTTGGACATTTTTTGAAGCCTGACTTAGGATGTTTATCCCTATCCTGGTCAGCCATAATGAACAGCACAGTATCAAGTGAAAATCTACTACAATATAATAAAAACACATCCAAACTATTTAAATAAGCCCTAACAAAAACTATGGGCTAAATATGCTGTGACAAAGTGTCACTCTAAACACACACACAAACTAGATATCTAAGCACTTCTAAATATCAAAAACTATGACAAAAATGTCACTTATCAAAGGCCCACAAGAACTATATAATTACACTAAGTATAAAGGCCTTTAGAAAACAAAGAAGGCCAAAAGCTATATCTAAATATGAAAAGGCACACCAAAGAATACACTCTATAAAGATTTAAATGATATAGAAGCTAAAGTTAAAAGCTAAGTAGTAGACATAATGAAGTTATTGGAAAAAATGTTTATAATACATTTTTACTGGCCCAAGCTATGCTGAGGAACCTCCTAGCTATTGCAGTGGCAAACTAGATCTGAGGTAACTCCAGGTGCGTCATGGGATAGGTACTTGGCCTCGAGCTGTCTGAAGACCTCGAGCTTTGTAGTAGGCCGACTCGGAGCCAAAGATTGGCTCCGAACCCATCTGTAAGAATGAACGGCAAGATAGAACAACTTCACATCTCCAGTTTCAGTGAACATTGCCTGACTGCTCTTGTATTTTTGGTTTGTGACACTCTCCGTATGGAAGTTCCTAAACCTGTGGCTATTTTCCCACTGCTTGGTGCTTAGTAGATACCTTTTAAAGCTGCTTTTCTATCCTCCAGACTCCCAACCTCCAGCTTCTGAAAGGCTGGACAGACTTTACATGGTACAGGATTAACACATACATAAAATAATCCTGTTGCTGACACCACTGTTATCTCTGTAGATTTGGAAAGGGAAACTTGCTTATCTCTTGCTCCTAATTCTCTTCCTAATGACACGGAAAACAGAGACCATGACAGTTGTGGTAAAGGTTATACATATGCAACCTTGTCATTTAAGGCTAGTAACTGTCAGGCACACATGGCTAAATTCTTTTTAGCTATCCCAGATAATGCAAGTCAGAAGAGTTCTGAAATTCCTAACCTAGGCTAGAGACCAAAACTTCAAAAAAGTACAGTTGTTTAAGTAAACATACCATAACAGTACATTTTAAATTATCACTGCTGCAGTAGTCTTAGCTATAGGGGTTATATTCTGCCAGGGATATAATAGCTGGCACAACGTTCAGTGCTTCAAGGTGCTTTCTTATGAGCTCAAACCTTTAGGCAGCTTGAGATGAGCTGCCTAAATACACAGGTGAGTGTGCCAAGCCCTTCAGAGCTTTTATGCCAACTGACTGAGATGCTGAGCCCTCAGAAAACATAGCTAGGAATAAAACTATATATACATACACACCCACCTGGCATAATCAAAAATCAAAGAGGGATGGAGGGAGGCAGCGGCTACCTTAGCAATGATCATTTGAACATTTACGGTTATGGTACATTTACTTACATAACTGTACTTACGTTTATCACTTTGATCAATGATGCAGTAGCCTTAGTTATATGGGTAGATTACTCTAGCTTACATTTGGGAGATGAAAGGAGAGGGTTGTAGCAAAGTCTGAGCTAGACCTAGAAAAAGAAACAAGCTTGTAGTGCTTTGTAAATGTATGTACAGAGGACCAAGCTGCTGCTTCTAGAATGCTTCTAGAATCCAAAGTTTTCCAAAAAGCCATAAAAGAAGCCAAGGCCCTTGTGGGTTTTGAACCTCCATGGAATATCTTTGTTGTTCTGAAAATAACAAAAGATAAGAGCCTGAGAAAACCATTTGGAAATGGTCTGTTTTGACATAGGTTGTCCCCTCTTAATTTCTTAGGAAATGAACAACTGATCCACAGATCTGCAAGATTTTTTTCTGACAAGATGGTACCAGAGTTGTCTACAGACATCCGAGGTATGGAGTATCATTTCTCCATCAATTTAGGTTCAGGAAAGAAAATAGGGAGATTAATAGTTTGCCAAAGTAAACTCGGATACCACTTTAGGTATAAAAGAAGGATTAGTTCTCAAAGAACCTTGTCCCTGTGGAAAATGAGACAGGGTTGACTCAATAAGAGCTTGCAAATGAAGATACTCCTCTTGCATAGTAACAGTTTTCCATGTTAAGAACCCCAAGTTAGCCAGATGAGCAGGCTCAAATGAAGCAAATGTTAGGTTCTCTAACACAAAATTAAGATCACAAGAGCTACTGTTTTTTGGTGGTTCTCATGTAAAACCCCCTTTCAAATACATCTTGACATGAGAATGCAGTAAAAATAAAATCTGATGGAGTAAAAAAGGTCAAAGGATAGTAACTCACCTAAATATTGTAAAACCAAAGATTAGCCCTGAATGAGTGCTAGTTGTGTTAATAGGTGCCAACTAGAAAGCCTTTTCCATCTGCTAAGATGCGATTTCCTAGCAGCAGGCTTTCTTGCCTCCATTAGTACCTGTTGCACTTCTTCAGCAAACAGATGACTAAAGGACATTGACCTCATCACCCAAGCAGTCAACTGAAGTTGGCTGAGGTCAGGGTGTATCAAATACCCCTGCTCTTGTATGGGTAGTCCTAATCTCTGAGGAAGTTTGTGGTAATTGCCCCTGGCCATTTTCCAAAGAAGGAGGGCATACTGTTGCTTGGCCAAGAGGGGAGTCACCACAATTATCTTGATTCTTTGAAACTTCAGAAATGCCCTGGATATCAGTGGAAGGCAGGAAAAGCATACAGTAACATTTCTGTCCAAAGAAAAGGAAAGGCATTTGTCTTTCAGGCCTTCTTGCACGGTGTCCTGGAGCAGTATTTTTCCAGCGGATTGTTCAGAGAGGAGCCAAATAAGTCTACTTGAGGAATTCTCCACAGATGGATCAAATATTGGAAAAAAAACCCTGATCTAGGTCCATTCATGGCAATCAATCTGCTTTTGTGCTGCTCAGCCACTCTGCTACACAATCTTGCTCTGACTGGATGTAGGATGCCTGTAGAGTGAGGCTGTGCTGTGAAGCTACATCCCAAGCTAACATGGGTAGTCTGCAAAAGGGGTAAGATCTAGTTCCCCCTTCCTGTGGAAGAAAATTACTCTGAATTGATGTGTCTAGCTGATATTCAGGAATGCAATCCTGTGTGATGGAGTCAAAAAGACTTTTAAATGTTCTCTTAGAACTCCAACTTGTGTAAGAGATGTTCACCTCAGTGATAGATTCCAGACACTTTGAAAAAGACTCTGCAAAGGTAAGCATGTTATCTAAACATGGGAAAATGTGAATAGCCTGCAGCCTGCAAAGAGGATAACTAGAGCTACACACTTTGTGAACACTCTTGGTACATTGTATAGTACAAAGGGTAATGCAGAGAACTGATGATCAGATCCAGACACAAAACCTTAACAAATGTCTGAATGAACAGGGATTTGATAAGCATTTTAAATCTTGTGTTAACAGGAAACTTAAATGAAGAAAGGTAATAGGTTTTGAAGTGACAGCATTTTGAACTTGGGTACTACTGCACATTGTTTTAGGAAAGAAAGATCCACAAGTGGTCTCCAAACATTTTCTCTTTTGCACCAAGAACCTCCTTGAATAAAATCCTTTCCCAAAAAGGGAATGAGAAAATGGTTCTTTCTCTCCCTGAGACAACTTATGTTGAAGGACAGGGGGAATAGAAACGTTTGGCCTGGAGGATGAGGAATCATCCCTGAAAAGGAGGAATTTACTCCCACTGCTATCTATAACTTTGATGAATGATTGTCAGGACCCAGTTGTCTGAAACAATCCATTACCAAAGACAAAGAAGTGTAGATTCAGACTTTCTGGAAGGGAAAATGGACTGCCAGGGTGGGGGTGTAGGAAGACAAGGTCCCTTAAGTAGTCATATTGTGACTTGTTGGGAGCGTGCTTGGTTTTGGGCAGCTACTGAATTCTTTTTAGAACTCCAGTGTCATTTCTTCTTAAATGTCTGTTGACCAGCATTACACTGAGGCTGTATATGTTGTTTCTCGCCAAAACTGGATGAGGGGTTAGAGAATCCCTTAGAATAATTTGGAAGAGGAGGATGGAAAAACCTTAAAAGTTTCCCTGTATCAGCTTACCCCTTCTCATCACACTTTCTGATAACCTCTGCAAATCAAAAAACTAACCCTCTATTCAATTTTTCACATCATCTGGGTTCTGAGAAAGCAGCCAGGCAAACCTCCTCAAAACATTATCAGTGACCACAGCCCTGGAAGAAGCATCAGCAGAGTCATAGCAGACTCATACATACACTTCAAACCATTACTTGTAATCTATAAAATGGAAGAAATTAAACTATTTAAAGCAGTTCTTTCCTCACAAGAAGAAACTGCAGACAAAACATTCCTCAAACATTCACAATTAGTCAGAACAAAATAACATTTGAGCCTGACAATTCAAAATTCTGAAAATCAAAGTTGCAGGAGCGTACACTTCCCCCATACTTACCAATTATTTTCCCATCTCTGTCAAAAAGTATAGGTTTGGAATTACCTAAATGTTTAGCAGCAGTGAGAGCAACTAATACCTGCTGGATAATGAGGTTTGGGAGGAATATATAAAAACATTAAAGATTGAGGAACTTTATATAAATCAATTTTTTTTTAGGGGCAGAAGGCGGACTATCAGGAAAAAGTACAGCTGTGTACACTTACGATAAATGTAGATGTTCGAGTGTATTCACTGTTGCCGTCATCACATTTGGGTAATCTTCTGGCAGGTTGCTCTTAGTCGGCCTGAATTCCAAAGTCTTGGGTCCTGCGTCGGTTGCTGTCTCCTCTTCCATGACGTCAGGTCGTCAGGGGTATAAAACAAGCAGCTGATGCCATTTTCTTTAGTTTTTCTTGCCCCAGATGTCAGGTGCCCCCAAAAAGATAGCAAATATATATATATATATATATAAAAACTATATATACATGCATCAATACAAACTTTACCTTCATCTACAAGCAAATACACCACATAGGTTGTAGAAGACAGAGAAGGAAAGATAAACTCCAGAATGAAAGGGGGATGGCAGGCGGGTAACCTGGACTGCAACAGTGAATACACTCGAACATCTGCATTTATGGTAAGTGCACACAACTGTACTATGTTCTTCGTGTTTCACTGTTGCAGTCATTACATTTGGGTAGAATCCCAAAGCTATGGATGGGAGGCTGAAGCTAAACAGCATTAGGTGCGGCTATAAGGCCCTGCAGAACTGCAGTGGCAAAGCCTGCCCTGGACTTAAGTAGAGAGGCAAATGATAATGCTTTGTAAAGGTGTGAACAGAACTCCAAGTAGCAGCCTCTAGAATGTCTTTGGTTGGTACTCCTCCGAGAAAGGCTGCTGAAGTAGCTGCAGCTCTGGTGGAATGAGACCTAATGCCCTTGGGCACAGGTTTGCCATGGTGTAAGTAGCAGAAATGAATGCAGTGGCTTATCCACTTTGAAATAGTCTACTTTCAAATAGCCTTTCCTTCTGATCCTGCAGCATATGTCACTAGTAATTGCTCAGTTTTTCTTATTGCTTTAGTCCTGCTCAAGTACAATCTTAGCTGTCTGTGTACGCCCAAGGAATGCAGAATTCTCTCCCCCTTGTTCTGCAGATTTGGATAAAAGGTTGGCAGATGAATAGTTTGGTTAAGAGCCACACTGGAAACCACCTTAGGCATAAATGAAGGATTGGTCCTCAGAGACACCCTGTCTGGGTAAAATATGATAAAAGTCTCCACAGCCATGAGGGCCTGTAGCTCTGAGACTCTTCTTGCTGAAGTAATTGCTAATAGCTGAGCTGTTTTCCATAATAAGAACTTTACATCAGCAGTATCAGCTGGTTCAAATGGGGGCAGGGTGAGCTTTTCCAACACATAATTGAGGTCCCATGCAGGTATTGGTGATCTTCTAGGAGGCCTTACATTTTTGGCTCCTCTAAGATACGGCTTTAGTAAAGGATGACAAAAGATTGGTGGCTCTGTATTGTAATGAGCTGAAATGGCAGATGCATGCATTTTAATTGATGAGAAAGATAGTCCTTTGTCAAGCATCTCGGTCAAGTATTGTAATATCTGAGGAATATCTGGTTCTGCTGTATCAGTTCCTTGTGCTTGAGTCCAAGCACAGAATCTCTTCCATTTATCAGCATAAGATTTTCTAGTACTAGGCCTTCTGGCTTCCAAAATGACATCCATCACAGCTTTACTGAGAGGTGTTGTTTGTATAACTACATGATCAGCCATGCTGCCAGGTTCAGTGTCTGGAGTTGATTGTGCAGGATTTGATCATTTTGCTGGGACAGTAGTTGAGGTCTTTGAGGTAAGGTCCAAGCTGGGTATTGAGACAACTTCCTTAAGATTAGGTACCAGTATTGGCGGGGCCAGTCTAGGGCAATTAGTATCATCTTTGGTTTCTCTTGTCTGACTTTTAGTAGGACCCTGGGAAGAAGAGGCAGAGGAGGAAAGGCGTAAACTGATAGGTTTTTCTAACTGAAGGATAGGGCATCCACTTTCCATGCTTGTCTGTGATAAGTCCTTGTGCAGAATCTTTTCAATTGATAATTTTGAGAAGAGGCAAATAGATCTATGTCCGGGCTCCCCCATTTCTTTGTTATCATGCTGAAGACTTGTGGATCTAGTTTCCACTCATGAGGGTCCATAAGACTTCTGCTTAAATCATCTGCTAGAGTATTTTGTTTTCCTGGCAGAAATTGAGCTTGAAGATGTATTTGGAAAGTCAAAGCTGTGTCCCACAGTGCCATGGCTAATCTGCAAAGGGAGTATGAGTGCGTGCCCCCCTGCTTGTTTATATACCACATAACCGTGGTGTTGTCCGTCTTTATCAGTAGTTGTCCTGGATGAAGTAAGTCCTTGAAGGCTGTCAGGGCATTTTGAACAGCTAGCATCTCTTTTTGGTTATGTAGATGCATTTATTTTGGGGTCCATATGCCCTGAATGCATCTTCCCACCATGTGGGCCCCCCCATGCCTAATCTGATGCATCTGTTGTTAAGGTTTGGCTGGCAGGGGGTAGAGTAAAGGCCTGTCCCATGTTTTGGTGACATGCCTTTGCCCACCATAGAAACTCCTGTTGTAGGCAGGGAATGAGAGGAATCATTGTTTCCAAACTGTGACAATGTTGACTCCATAAACTTTTTAGGTACCATTGAATTTTCCTCATATGTAGTCTTGCATATGGAATCAGTAGGATGCAGGATGCCATGAAGCCCAAAGCCTGCAGAGTTTGTCTTGCAGATAACTGGGTTTTTGTTGCCATCAGTTTGAAGTAAGTAGTCAGTTGCCTTTGTTTGTCTGGCGTGAGGTAAGCCATCAAGCTTGCACCCAGGAATGTTATCTTTGGAGAGGGTACCAGTTGTGATTTCTTTTCGTTTACTGTGTACCCTAGGCATGTTAGAAGCCTTTTCACAAACGACAGGTGTTGAAGAAGAATGTCCTTTTTCTCTGCTTGAATGAGACAGTCGTCCAAGTACGAATATATTTGTATACTTCTTTGTCTGCAAAAAGCAATTACTGGTGCCAGGCACTTTGTAAAGATCCTAGGTGCAGTAGATAAGCCAACGGGCAGTGCAGAGAATTGGTAATGCATTAAGCCAGCCTTGAATCTGAGGTATCTTCTGCACTATTCCCTTATTGGGACATGCAGGTATGCCTCTTTTAGGTCTAATGTCACCAGCCAAGCATTCTTGCCCAGCATGGGCAGAAGCTGCTGCAAAGTCAGCATTTTGAATTTTGGAATGTCCAGGTATGTGTTCAAAATTGATAAATCCAGTACTGGCCACCAGGCCTTGTCCTTTCTGGGTACCAAGAACAGTCTTGAGTAAAAACCTTGTCCTTTTTCCTGTTCTGGTACTGGCTGAATGGCCCCCATATCAATGAGGGACGTAACCTGTTTCTGTGTCTCTGCCCATTGATTCTTTGGCAGATCCGGCCAACCGTTTGCCATTGGCAGAGTATGGAAATGGAATCTGTATCCCTGTGATAGTATGTTTAGTACCCACTTGTCCTGGGTTATTAACTGCCAATTTTGAGCAAAAAGTGCTAATTTTCCCCCTAAGGGTGCTGCCAAAAGGTAAGTGCTTGGTGAAGGCAGAGAGAAGTCGCTGGGACTGTTTTCTGTAGGTTTGCACTTTATCTCCTCCAGATTTGGAGGTAGAAGCACCCCATTGCTTTGACCTGTAAGAATCGTGTGCCTGGTATCTGGAACCCTTTGGGTGTCTGGCTTTGCCCCTTTGAGCTCTGTCCGACACAGGAAAGGACCAATTTTTTGTAGGCCAGTGTCTACTGAATCCTATTGGCTGCACTTGTAAGAAGTCTTTTACAGTTTGCATAGACTTAGCCTTGTCTTCCATTTTCTTTAAAACCTCTTCTGCCTTAATACCAGAGTATCATGCTGCAAAGGTGCATCCAGTAATTTAGCTTTAACATGATCAGGCAAATTTTGCTCTTTTAGCCAGGCATGCCTCCTAATCACAGACCCAGTTACTGTGGCCCTGCAGGAGGCCTCTAAGGAATCAAAACCACATTGTAAAGTATGCTTTCCAACTTGTTCAGCTGCATGCAATAATTCCTGCAATTCTTTATTTTCTGCACATTCAAAAATCAACATAATTTTCTGATTCAGCAATCCCATAACATGTTGTTGATACTTGAGCATATGAAACTGGCAGTCTAAGGCCCTAACAGCCAAGGTTGCAGATGTATAAACCTTCTTTCCCCATCTATCCAGTGGCCTTGAATCTCTGTCAGAGGGGGCAGGATTTTTTGCTGTTGAGACCTCAACTCCCTTTGGACCCTGTGAAATAGTTTCAGGTTCAGCAGCAGGGTTTCTAAATAAAAAGTTGTGCGAGTCAGGGACCCTGTAATATCGGTCAGGCTTGCTGGGAGCCGGAAGTAAGGAGTCAGGGGTCAGGCTTGACTCCGAAAACACATCATCCACACTATGTTTAAAACAGGGGGTATGGCTAAAGGCCTGTGCTGAGGGAGAAGAAGGAAATCCCTGAGCCTCTTTTTTGATTCTGAGAAATCTTGACTCTCCCAGTGAAAATGCTCCCTCAAAGTATGCAAGGTTTCTCCAAATTAATAATCTTCAGGAGGTGATGCAGATGGGATAGGCTCCTCTGCATCAGAATCTTCATAGGGAGGTATAGATAATTCCTGATCAGAAGAGGAATCAGAAGAAATAGAAACCTGATCTGAAGATGTATAATCAGTGTCTTGCCTAGGCCTCTTATCAGGAGGGGAGTGAGAATCCCTGATCAAGGTAAAAAGGTCTTCAACCATTTTGATCATCTGTTTTTTAGGCATAGCGGCCTGTGCACGTGGCTCATGTGTCAGTTTTTCAGCTTTAGAAGTTGCTTTTGTCTTTGGTTTTGCAGCTGTCGTCGGTTTGATATAAAAATGTTGAGGCCTGAATACACCCCCAGAAGCCGGTGCCTGCTCAGCGGCTCCAGACCCATCCGAGGGAGATACATCCGTGGGTCCAATACTTTGAGTATCTCGCAGCGTGCCGGACTCCACATGGGTCTTGGTAGGGGCCTGCGACTCAAACGTAGCTGGTATCAGGGGCATGCGAAAGTGCCTGAGTACCGGCGAACCGGCCACTGGCTTAGGAGAAGCTTCGTCGTCGGTTTTGGACCTCGACTGTCTGTCTCTGTCCTTTTCTTTGCATTTTTTATGTACTCTGGTAGTCGGATTGCTATCAGACGACATTTCTGGGTAGTTAAATCTGTTTCCAAAATACTTTGAGGCAAAAATATACCAACGCTTAATAGTGCGTTGGTTACATCTAGCACAAAACCGACAGCCAGGCACACTGTGATCAGGGCCTAGGCAAGGAATACAGTATAAATGGAAATCCTTATGAGGTATTTGCTTCCCACAAGTAATACAATTATTAACTTTTTCTGACATCGGTATGGAGCAAGAAAAAAGTTTCCCCAACGGGATACTTAGCTTTAGTGAAGACTTCGGTTCTGAAACTCAAACTAGAATATTTCAGGAGTTGGCCGACCGGCACTTGCGAAATGCTTATGCTTCAGGCACTGCGCGGCAAGAAAGACTAAAGAAAATGGTGTTGGCTGCTTGTTTTATACCCCTGATGACCGGACGTCATGGAAGAGGAGACAGCAACTGACGCAGGACCCAAGATTTTGGAATTCAGGCCGACTGAGGGTAACCTGCCAGCAGATTACCCAAATGTAATGACTGCAACAGTGAAACATGAAGAACATCTGCAGACAGTGACACACATCCTCCAAAGCTGACAGCGATGTAGAAAATGGTGGAAGGCTACGGAAATTCTTCCTGTAACAATTCCTATTTTCTGAGGGACTGAAAGACCTTAATGTTCTCCCATTGATAACACTAGCACATTCTGGAAATAGCTTTGGAAAGAGAAAGACCCCCCCCCCCCACTGAGAATCAGATACTGTCTCTCCTCTGTGTGTAAATCAGAAATCTGAGGAGAAAACCCGGTTTCTATCCCTTCTATCTGTCCAGATTCATAATCTCATCAGGAAACAGGGCATCCCCTTTTCTTTTACCAGAAACCACAGTATACAAAAGAACAATGACCAGAATTAGACTCTGAGCCAGATCTAGTAAACTGCTCCTGAGAGAAATTTGAGAAGTAGATGCATGCTTAGTTTTCTGTTTCTTTCTGACAGGAAAAATGGGCCACCACACCAATATTGTTAATAGCAGCAAAAGCTTCCCCAGAGATGGGCAGAACATTATGACTAAACAGAGAAGTCTTCCCTGCTAACTCTTCCAGGACAGACAAGAGTGGCTCAAATAACTGCAGAAGATGTGGCTAACCTCTGGTGCCTAGTAGTAGTAGATGCTACACCAGAGGGATCCATGGTAAAATGATAATTGGTCTGAGGAACCAGCTTTGACCACAGCAGACTCACCCACTTGCAGCTGAGGCAAAAAGCCAACCATGGTGCATTTTTCTTGGGGAAAACCAGCAGCATAAGCTGGGAAAAAAGTAAAGTTGTTAAAAGTCACTTCTTTACCACAAGAACACAGTGAAAAGTGCTTTAATCTATGTTGTCAGCACCCAAAACTGAAATAAACACAATTACTCCACAAAAAGTGTTTTTCAAATACTTTAAAAAAGAAGTTAAGTACTTACCATAACATTCCATCTGTGTTGTCCATTTCATTCTTCCTCAACAATCGGGTTCGCATATGAACTTCGGATCCAACTTGGATGTTACTATAGCTCGTGGCCAACTGAAACTCTCAAGCTCCTCCCTATCCATAATGCACCAACTGATAACATGCCTCAGATCTTGTTTTCTAGATGACATAAGCAATATTACAATAATGTTCATGGCAAAGGAAACCAATATCTGGAGGTCAATACAAGAGACTGTGATGTTGTAATATCTCATTCTTCCAGATGTCCATGATGACAAAGGTTGGTGGGGGTGGTGGACAGGGAGATGAAGAATTAAAATGGACAACAAAGATGGAATGTTATTGTAAGTACATAAACTTCTTTACTTGATGTTGATTTTTACTCATTCCTCAACCACTGGTACAGAGTCCCCAGCTAAATGAAATCCTGGGTGCACTCAAGGAAGGACATTTCTGAGCAAGGTTGAACCAAAGGCTGCTCTTTCCCTTGAGACCAGATCCAATTTGTAATGAGTAATAAAATAATGAGGATCAGCCCAACTAGCAGCTGTGCATATGTCATCCATAGAATGAATGGATAAAAACACTGATGAGGTTGCCACAGATCTAGTAGAGTGGGCTCTTAAAGGTTTTGAAATACCCAATTTATTACAGACACAGGATATGCAATCAGTAAACCCATCTTGTCATTATTACCATTGTAGCAAATTTGCCTAGTTTGTTGTCTGCAAAGGATATAAATAAATGATCAGACATTCTAATCTCAGTTGTTCTGTGCAAGTAGAAATGCAATTGTCTATGAACATCCAGCAAGTGTAACATATATTCACCTTTGTTTTCAAATTTTGGAAAGAAAATGGCCAAGTTAATTGACTGCTTGATACTGAATTAGGAAGGAAAGGTTGGTTCTTAATGTCACCCTAGTTTAGAGAATAATGGTTGAAATTCTTGGGTACAGGTAAAAAGAGCCTAGTCCCTAGCCACCACTTCTGAATTTATGCCTTATATTTTTGTTCTATGTGGTTTTCAGGGTTGTTGTGGCAAATCACTGAAGGACTGAATTCACTAAATAATGACAGGCATTTGAATTTCAGACTTCATATTCTTCAGAAAATAAATAGTAACTCAAAACCTTTTACTCTATCAATTTTCTAAGTTTACAAGACCAGTACTTGAAATCTGGCTCTATTATGCATTCCCACATTATTGGCTTTGTCCAGGTTTTTTGTGTTAAGAGGTTGTTGAGAGCTGTGGTGAGAAGTGAGAACTGAATTCAGTACATGATAGCCATTTAAGCTGCAGTCTTCCTATCTTTCAGGAAACCGCTGATATGGTACAGTGGTATGTTGCTCTGACTGTAGTGCACAGGGACCTGGGTTCAAGACTTGGAAAACAGCAGTAAAATGCATGGTGGTAACACATTTTATTTTAGCAACTTTTCAAAATTATACAAGCAATGTTTAAAATGTGCCCCTGGTTTTTGGCCTTTTGTTGCCCCCCCCCCCCCAAAAAAAAAAAAAACTGAAATTGAAAATAAGTACGAGAAGCTGTGCAAGATGCCTATGGCTAAGTAGACTTATGATGGAAATGTTCTGAATTGGGCAGTTTTGTCATTACCGGTCCATGCATTTTATTTCATTGCCGACTGGAAAAATGTTCAAACAATACATTTAAAATGAGCTCTAACTTATGTCTAACAAGTATGCTGTATTATTATACAAGGAATATAAATTAATAAAGTCAGGAAGGTGTATCAAGGTGTATCAAATAATGCATGTATGTTTCTTGTTGTGTGTGCAAGGGGCCTATGATTTGAAAACAGCCCAATGTTAATCTTTAGCCACCACTGGCCAGATGCATTTTCTTTGGATGTGGTGTGGGTTTCAATGCTGTTTCAATGAATGTTAATTTCAAGGGCAGAGAGGTTTTAATGCCAAGTCTATTTTCATTGTGAGACAGTATTACTTTGTTTAGCAGATATCTATTAGTGTTTGTGCATTGTGCTATAAAATGTAAAAGCTAAATCCAAATAATCATTGTAGAAGTAAAGCAGTATACATGCACATACTAATGTTTATGGTAAATAGGGGTGAAATAACCAGGTAATGGGACATTGGAATGGCTGCAGGGGGACTCTGGTGACATATTTAGGTGGTCTGTTCTTCAGTTTGCTTTTGAAAGTTGGTATCTCGCAATTCCATTGGAGTGGGCAGGGTTACATAATTATGTAATATTTAAGATATTTTATACTGGGCTTGCATTGACTGTTTACTTCTTTGGTCTTTATACATCATCAACAGTACTCACAAAGTGCCTAACTCCAGTTATAGCCTTTTGCAGGCTCCAAGGAATTAACATTTATTTCTTATCCAGATGATTGCCTAATTCAAGCAACTTTGGAACTGAATGCTCTGGAGTTCTCCATGAACTTTCTTTAGAATCTAGGATTCACTCTGAGTCTAAGGAAATCTTACCTAATCCCTTCCTCCAGAGTGATCTCCCTTGGTAGCCTAAATAGATATTGCATTACAGATCGCCTTTACCCCACCAGAAGAATCTGTAGCATGCAAAAGTTACTATCTAAATCTAACAAAGCAGATGTCTGTCTCAGCCAGAGAATTTCTAAAAGCCCAGAGTTTCATGACTTCATTATTTTCATAGTTCTTGTCAAGCTTCATATCAGGAAAAATTTAGTGGCATCCCAGATCAGTGTAGACCCAGTATTGGCACTTTCTCAATCGATACATTCCAATTACTTCTTGAACAGTTCAGGACTTGTTCTTTTGGACCTAACAGGTAGACTCCAATCTGTGAGTTCCCTTTATACAAATCTGCCAGTACAAAGTATTGCCACATATCAGACAGACATTGCATGGGGAGCTTGTTCCCTAGAAACCAAGGTTGGTTTATGAAGCCCCTTAAACATGAAAAGTCACATCAGCTTCAATGAGATGAGAGCCCTAATCAATGTTCTTAAAGCTATTCACCAACTGGGGACACCAGGTACTCAAAGTACATCTACCTGCACATCTCCAGGATAAATGCCATATCATCAATTAATTTCTCTTCATTCAGAACCCTATGCCCCATAAACGGTCTTCACCAATACCTGAATAGTCTTACTAGGACATCCCAGCTATATGAATAGTTTCTTAAAATTCTTCACCCCCCCCCCATCTCGATACTTCTATTAAAAACATTATGATTGCCAGACATTATTGTCTCTGAACCCGCTTTACAACCCACCACTTAACTACGATATGAACATTTTCTGCCCTACCTTGCTCCTTCGCTCACCTCAATGTCTTTAAATTTCTAATCACAAGATCCATCATTCATTTGACAAACCCATCAACATCTACTAATGCGCAGGTATCCTTTATACTGTAATAGTTGCATTGTTTTCATATTAATGTAATCTAATTAGAAAATACATACAATGTATAATACTTGGTGTCTGTTCTTGTATTCTACTGAACGTCTAAAATTGTTTACAATATGTTGGCGCTTTTCTTCCCAGTTGTCTGCTGAAAATGGGATTTTTAACTAACCCAGTCAGACACACCCAGTAAACAAAAGCAAAATAAAATAAAAGTAATGATTGGCAATATCACAAGTTAATCCTAACTCCCTGGATACTCAGAGCACCAGTATAAATGCAGCGACAACAGGAAAATGCCCTCTGCCCAGACTATCTTTGTGAGGTTTCTATCTTTGCTTGGACTGCTGGGATTTCTGAAACTACAAGTTCTTAGCCCCCTTTTGGTTGTGCTGAAAAGTCCTTTGATGAATGACAATCCTAACAGCACCAGCAACAATGTGCGTTTTGCCCTTGACTTTTTGACCGAAAAACATTGAACCATCAAAGGGGGCATTAACAAATGTCACCCTGAAGTGACCCGAGACATCAGTCAGTCACACCCAGACTTGTCTCCTCATGACTAGGCTGGATCCTGCTGTCCTATCCATCACATTATATTACTAACATATAAATTATCATTTCATCACTTATATAAAATAAAAAATGAGTTCTAGATTCATGTTTTTTATAGAAATGTATGGCAACAGAATTATTTGCACTTTATTACTTATGTCTCCAAGATGTTCTAATATTCTTTGCTCAATACAATATAGGTTACAAGGATATCAACAACAGACTAGCATTTTTATACAATACAAACAGATACACATTTCTGACCACTAATCAAATAAAAAAATAGTATCTAAATACTTACAAATACTATGCCCTTTACAAAAATCTTCTAAGTTCTGTTAAATGTCTGTGAGCATTAATCAATCCATAACTCTTGGAGAATTTTGATAAGTTATCTTAAGGGCAGTGTTTATCATCATACCCAAATCATTATCTGTCTTTATTATAATCCAATGTTTCTTTAAAATATGAACTGCACTCTCAATAAAGGGGAAAGGGCGCTGTATCATCATACCCAAATCATTTGTTCTTATATTCCAATGTTTCTTTAAAATATGAACTACACTCAATAAATGCAACAAAATATACTTCACTCTGTGCAACTTGTATTCTTATTGTATTCTTCCCACAATTCAATCTTTTTCAACGTTTTCTAATAACAAACACAACTGTTGTTCTGTATACCTAAAATTCCTTAACCCAAGTTTATCTATAGCTAATCTCTGGAACTCCTCCTCTTCTGAACACAAGGAATTCATTCTTAAGAATTCACTACAGGGTAGTGACTTAACTAAATGTAATGCATGAGCACTAGCAGCAAAAAGGAAACAGTTTACAGTTTGGTTGGTTTTCTACAAAAGATAATGCATATTTTATTTAAAACATAAACCTTAACAACCACATATGCTATACTTGATTAATGTATATTACAAGTAAAATAAATCCCAAAAGTATTATTCTGTATTCTATATATTTTTTTACTTCTTCCTTACGACCTCAAATTATAAAAAAAAGTAATCTATATTATCTTCTATAGAAAACATTCTCCATAAAGTAAATACCTTCATATAGTATCTCATCTTCAAATTTACCCATAACTTGCATATACAGGGGCACGTTTAGCTCCCATGGCTGTGCCATATACCTGTTTATAAAAACTCTCCATTAAGATAAAAACAATAATTCAAACAAAACTATGTAAGCTGTAATGTTTAGTCTCCAACCTTTGCTTTCCTGAGGACATCTTAGAGCTTCCAAGCCAAAATCATGTTGTACATTCACAGTTGCTCTATTACTAACATGTCATAATCAGCCACCTTCCCCTTTCTAATATTTCCATAGTTAAGCTGCCCCTTCTTTTCATTATTTTAATTGCTAGAAATTGCAGGCAACATTATAGTATCTTTTGCCATGTTATAATGCTCCTCCTCTCTGCTACATACAAGTCTATGTATAATGAATGATCAACCGAGTATATACCCATGCAAGCTACGTACACCTATCTGTTTTTAAATTATGTTTAAGCTTTTGTAAAGCTTTTTATTTCATGTATGTACATTTATTTATATGCTGTACTACTTCTGATATTATGTAACTGTATTTTATGCATATGTCAAAATAAGAAGTTATGTACCTACCATAACGTTCCATGTTAGTTGTCTTCTTCTCGCCTTCTTTCTTGCTGGATGGGTTCGGAGCCGATCCTCGGCTCCGACTCGGCCAATACTAAAGCTCGAGAGCTAATTCCACCGGCTCGATTCTCCCCCATATCCCACAATGCTAGGCGCTAACTCCTCAGATCTCATTTGAAAGCTAGGCCAAGCAAGATAAAACTCCATAACATGGAGAAGGGTAACCCACCTCTATAGGGCTGACTGTGAGGTATCTTAAACCTAACAGAGGAAATACAGAGGTGGTAAAGCGTGGGAGAAAAGGATTAAAAGGTCACAAGACAATCTCCTCTAGGTCTGTCCAGGCTAGGGGGAAGGAGGGTGGGATGCAAGAAAGAAGGCGAGAAGAAGACAACTAACATGGAACGTTATGGTAGGTACATAACTTCTTAATGTTAAGTTGTCTATCTCGCCTTCATTCTTGCTGGATGGGACCGCGTCCCTAGCACCTTGTCCCGGGTGGCCTATCGGAACAGACTCTTGAGAACAGTGGAACCAAAGTTGGCACGGTCTCTGGAGGCTATGTCCAACTTGTAATGAGAAATGAAGGTATGAGGGGAAGCCCAGGTGGCTGCTGAGCAAATAGAATCAATAGGAAGCCTATCCTGAAAGGCTATGGATGTGGCTAAGGCCCTAGTAGAGTGAGCTCTAGGCTTCGAGGGCAATTGTTGGTGTCTGATCTCATAAATAAAGGTAATCGTAGAAGTAAGCCATCTAGAAAGTGACACTTTAGTGACTGGAAGGCCCATCTTGCCTTCCGCATATGAAATACACAGTTGGTCTGATTTTCTAAACTGTTTAGTCCTGTCTAAATAATACCTAAGTTGGCGATGAACATCTAAACAGTGCAGTTTCTGTTCTGACCTGTTACCATACTTGGGGAAAAAAACTGGGAGATCAACAGTTTGATTCAGATTTGCTTGAGAGGACACTTTGGGCAAAAAGGATGGATTGGTACGCAAGGATACTCTATCTTTGTGAAAAAGTAGATACGGGGGACGACAGCATAGAGCATGGAGTTCCGATACCCTTCTAGCCGAAATGATGGCTATTAGAAAAAGCGTTTTCTAAGACAACAACTTCATAGAACATGAAGCCGCAGGTTCAAAGGGGGGTAGAATCAAAGATGCTAGAACCAAGTTCAGATCCCATGGAGGAGGTGGATCCCTTGATAGGGGGCTTAAGAAGAAAGACTCCTTTCAAAAAGGCTTTACAGAGTTTGTGGGACATAATAGTAGACTCTGACACCCCCACATGAAAATTAGAAATAGCCGCCAATTGAACCCTGATAGTAGAAGGAGAAGAGCCTGCTTGGAAAAGCTCAGCTAGGAAATCCAGAATGGACTGAATAGGTGCAGTAAAGGGGTCTATTTCCCTGGACACTGCCCATAAAGAGAAACGTTTCCATTTGCTGCTATAAATCTTCCAGGTAGAAGACTTATGAGAAGCTATCAAAATATCTCTAACCGAGTGAGATATTAAGGGAAGCCTGGCTAAGGCTGGAATTGGAGGAACCACGCTGTGAGGTTCAGAGAAGAAAGGGATTGGTGCAGCTGACCCGATTGATGGGTCAAGAGATCTGGAACTGGGTCCAGATGCCATGGTTGTACCAAAAGGAAACGACGGTGAAGAAAGGGAAACCAAACTTGTCGAGGCCAATAAGGGGCAATGAGGATCATTAAGGCCTTCAGAGCGATGGCTTTCCGAATCAGCTGAGGTATCAGTGGGAAGGGGGGAAAAGCATGCAGGAGTCCCGGAGGCCAATCGTGAGCTAGAGCGTCTCTGATGGGATGACCTGGTAGGGGAAAGAGGGTGAAGAAATCGGGACACTTGCTGTTTTGGGGAGTGGCAAAAAGATTGCAGCAAGGTTGGCCCCAAGTTCGAAAAACTTCTTCCAACACTGATTTCTTCAGAGACCACTCGTGAGGCATGAGAATTGCTCTGCTCAATCTGTCTGCTATCACATTGGACTTGCCGGGAATGTGCATTGCTATCAGGAAGCGCTGAGAAGAGATCGCCCATTGCCACAGTCTGAGTGCTTCTCGACATAAGGGGTAAGATTTGGTCCCACCTTGCTTGTTGATGTACCACACTACGGACATATTGTCCATCTGAATTGCTATAGTTCCCTTGGGAAGAGAGTCCTGAAGGGCTTGCAATGCTAAAAGCACTGCTCTCATCTCTAGAACATTTATGTGCAAGTGGCACTCGATCGGCTGCCACGTGCCCTGGTCTGTCCTGCCCTGGTAATGCCCCCCCCACCCGATCAGGGAGGCGTTCATTGTCAGAGTTGCAGCCGGGGGCGGGGGAATAAAAGGTCTCCCTAGAAGAAGTTGGGGAGATGTGACCCACCAGGAAAGATGATTCCTGCATGACTGAGTTATGCTGATAGTGTGGGACATTGGCAGAAGTTGAAAAGACCACTGAGTGAAAAGCATCCACTGAAGAATCCTCATGTGAAAACGGGCTAAGGGGAGGAGAGGAATAGCCACCGCCATAATCCCTAGGACTTTCAACACCAGTCTGACCTTGACCCTGTTGTGTAGTAATAGAAGAAAAACCTGCTTGTGAATGTCTGCTACTCTTTGTTCCGTGAGTCTGGCTGACAGACCGACTGTGTCTAATCTTGCGCCTATAAAGGTAATAGACTGATAAGGCGACAAGACAGACTTTTCGTAATTTACAGAGATGCCTAGAGTCTGACAGGTTCGTAAAGTGTAGTCTCTGGCTAAGAGAAGTAGATGCCTGGTGGTGGCAGTCAGGAGCCAGTCGTCTAAGTACGGAAACACCTGGAATCCCTGGCCCCTCAAATGAGCGGCGACCACTGCCATGCATTTGGTGAACACTCGGGGGGGCTGTAGTGAGACCAAAGGGCAGGGCCCTGAACTGAAAATGACTGGCCCCTAGCCTGAAGCGGAGAAATCTCCTGGATCGTCTGTTCATCTTGATGTGATAGTACGCATCCTGGAGATCTATGGAGCACATCCAATTGTCCTGACCCAGAAAGGGCAGGATGGACTGCAGCGTGACAATCCGAAATTTTGTTTTCTTGACAAACTTGTTCAAGTTGCTGAGATCCAAAATGCGTCTCCAGTCCCCTGTCTTCTTTGGAACCAAAAAGAATTTGGAGTAGATTCCGGATCCTTGTTGGTCTGCTGGAACTGGTTGAATGGCTCTTTTTGCTAGCAGCTTTGAAATTTCTAGTGCTGCTTGCTCCCTTTGACTGGGTGGAACGTCTGGATGGGATTTTCTGGATTGTTTTGGGATGTGAATGAATGGAATTCTGTAGCCTTCGGATATGATAGACTGTACCCACTTGTCTTGAGTAAGGGAAAGCCAGGCTTTTGGGTACAGAGATAATCTTCCCCCGACTGCCTCCGAAGGTGGACAGTCGGGCAGCCTCAGGGTGCTGAAAGGGTTTGTCAGAGAAGGTTTCTCGACTACCCTGATTCTGCGGGCCCCCTCTGCCTCTAGGACGGCGTCTATTATTATTGTTCCCCCCTCTGCCTCTAGAGGGGAAACAACTCTGTGCGTCTGGTAAGACACCCTGTGGTTGTTTGCGGAACCACATCTTCCCCCCCTTCTGACCCTTGGGGTAGGGTCTAGAAGGGGTAGAAAAATGGACTCAGACGGCAGAAAGTCTTACCTTCTACCTCGCACCTTGTCAGAGTATCTCTCACTTGTGGACCAAAGAGAGATGATCCATCAAAAGGGGAGTTAGTGAAGGACACCTTGAAAGGGACCGCAAAGCTACATAGCCGTATCCAGGCATGGCGGCGTAAGGCCACCCCTGTACCTGCGGCTCTGCCCGCTCCATCAGCCGCGTACGAAATCAGGCACATGGAGGAGTTAACTACTGAATTAAGGGTAGCCAGCTGGGAGTTCATCCTATCCTGAAACCCCACAGCTGATGGGTCCTTCAACACTTCACTCATATCCTTGAGCAAGTCACTTTGGAGACGAGTGAAATGATACAAGTAATTCAGCGAACGCATAGAAAAGGTCGCTGATGAGAACATCCACTTACCGTACCTGTCCATGGTCCTAGAGTCCTTATTAGGAGGATGAACAGGTACCGAAGGATCTGCTAGTTCCTTCTTGGTGGCTGCAGCCACCACCATGCCATCCACAGAGACACCTTTGGACAAAAACTCCTTGTCTTTGGGGGCAGTGATAAATTTGGCTGGCCTCCTAGGGGTGGGTTCCACTGAGTCAGGAGCCACCCAAGCCTTCCTCACCACCACTTCCATGAGTGGGTCAAAGGGAGGGGACACCCAGGAGGTGGAAGGTCGAGAACCAAATGCCTCAAGGTACACTGATTCGTCCTCTGAAGGGTTAAGGGCTGGCCAATTCCCCCTCTGTTTCAAGATTTCTAGTATGTCTGCAAAGGAGACATCTTCAGAGGGGGAGCAAGAGGAACCCTCAGAATCTTCCAAATCATTGTCAGAGGTGACAGACTCAGGGGAGTCAATGTGCTTCCTCTTGCACTGTCTCTTCCTAGGGGGTTCTCCTGCAAGATCAGGAGAGGCCTCGGAAAAGGAGGAAATTCCCACTGGGGATACTTGAGGCGCAGATTCTCTACGGTCCGAAGCAAGGGGATGAGGAAATCTCTGCAGGCACTGTTGAGGGAGGGGCTGATGGAGCCGACTGTGGAGTAGAACCAGGTTCTAACACGCTCCGCATGACCTCAAAGGCATCCCTATCAGGCAGGGCCAGAGGTCTCCGCTCTGAAGAGCCGAAAACCTCCCCCGGCACCGACAAGGATGGCTCCGAAGCCGATGTCGGAGCCGAACTAACCAGCGCCGGAGCACTGAGAGGGAGAGCGGGGTCGGACAAGGGTCCGATGCCACTCGCCCCCTCGGAGCCGACGAGGGAAGTCCAGCGCCGAGATCCCTCCAAGGAGGAAATCGGAGCAGACGACAGTGCCGAAAGGAAAGGTATCGGTTCCGACGCTCCCACAGTCTTGGCTCCGAGCAGCACCGGCTCTGAACTCAAGAGAGTCGGAGGAGGAATGTCTAATGGAACAGGGGTAGCCATCGACTGTTGAGTCGGGCTGTGTAACATCTGGGCCAGTGCCTCGGACTTAAGAAGTCTACTCACCACCCTCTGCAAATCATGGTCCGAAAGTCTGGAGGACCTAGAGTAGTGTGACCTATGGCTCCGTTCAGACAAGAGCGGTGACGCTGGAGCCGAATGAACACAGCCGATAGAAGGAGACCTGGACCTCTTTCTAGTAGTCGGTTCCGACAAGAGTATCGGAACCGACTTATCTGTCTCGGCTCCAGCCGGAGCCGAGGACACGGTGTGTGTGTGGCAGGTCTAGAATCATCGGCTCCGGCCGGAGCCGATGTTTGAACCGTATGAACGGTCTATGAACCTCCAGAGGACGGCTCAGACACTGGAGCCGACTGCCTGGAGGGCTTAGAAGGTTTCCCCGACATAGACTGGGTCGGGGGACCTTCGGGCTTCAATAAGCCTCTTAAGATTAATTTATTTTTATGTTCCTGCAGGACTCTAGGGCTGAAACCATGACAGACAGCACAAGAGTCCTGCAGGTGTAAAGGTCCCAGGCAATACACACAAGAAGTGTGACCGTCTGTCAGACATCTTCTGACAGCACGAGTCACACTTCTTAAAGCCTGAGACCTTTGATTCTTTAGACATATCTAAAGACACAAGTCTAGTGCAATCACTCACACAAACACACAGATTACACTAAAATTTAAATTAAACGAACTAAATTTAACAAAAAATCCTGACAGAAAAAACACACTCACTCCAACTACTAGGAGGGGTGGGAAGGGGCCTAAGGGAAGAAACCCTTGGAAAAATTTTTGGAAAAAGGAAGATATTTGTAAGGGAGTGCTAAAGGACTAAGTAACTAACTAATTACTATCGAAAAACTAACTTAAAGGGGGTCTAAGTTTAGTAGAACTTTTATAAATTTAACTAACCTGTAGAGCCGGTTGGAAAAGCACCTCGTCAGCTAAGCGGCAAACGAGATCTGAGGAGTTACCGCCTAGCATTGTGGGATATGGGGGAGCCTTGAGCCGGTGGAATTAGCTCTCAAGCTTTAGTATTGGCCGAGTCGGAGCCGAGGATCGGCTCCGAACCCATCCAGCAAGAATGAAGGCGAGATAGACAACTTAACATCTGGTATTAAATGTGGAACTTTTCTCCCCGGGCCTTAACCCTGTCAGACTTTCCCAGTAAACAAAGGTAAATAAATTGTACAGAAGAATACAAATAATATATGTTTACTGCAACAAAGCCTTGTTGCCATTCAACTTCATTTAACTGATACAAAAAGTTAGTAGTATCCCTTATATATGAAGGTAATTTATTTATAACTACAACAATCTAAAATAATTCCTAGCCTTTCATCTGGACTCCACACCTGTCAGATCTAACAGGTGGTGGTGGGTGGAGGTAGGCATTCTAGTAGATTTTAGGTATAGCATACAAGAAATCTTGGTCTCATATGTCATCCATATTTTCAGTTATAGAATGTTTACTTGTACTATTAAATACGTTTTTGTAATCTGGACTGTATACATTTAAAAGATTATCAATTAACCTTTGACATTCAGTCAGATTATTCAACAGACTAACACATCACCAATAAAATTCCCTTGACATTAGAAATGTTCCCCTTTCAACAGTTAGCTTGATTAGAATATTCATATATTTCTGTAGTTTTTAAAGTTAACCATTCATTCTTACTCAGATTATGCTTCACATAGTACTACACTTATTAACAATAGACAATGTCTTTTTTTAAACACACTATGGTAAACATTCTGACTTTTTACTTTTGCTTTCAATTTCTTTCGATTTAATTTAATAATTACTAATTTAATAATTGCTGATTTAATAATCGCTTTCGATTTAATAATCGTCCCATAAGTCATTTTTTGTTCATTTTAAAGTGAAAAAAAACTTAACTACAATTTATATGCCAGTGGCAATGAAGAATGAAAACAAAAAATATATATAAAAAAGATCAACAATACTTTCTGTACAAGAAATTTTGATGAGGGAGTTTCCACATTATTCACAACTATTGTTGATATTTGGGAGGTTTGAATATTCCAGAAGGATCCAAATCCCTGTTACAGAAAAGGATGACATTTCCTCCAGCTTCTAGGCTTTCACTGGCAGAAATCAAGTCAGACTTGTGGTTTTTTTTTCATAGTACTTAACATCTTTAACCTGGGAAAAGATCCTTTATCAGAATCAACAAGTCACTCCCCTTTCAACGGGTAATGTCTCTATGGCACCAGTAAGTCCTGTACTCATATCCAATCCTGTTTTAACCACGCTTTGATAACAATGGCCATATCAATATTATAGTCACTTAGAAGTGCATTAGTTGTTAACATCTTTAACCAGGTCTTAGGTCAATTTCTAAGTTAAAGTGACCTTTGGAAAAACCTTCAAGCCAACTGGCAAATCTTCTAGAACACCTTTTGCCAAAAAGCTTATCAGCTTTGCACTAATGTAGGCCATCTTCAGTAATGACATGCATACCATTACTAAACTTAGATGATCGATTGTTATCCACCCCACTCAAGGATACAGCCTTACTCACACAAGTACTAACCCAAGTGATCTTATAAATGAAGACCCCAGATTTACATTAACAGTATCTAGTGTTTGAATAAACTGACAAGATTCACTTACATGATATACAGTCCAATAACTCTACTAGCCCTATTGCTGTTAAAAGTCTGTCTTTAAGCACATTAGTTGTCCCCAAGTGAACATTTTTTTTCATATTTATCTGGTGAAAAATCTAAATTTTAGGGGATGGAATTTTATATCTATGCTTTACACCAGGCAGGATTAAGTTTCAATTTAAGCTACTGTCTCAATAAATACATAAATTCTCATTATAAATGAATCAACTTCTGACGTCAAGTTGATGAAACACTGGATGCATCCAAAGCTACAAGGGGTTGTTCAGTCAGGCATCATATTTTACATGACGTTATATCTGGCTTGTGTGCCACAAACATATCCTTCCTTCCTCTTTTCTTGCAATAACAAGTCTAAAAGTAATACCTCTGCTGTTCAGTCTCTCTCTAAATGCCCCTCTTTTCTATTTACTGCAGATACAGCTAAAATCCCAGAAGTTTCTGGTGGTGCAACATTACTGTGTACTACACACGAAAAAGGAGGAATCAACACAGTGATGATTGGCCTTGCTATGCAACGTATCTGGATTACTGACTTCTTCAATTTCAGAATTAGGGAGTAAAAAAGACGATAAGTGCTTACCATAACATTTCATGTGTGTTGTCCATCTCGACCATTATTCCCATTGATAGGTGGGATCCAATGTATTGGATCCATCTTGGCCTTTCCAAAAGTTCGAGGTCTTCGGCAAAGCTCGTGGGCATCCCTCCCTACACATAATGCAGTTCCCTAACTTCCTCAGATCTTTTTTTCCCCCATCAACTCATACAAATGAAAAAACTCCCTTAATGTGCATATATACATAAAAGTATTTATACAAATAGGTCAAGGCAGTATTTTTGAGGCTATGGAGATCTGCAAATCCAATAACTACTCTGTCTCCCAGGATAGGAAGGGGTTATGGAGGATGGGTTGCGAGAATGAAGGTTGATATGGACAACACACATGGAACGTTATGGTAAGTACATAATTTCTTTGTGTGTTGTTAATCTTGCATTTATTCTCACTGATGGGACCACGTCCCAAGCAACCTGACTCTTGGGTGGCTCATGAGAGTATATTCCACAGAACATATAGTTGAGTACACTTACCTTAAATGCAGATGTTCGAGTGTATTCACTTTTGCAGTCATCACACTTGGGTTATCTGCCTGCAGGTAAGCCCACAGCCGGCCCAAATACCAGAGACTTAGTATTTCTGCATCGGTTGTTGTCACTCCAGTACTGACGTCAGGTCACCAGGGGTATAAAAACAGGCAGCCGACACTATTACATCAGTTTTTCTTGCCCCAAATGTCAGGAGATCCCCAAATAGGGAGCTAAGTTATGGTGGGGGGAAAACACCAGTAAAAAGTAAATACCAATACCAAAACCCCAGAAAGGGGTGAGAAAAAGGACATAGAAAGGGGAGAGAGACAGAGACAAGGGGGTTGGAGGGAGGGAAACCATGACTGCAACAGTGAATACACTCGTACATCTACATTTATGGTAAGTGCGCACAACTGTACTATATTCTTCGTGTTTCATTGTTGCAGTCATCACATTTGGGTTGATTCCCAAAGCTGAAGAAGGGAGGAGGCAGTCAAGAAGAATTGGGGCTGGCTAATACGCCCTGCAGGACTGCAGTTGCAAAACCCGCCTGGATTTGGAAAAGATAGGCAGGTGGCAATGTTTGGTGAAGGTGTGTACATAACTCCAGGTAGCAGCTTCCAGAATGTCCCTGAACAGGGACTTCCCTGAGGAATGCTGTAGAGCTAGAAGTTGCCCTAGTGGTATGTGCTCTGACCTCCTGAGTGGTTGGTTTCCCATGGTGCTTGTAGCAGAAATGGATAAAGTGTGCTATCCATTTGGAAACTGTTTTGAAATGGCCTTGCCCTCTGCCCCTGGCGCAAATCTGACTAGTAACTCTTCATATCTCCTGAAGGGCTTAGTCCTATCAAGGTAGAATCTGAGCGGTCTGTGCACGTCCAAGGAGTGCAGGATCTTTTCCCCTTTATTTTGAGGATTAGGGAAGAAAGTTGGCAAATGGATAGATTGGTTTAGAGCCACAATGGACAACACTTTAGGCATAAAAGAAGGGTTAAGTCCTGAGGGAAACCCTGTCAGCATGGAAAATAATGAAGGGCTCCACAGCCATAAGTGCTTGTAGCTCAGACATTCTTCTAGCTGAAGTGATGGCCAGAAGTAAGGCTGTTTTCCAAGAGAGGAATTTTAACTCTGCTGATGCTGCAGGCTCAGAAAGAGGTAGCGTAAGCTTTTCCAGTACAAAGTTAAGGTCCCAATCAGGGGTGGGTGCTCTCCTTGTTGGCCTTAAGTTGTTAGCCCCTCTCAGGAATTGTTAGCCCCTCTCAGGAATTGTTTGATAAGAGGATGAGAGAAAAGAGGTGGCTCAGTGCTGTAATGAGCCAAAATGGCAGAGGCATGGATCTTAATGGAGAAGGATAGGCCTATGTGGAGTAGATCTGCTAAGTAATCCATGATGAGAGGCAGGGAGGCCAGAGTTGTGTCCTCCCCTTTGGACTGAACCCAGGAGCAGTACCTTTTCCACTTATCAGCATAGGATTTCCTTGTACTGGGTCTTCGGGCTTCAAGGATGACGTCCAGCACCTGCTTGCTTAGGCTGGTTACTGAGGAAGAATTCAAGGAATAAGCCAGGCTGCAAGATTTAGGGTTTGCAGTTGCGGATGCAAGATCTGTCCCCACTGCTGAGAGAGCAGGGTTGGGTTTTGGTGTAGGTGACAAGCTGCGCAGGAGTTGGTACCATTGCTGGCATGGCCAGTCCGGGGCAATCAGAATTGTCCTTGGTCTATCCTGTCTTATCTTGAGCAACATTCTTGAGAGAAGGGACAGAGGGAGAATGGCACAGATTGAGAGATTCACCCACTGGAAAGACAGGGCATCCACTTTCCAGACCCTGCTGTGAGGTGCCCTGGTGCAGAATTTGCTGAGCTGGTGATTGCAGGGGGAGGGAAAGAGATGCACCTATGAGGTCCCCCATTTCTGGATCAGAAGGTTGAAGGTGCTGGGCTGTAGAGATTTCTGCTTAAGTAGTCTGCCAGTGAATTTTGTTTGCCTGGCGGGAATTGAGCTTGCAGATGGACCTGCATGTCCAAGGCCGTGTGCCACAGGGCCTCTGGCTAGCCTGCAGAGTGGGTAAGAATGGGTTCCCCCCTGCTAGTTGATGTACCACGACTGTGGTGTTTGTTTTTATTAGCAGGTTGTCCTGGAGAGAGTAGGGATCGTAAAGCTGTTACAGCATGCTGCACCACTAGCATCTCTTTTTGGTTAATGTGCAGATGAGTTTGACTTGGGCTCCAGTGGCCATGAATGCACTTGCCGTCCATGTGTGCCCCCCAGGCAAAGTCTGAAGAGTCTGTGGTCAGGGTCTGGGCAGCGTTTGGTTGAGTAAAGGGCAGACAGGGTATGATAGGAATGACTGTTTACAGGTCCTGAGAATGTTGGCACCAAAGACTTTTTAAGTACCACTGAAGTTTCCTCATATGTAGTCTTGCAAATGGAATTAGCAGTATACATGAGGCCATGAACCCTAGAGCCTGCAGAATTTTTCTTGCAGATAGCTGAGTTCTTGTGGCCATTTGACTGAAGTAGGTTGTCAGATAAACTTGTTTTTCTGAAGTGAGGAATGCTATCTGGGATGTTGTGTCCAAGCTTGCTCACAGGAATACAATATTTTGACTGGGTACCAGTTTTGATTTCTTTTCGTTGATGGTGCACCCCAGAGAAGTGACAAGGTTTTTCATAAATGTCAGGTGCTGCAACAGCAATTCCTGACTGTCTGCCTGAAACAGTCAGTCCAAGTACAGGTAAATTTGGATATTTCTCTGCCTGCAGTATGCAATGGCTGGAGCCAAGCATTTTGTGAATACTCTGGGGCGCAGTGGATAAGCCAAAGGGAAGTGCAGAGAACTGATAGTGCATTGATCCAGCCCTGAAACGAAGACACTTCCTGCACGACTCCCTTATAGGGATGTGCAGATAGGCTTCTTTTAAGTCTTGGGTGAATAACCAGGCATCCTTGGCTAGCATGGGTAGGAGCTGTTGCAGGGTAAGCAATGTGAAATTTGGTACCACCAGGAAGGTGTTGAGAATTGAAAGATCCAAGATTGGGCACCAAGAGCCCTCTTTTCTGAGTACCAGGAAGAGTCTGGAATAGAATCCTTGACCTAACTGTTCCACTGGAACTGGATGAATATCTCTGATGGATATCAGGGATATAACTTGGTTTTGAGCCTCTGCTCACTGGTTTGGAGGAAGATCTGGGAACCCTGTTGGGGTTGGCAGTGAGTGGAAGTAAAATTTGCACCAATGGATACAATGTTGAGGGCCCATCTAAGTTTTCCTCCTAGGAGCACAAACAATTGGTGAGGAGTGGTGTGGGGAAGTCATTGTGAGTTTTTTCCATAGGGAGGTGGCTTACCACTCCCTGCTTTGGGGGTGGGGGCACTCCATTGCTTAGATCTCGGCAAACCCTGAGACTGTAATCTGGGTGGTCTGCTTCCCCTGGGTCTGGTTTGAGATGGCATGGAGGGGCTGGAAAGGACCAGTGTTTGGAAGGGCAATGCCTACTGAATCTAGGGGGTTGTACTTGTAAGAATTCTTTAACAGTCTGCATAGACTTAGCTTTTTCTTCCTTCTTTTTAAGAACCTCTTCTGCTTTGTTGTCAAACTATCCTTGTTCAAAGGAGCGTCTAGTAACTTTGATTTGACATAGTCTGGCAAGGTCTGCTCCTTGAGCCAAGCATGTCTTCTCTGTACAGAACCAGTGACTGCTGCCCGGCAAGATGCCTCTAGGGCATCAAAGCCACATTGCAAAGTATGCTTGCTGACTTGGCTTGCAGAATGCATAAGCTCCTGCAATTCCTTATTTTCTGCACAAGGTGGTCATTTTTTGTTTAATAAGTTCCATAATATGTTGCTGGGACTTCAGCATGTGAAACAGACAATTTAATGCCCTAATAGCAAGAGTAGCAAAGGTATATACCTTCTTACCCCATCTGTCCAAAGCTCTGGAATTCCTGTCCGAAGGGGTGGGATTCTTGGCTGTAGTTGCCTTGATACCTTTAGGCCCATGGGAAATGATCTCTGGGTCAGAAGTAGGATTCTTGAAAATAAATTTTTAAGTGTCAGGTACTCTGTAGTACCGGTCTGGTTTTTTAGGGGTAGGAGGTAAAGTATCACGAGAAAGACTGGACTCCATGAAAACATCAACAACCTCCAGGGCAGGGGGTATAGCTAAAGGCCTGTGCTGTGAGAAATCTAGGAATTTTCTGAGTCTGTTTTTGGACTGGGGATAGTCTTAGCCTTCCCAGTGGAAATGCTCTCAAGGTATATACGGTTTCACCAAAAGAAATATCCTCTGGAGGGGAGGCAGAGGGAATGGATTCCTCTGCATCTGAATCCTCATAAGCAAATAAGGGCATGTCTTCATAATCAGATACCTCAGTCATCGGACTCCTGGTCTGTTGAAGATGCAGGGGACTGATCTCTTTTCCTCTTAGCAGGGGAAGGCCGACTTCCCCTAATTAGCGTAATAAGGTCTTCAGCCATTTTAAGCATTTCTCTTTGAGGCATGGGAGGATTTGCATGCGCTTTTGTCGTCGGTTTTCTTGGCGGAGCATGTACTCTAGGCCTAAGAAACTCGGTAGTTTTAGATAAAAAAGTTGTCGGTTTGAGTTAAACATTGGTAGTGCGAAGAACTGCCTCAGAAGCCGGTGCCTGCGCAGCACCTCCAGACCCATCCAAGGTAGAGACATCCACAGGTTCCATAGTTGAAGAGTCTCACGGCATACCAGACTCTGAATGGGTCTCAGTAGAGGCCTGTGAATCCATAGAAGTGGGCATCAGGGGCTGCGAAAGCACCTCAGTGAGTATCGGCAAACTGGTGACTAGCTTAGCAGAAGCGTCGTCGGCAGATTTGGACCTATGCGGTCTGTCTCTGTCTTTATCCTTACTTTTTTTGGAATATTGGTAGTTGGATGACTTACCAAAGCCATTTTGGAATACGGAGATCGAGAGCGAAAGAATTTAGCAACACGGATGGTTCAGGCATTGAACAAAGCATAAAACCGACCGTGAGGTACGTCTAGGTCTGAGCCTAAATAGGTGATGCAGTAAGAATGAAAATCTCGGTATTTGATTTCCACAGGCAAGACAATTGTTAACTTTTTCTGACATTGGTTAGAGCAAGCAAAAAGGATTCCCAACGGGGTACTTAGCGTTAGAAGACTTCAGGATTACTCAATTTGTAAATGAAAATTCAGGTAGCCGCCGACCAGCACTTGCGAACTGCTTCTGCTTTGGACGCCTCGGCAAGAAAGACTGATGTAATGGTGTCGGCTGCCTGTATACCCCTGACAACCTGATGTCAATACTGGAGTGACAGCAACCAGCGCAGAAATACTAAGTCTCTGGTATTCGGGCCGACTGAGGGCTACCTGCAGGCAGATAACCTAAGTGTGAGGACTGCAACAGTGAAACAAGAAGAACATCCATAGAACCAAAAGATGCTCTACTCCTACAGGCCAAATCCACTTTGTAATGAGTACTAAAGGGATGAGGTTTCACCCACGTAGCTGTAGCACAGATGTTATCCAAAGGTAGCCTTCCTTGGATAGCTGTAGATGTAGCTATTGAGCTGGTAGAATGAGCTTTAATATGGAATGGAAGAGCTCTATTCTTAGAGTTGTAGATGTAGGATATATAAAATGTCAGCCATCTAGATAAGGTAACTTTTGAAACTGGTTGACCTCTTCTAATGTCAGATTAAGATATAAAGAGCTGATCTGATTTCCTAAATTCTGAAGTTCTGTGCAAGTAGAAACAAATATCTATGAATGTCTAGAAGATGTAGTGAATATTCTCCCATGTGTTGGAAATTTGGGAAGAAAACTGGCAGCTCAATAGATTTGTTGAGGTTACTTTCCGACACAACCTTTGGAAGAAAGAAAGGATTAGTGCATAAAGAATCTCTGTCCTTATGAAAAACTAGGTATGAAGGCTTAAGAGACAAAGTTTGCAATTCTGAAACTCTTCTAGCTAAAGTAATAGCCACTAAAAAGTGTTTTCCAAGACAGTAATTTCAAACATGTGGCTGAAGGTTCAAAGGGAGGAGAGATATTTGTCAAGATGAAGTTCAGATCCCAGGGAGCAGCTGGATTTTTGTATGGAGGTCTTACCATTGTAGTGCATTTCAAAAAGGCTTTACAAAGCCTGAGAGACAATCACAGCACCATTTTCTCCTACATGGAAATTTAAAATAATGAGCGAGAAGGCCACTGAAAAAACAATCATTAAAAACAAAATGAAAACTCCAACAAAGCTAGAACTTCCACTTCGTGGAAATTTGAAATAGCTGCCAACGGAACTCTAATAGTGGAAGCAGCAGCTCCTTCATGAAAAAGTTTTGCTAAAAATTCTAGAACTTTAGAATTCTAGAAAATTCTTGTGTGCCAAAAAGGGATCTATCTGATTACCGCTGGCCCATGTTACAAACCTCAGGGAGAGGAAACCTGGTGATTAGGGGAATTGGAGCAGCAAAGCTGTCAGTTTGAGATTGTGTAGGCTGGGATGTACCATTCCCAACGAGTGAGTCAGAAGGTCTGGAGCAGGGTCCAGAATCTATAGTTCGTCCCAAAGATGAGGTTGAGGCTTCAAACCAGATTGGACGAGGCCAATAGTGGGCAATCAGGATTAATGCAATCTCCAATAAACTTGCTTTCTGTATCAACTTGGGAATCCGAGGGATAGCAGGAAAAGCATGGAGGAGTCCCGGAGGCCAATCGTGAACAAGTGCATCCCTAGGTGACTCCCCCATGGGAGGGATCAGGGCAAAGTAGATGCTGCATTTGGCAGTGGTGGGTGAGGAAAAGAGATCACAGCAAGGCTGGCCCCATTTCTGGAAAATCTTTTCTGCAACTTTCTGATTGAGAGACCACTTGTGCGGCCATAAGATGGCTCTGCTCAACTTGTCTGTAATCACGTTGGATTTCCACGGAATGTGCACTGCAATCAGAAAATGGTTGGAGGCCACTGCCCACTGCCAAACCCTTACAGCTTCTCGACAAGGGGGGTAAGATCTGATACCTCCTTGTTTTGGTTATGTACTAGACCTACCAATATATTGTCTGACTGGATTGCTATCATTCCCACAGGGAGTGTGTCCCGAAATGCTTGCAATGCTAACAGCACCACTCTCGTCTCTAGGATGTTTATGTGCAAATAAGCATCGTGATCCTACCAGATGCCTTGAACTGTCCTCCTGAGATAATGCCCCCCATCTGAGAAGTGTCCGTGGTCACTGTGCCTTGGAGTGGAGAAGGAATGAAGGGACAGCGTTGAGATACTAATGGAGAGCGAATCCACCACTGGATATCCTTTTTGCAGGAGTTGGTTATTAGGACTTTGTAAGACATTGGAAGATCTAAGACTGACCATTGTGTGTAACCAGTGAAGTATCCTCACATGCAGACAAGCTAGCAGACTAAATATGACTGATGCTACCATCTTCCCCTGTACCTGAAGAACTAGTTTTGCAGAGGGTCACGTCTTCCTGATTAATTGTTTTGCATGAAGGCAGAGATTGTGGACCCTGTCATGAGGGAGTCTTGCTATCAATGTTTTATTTATTTTTGCTTCATCGAGGTCAGTATCAGACATGATGGAAACCTCTGGAGAGTCCAGATGCTTCCTCTTGCATGTCCTCAGTGGGGTACTCTGTGGACGTTTCAGAAGAGGAGGGAGTCCCACGAAGGACTTTGAGGCCTGGGATCTCTGCAGTCCTGTGGACAGGTGTGAGAAGGCAAAGACACCTGCACAGATGAACTTCCCGGACCAGACAAATGGGTTGCTGGAGCCAGTGGAATCTCCAGAGAAGAGGAGAGAAGCTCAGAAGCTGAAGTAGGAGCTAAACTCATATATGCCAAGGCCGCTAGAGACAGGGTCGGATCTGGAGAGATCACAGCTGGCTCCAAGGACTTGACTGGAGATAGTCTGCTCCCAGAGATCTCCTGCTCCAACAGGGTGAAATATTCAGGGCCGATACTGGATCAGAGGAGCCAACGGCTCCTGGATTCAATACAGACACAAGCTGGATGTCAGAATCTTCAGACTCCAAAAACAAGGGATGGATTGGAGGAGGATGAGCAAGTGCCGAAGGGAAAGCTGTGTCTGATTTGATTCCTTTGGGTTTGGATCCAATAACTTGACCAAAGCATGTGTCTAACAGCCTCTGCACCACCCTACCCACGTCTTCAATGGAGAGACTCCAGGTCAACCGGGTAGAAAGAGTAGGAGAGCTGGATCTTAAAAACAGAGAAAGGATCAGAGAAGGGACTGGCTCCAAGGAAGGAGATCAGCTCCGATATCGGAACTCATTGGGCAAAGTAGACTTCGGCACCGAAAACTATGATGATGACTTTGGAGGAGAAGATTCTGTTTGCTTTGACGTAGTCTTGGATCCAGTAATTGCTGACTGCTCCAATGGTTCCACTGGAGCAGACAGTTTAGGCCATTTCTGTTTAGGCTCCAAAGATGATTTTGGAGCCGGAGAAGGATGTTTCATTGATTTTGTGGATTTCTCTGATTTTGAAGAGGGTGTGGGAAATATAGCCTCAGAAAATGGGTTTTTTAAAATCACCTTTAGAATCGACTTGCTCTTGTGCTCCATGAGCACACACTGATTAAAGGCATGAAAAATTAACAGGATTCCTGCAGATGAAGAGGCTCTACAAGCAGTACACACAAGGTGTGAGTCACTAAGGGACATCTTTTTACCCCATTGCTCACATTTTTTAAAGCAAAGAGGCTTTCCTTCTTTTTGAGACATTCTAAACTACTAAGAAAGAATGGTACACACACTCTAACACCAAAAGACAAAACTAGTCCTCTAAATTTAATGGACTCAGGAAAGATAAACACAAACTTTTTTTTTTCAATAATTGAAGGGAAAGAACGGGGGGGGGGTCCTCTAAAACGGACATTAGTTAGACACCCACTAACATAAACAGATGCTAATCAGGGACACACAGGAACACTCACTTTAAAGCTTATAATAAAATTTAAGAAGGAAAGAAAAAGGTAACTGGAAGGGGGAGAAAGGAAAAAATCCCCTCTAACTAAAAGAGGCGTAAGTTAGATGTCCTCTAACTTAAAAGGATGCTAACAAAGAGCACTAAATAGGGAACTAACAGGAAAAACTACACTGAAACAGGAAGGTAAGGTAGGGGTAGATTTCCAAGAATAAAAATCTAACGTAAAACGTGTTTGACTATAAAACTAGAAATAGCAATAAAGAACATGCTTAGCCCAGAGCTGGCTAAAAAAAACCTCCTTGCAAACGAGATCTGAGGAAATTGGGGAACTGCTTTTATGGGTGGGGAAGGATGCCCATGAGCTTTGCTGAAGACCTCTAGCTTTTGGAAAGGCCAACATAGATCCGATACATCGGATCTGACCCATCAGTGAGAACAAAGGTGAGACTGACAACAACACAACCTCAGTTATCTTTTCTACATTTCTTCATCTTCCCCACAAATATTTGATTCTTTTTGTTTAGATTTCATTTTCCCTCCAAATGGTGGTGCGCACACAGTGTTTTCTACAGCTAAGAAGAGCTCTAATTAGTCACTAGTCTCAGTGTTGAATATGATGGAACTGAAACACACTGCCTAAAGGGATCTGATCACTAACTGAAGTATCACTAATTGGGGAATACTTAACTTCACCAATCCCCTTCCATCATACTTAATGACAGTTGCTTCTCATTCTCACCTTCTTGCACAACAGCTGCAATAGTCCACTAAGCTATGACAGCATATAGCACTAGCACCTACGGCAATGTAAACTGTTTCTCGTACTCAATCACACTAATCTCCTAGCCTAAAGAACAACATGGATGTTTATCAATAGTCTAAAATACAATATGCATGTATCAATACCTTCATCCTCAAGTATTTTAAAAAGATTCCATTAGGAACATGCACATAATTTTGCCACAGCAGATCATTCAATGCATAATTATTCAGCTCTTCCGTGTTTCTGTACAAACTCAAGATTTTCTGCTAAAAATATATATGTATGTAAGCAAACAAGCTAATCTTAATTGGCTCAACCAATGACATAAAACCAAACAAAGATCAATATTTAAATGAAAATTTTACAGATTTTACAGTCCAACAGCAGCTAATAACTAGATGTACAAAGATACTGTATAACACACTGGCCACCAGATAAATGAAAACAGTACCAAATTCAACTAATCTCAGTTAGCCTTGTAAAGTACCATCATGCACAAATTAAAATACCAGTTGAAGACCAATCACATATGAAACTACATAAAAAATGCAATGTTCAAAGTATCATAATTAAAATTTGCACAAAATAGATTAAGACAAAAAAAGTATTGTTTTATTGGTGAGAGAGGAGGAAGAGCTCCCTGTCCAGTGCTTACATACTTATGATAAATACATTTTTCATTAAGTCGTCCTTGCACTTACTGAACGATTGCCTTAAGTCTATATAATCTGCTTATATTGGTGTAATGTATACTATTAGGTAAAAGGCTGAGTATGATCAAATATTTAAGATAAAACACAAATACACTGCCCAGTGTTTTCTGTTAAGAGGACTAACATGACATTTCCTAAATTTTTCTACATTTAACATAAAATAATTTAAAATGATAAACTATTATCATCACAGTCAACATTCCAATTTGTCAGAATCTAGGACTTCAAATGGAATCATTTGTGTTTTCTCCGTGGTGCATACCCCCCCTCTGTTTTTTATGGCATGTGGCCAAGAATCAACTTGTTAACTCTTTCAAATGCTGGCCTTTTACTAACTGGTCTAATTTAAAATCTCCAAAGCACAGAAGTAAAACAGCTTAACTACAAAAACATACGTAAAAATCTACAGAAATTTAGACTGGACCAGGATGTTACAGTAAGGACAATCACTTTCTGCACAAAGTTAATTCAACATAGCACATCCTTGACCTTTGTTAAACATCAAAGTAAGCCGTTCAATATAAACTGAACTACATAAGTCGTCACCTCTTCCCTGGAGGCTTGAAGAAGGTGTGTAAGCTTACTTCGAGTGCCTAGCACCTCTGATTCAAGAAGCCAGTATACAGTCACTAGCTCATCTGAAGTGTTGCTTGTTCCAAACACCTGTTGCTGTTACTGTTACTGTTACAGCTGCTGTTAATGTTATTCAGCACAAGTTCCAATCACAACATATAAACTCTTCTTGTCACCTGTCCCAGCGTTAGGGTCTCCAACAACTAATTTATGTACAGGTCCTTCAATTGCCAAGCTGTACTTTAGCCAAGACATGCATACGTCCCAACCGTCCAAATTACTCGGTTTTTACCGAGTTTTGGGGTCCAAATACTGGGGTGCCACAATTCCCGAGTGGCACCCCTCCATTTCCGACTTTTCTCAGCTTTAGTTTTTATTTTATTTTTAATTTTCCCTCCGTTTTTTATGTTGAGCTGACGTCATCACGTGCGCAATGATGTCAGCTCCATCATGGCTATCAGCCTGTCGGAATTGAGCTTAAGGGCTCCAAGGGCACATTTCCGGCTTTCCCCATGATCTGCATCTGCGAGTGCGAGCGGTTTATTCAAACGAGCGCTCTGCCGGTTCATTAAGTGTTTTATTTGAGCGCTCAGAAACAGAGTAGTAACAACGCTCTGCCGAGTCATTTGGAAGTGTTTTCTGGCTTTATGCCTTCATCAAACGAGCGCGCTTTGGAAGGAAGGAATGGGATTTTGCAGGTCAGAAAGTATTATTTCTGGCAGATTTGGAAGTGTTTTCTGGCTTCATCAAATGAGTATACTTTGGGAGGAAGGAATGGGATTTCACAGGTCAAAAAGGATTATTTCTAAATTCTGGCAGATTTTTTTTGTGCGTGAGTGTGTGCGTGAGTGTGTGAGTGTGTGTGAGTGTGTGAGTGTGTGAGTGTGTGAGTGTGTGAGTGTGTGAGTGTGTGTGTGTGTGTGTGTGTGTGTGTGTGTGTGTGTGTGTGTGTGTGAGTGAGTGTGAGTGTGTGTGTGTGTGTGTGAGTGTGTGTGTGTGTGTGTGTGTGAGTGTGTGTGTGTGTGTGAGTGTGAGTGTGTGTCATGGAAAATGAAGTCTAAATGAAGCAACAATGACCTTTAATGGAAAAGCTCAAGAGCTAAATCTTTGTTTCATTACACTGTCTATTTTATAGAATATTACTGGTGCTGTGTGTTTAACAAAGAGATGACAGCTGGCAATACATTTGTGTTCATTAAATTGGTATATAAACTAAATGGGCATACCAGTTTCCCCTTTGTAGTTCATTGCATGATCTGTGAATTACTTAAGTAGTGCCCATATACTAGATCTATGGTCTTCAAATGATACTAACACTGAGCTAAAAGATAAGTGCTATAATGTTTTATTAACTGTGCTACAGAAAATTAAATTAGCTGAATTAAGCTGCTACAGCTTTATGCAAGTCTTAAGCTATTTATCCTTATGGAATATGGCAAAGCATTAAAGCATTTTAATGGTAATCATTTTAGATAATTAAAATCATCTTTTCAGGAAGCAATTCATACTGGACCATGTAAAAATGAGTTTATCCTAAATATAATGGGTTGTTAGTTATCAAAAATAGCATCTTCCTTACATGCAATCTGGTATGTAACTTAAAAGAAATTTGAAAGTGTACCTATCTATAGCTCCATGCAAAATTATTTGCTTTTTTTCTGATTACAAAGGAGTTGTTAACAAATACCAGGTATGTACACAATCTGTGTGTGTTTTTTCTGTTTACAAAGGAGTTAACAAATACCAGGTAAGTAGTGTGTGTGTGTGTGTGAATGCGATACACCTGGTAGCTACAGGTACTCAGACTCAAACCTGTACCTTTGCTACAGGGTAAAAAGAGCCTAAGGTCCCTAGCCGCCACCACTTGTGAGGTTTCCCAGGTTTTTTGTGCTAAGAGGTTGAGAGATGTGCTGAGAAATGAAAATGTGTCCCTGGATTTTGACCCTTTGCCCCCCCCCCCAAAAAAAAATGAAATTGAAAATAAGTGTGAGAAGCTGTGCAAGATGCCTATGCTTACACAACTGTTCTATTTATAGTGTAGGTGTGGAAGTACTTTTATGATGGAAATGTTCTGAATTGGGCAGTTTTGTCATTATTGGTTCATGCATTTTGTTTCATTGCCTACAGTACAGCCTACTGGAAAATGTTCAAACAAATTTAAAATTTGTTCTAACAAGTGTGTTGTATTATACAAGGTCATAAGGTCAAGGAATATAATTTAATAAAGTCAGGAAGATGTATCAAAGAAAAGAACACATGCATGTTTCTTGTTTTGTGTGCAAGGGGCCAATGATTTGAAAACAGCCCAAAGGTCATCTTTATCCACCACTGGCCAGATGCATTTTCTTTGGATGTGGTGTGGGTTTCAATGCTGTTTCAATGAATGCAAGTTTCAAGGGCAGAGAGGTTTTAATGCCAAGTCTATTTTCATTGTGAGACAGTACTGCTTTGTTTACCAGATGTTTATTAGTGTTGTGCATTGTTGTCCTGTAAAATGTAAAAATAAAATCCAAATCATTGTAGAAGTAAAGCAGTATGCACACATTAGTGTTTATGGTAAATGGGGCGAAATAGCCAGGTATGGGACACTGGAATGGCTGCAGGCCGGCAGGGGGACTCTGTCATATTTTGGCTGTCTGTTCTTCAGTTTGTGTTTGAAAGTTGGTATCCCACAATTCCATTGGAGTGGGTGGGGTTATGTAATTATGTATGCAAGTTATATGTTAATCAGTGCACAGATTTGTACCTATTTTTCATGGGCCTTGTCCAGATTTTTTATGTTTCCAGGTTGAGAAGTATGAAGGCATGGGATACTGGACTCAGTGTACGGCAAATAAACAGTTTAAAAGTTAAACTCTTACAAAAAAGAAAATAATCAGATAAAATATAGCAAAGTATTCAATAAGCAGTACACAGAGGAACACAAAATAGGATAAACAGCGCATATCAAAAGGCAACTTTCCTTTCCAATCTCGGTGGTCTTTTCCTTTACTTCCAAAATCTTATCACACCGACCTTAGTAGCGATCCAGCTAAAGATTTTCTTCAACAGAAAACACATTACATCCAAACATTATATCAAAGGATAAAATATTTCCTAACTATGAAATAAGAGTATAAGCAGTAACTACTCTCCACTAACAACCTACTGGTTTATAGCCCGAGCCACCCACCATTGCTAAACTCAAAGCTTTAAAATTGTTCAGATTAAACCAGGATGTGTTTTTGTAAGCCACTTTATTTCTATTCTATCCAAGAGTCTTTTTTATCTCTAAAAAAGTACTGAGATAAGAAGAGCAGCTTCATTCCCCTGCATTTTTAACAGGCCAGGCTGAATTACTCAGATTCTTTGCAGTACTCCATATCATGTTTCGCTTCCAAGCAACTGACAAAATACCGTTGCATGTCTTGGCTTGTGATTTGCCAGCTACATAAACACTATGATTTGGATCCTTTATGCACCAAATGTAGGAAATACTAAAAAAAAAAAAATTACAGAATAAACAGCTAATTTTATTTATTTTACTGTTATTTTGCAACATTCCTGGCAGTGCTTCAAAATATGTTGTTGAACTGACATATCGAGGGCTATGCACCCCCTCCTAATTACTGTATGACATCACTGCATGTGTCAACAGACCATATGCAGTCTGTAGAGAAAGTGTAGTGAAATGCAGCTACCCTTATAAAAGAATGTTGAAAATGAAATGCAAAGTGTTTAAAACAAAATAAACATACAACGGTATGATGGAACGAACAATGAGCTCCAGACATTTTGCACAAGACAAATGAAATAAGAAAACTTAAAAGGGTAACCTTTGGACCATGTGTCTGCCACCCACTTAATTCTCAGCAATTTTAATATAAAGCACAAGCTAATATTTACTTTAACTCAGACATGGCACACAATTAATATGCAGCTGAGACAAGACGTACAATGTAAAGTATGCCTGCATTCAACAAATACGATTAGAATATGAAATGTAACAAATAAGTTACAGTACACTCAAACAGCAGATAAATAAAACTTAAAAAAAAAAAAAAAAACGCACACACGGCTGGCATTCTTCTATCGCATAACTAAAATCAGGAAAAAAAATTAAATGCACATACCTGAAGTCCTCTGACCCCAGCACTTCTGTATAGTACATGACTTTGCACTTATGAGAGGAGACCTGGAGAGTTGCCAGCACATCATCCACTCGAGGTAGGTTGGTTGCAGCACAGGCAGGCATGTTATGAAACTTCCACTGCAAGATGTAAAACCCTGGCCACCGAGTAACGTGAGAGCCCTTTAAGAAGAAATAAGACTTTGTTTAACTTCTTACAACTTTCTGTCTACATGAAACTCAGAACATTAACAAAAAAGTAGCTGTAATGGGACTATGAGTTGATCAAATAACTCCAACTTAGGTTCAAATGCATTCAATATTTAAAGTAAATAAGACATCCATCCATCAGGAAGTGCTATACAGAACATTAGCATTCAGGCACACAAACTTACAGATTTACATGTGTATGTGAACGGTTCTACCTGACATAGTCGAAACCACACAACACCGACAACCACATCACCGACACCACATATTCGACAGTCCATAAACACGAAACCACACATAACCGACAACGAAATAACCGACGGTACACAAACACGAAACCCCATACACTGCACACACCACAATAACAATTAAAAACAAAACACATCCCCATTCCACAAACCACACACACAACACAAGCACACCGTGTTTCCACACCAAAACTAAACCCCTAACCAAGGTCCGGCTACTATCGCACACTTACCTACGCGCTTCCTAACCCTAACTCCTCACTCAACCCCCTATCGCTTCCCTAACCCTAACTCACTTAACCCACCCCTATCGCTCCCTAACCCTAACTCATAACCCACCCCCCTATCTTCCCTAACCCTAACTCACTTAACCCACCCCTAGCACCCCTATCCCCACAGACCGTCAATCTCCACACTTACGTTCTCACGCACCTAACGTCCGTCACTACGCATACTCACACAGCCTTTCCCATGGCATCCTCGGCGTTGGTGTTGTCATCCGTCGTGTCGGTCTTCTGCATTGTCGATGTTCTGCCACTCGCGATTCGCGTCGGTCTTCTTCACTTTCGATCTTCTGGAGCTCCGGATTCCGATGTCGGTCTTCTGCGCTGTCGACGAAGTCAGGTAGAACCATGTGAACATACAATAACTGTTTTTGAAAAGGGATTCCCCACTTTGCAAACCCCATGGTGGGATGTGACCACCCCCCCGCCCCTCCCCCCCCGCCCATCCACTCCTCCCTGTTAATTATACATACTAACTCACAGATCAGATAATATCCAGGAAAGGGTATATTTCTTAGCCCTGGGGATTGAGAGGTCTCAGACACCTGTCAACCGTCCGTTTTATTGATCAAAGCTTATCAAAAAATATGTCGATGTTACAGCCTGTCAGCTACATTAATTATTCCAATAAGGCATATACACAACATTGCAACAGTGCTATCAGCATTTATGCAATGAGAATAATAATCATTTTTTTAGATTCTGGGCATTCATAATGTACTGAGCTGAGCAGCCTATGGATACAGACAAAACAGTTGTGTAGTCACTTACTACAGTGAATAATCTGTTTATATTTTCTCTTCTGAAATCCTCAGCTAAGCGCATCAAGTGCAAGAGAATTCCGAAGACGTCTCTGGTGTGACATTTTTAAAATGAATACAGTGCACTAGTGGGATGCACCTTGAGCAAACTACCAGCTGACACCTGTGCAGCAAAAAAATATGTATGAGGACAATGCCCAGAAGATCCAATTTATTTGACATTTGTTGACCAGGTTAGTCCAGCTGGGTCATGGCCCTTTTTCAGCGGAGAAGCAGGGAGAAAATCTCCACATAAACATTGATCATAACAATAAACATAGTACAAGGCTACACACATATAGTTACATTTACTTATTTATAGTTACATATGCATAGATCATACCCACATAGTTACATAAACCTAGTACATGGCTACAAACATAGTTGCAACATGTAGTTACCAGGATTAGCAGTTGACCAGTAGAATAAAACACATTATGAAACAGAATGATTAGTGAGTACACCTGGTACTATACAGAGCAAAAAAATCCATTAGAGGTTCAACATTCTTCCTTATCAGTTCAGCTGAATCGCTGCCTAGCATATAATAACTTAAAAGATTATTGATGTCAACAGAAATCATGCAGGTAATGAAGGCTAGCTAGAAGCAGTGATAAAGATGCAGAGAAACATTAGTGGATAAAGAGGGATAAAGAGGGAAAAATAGGTATGGAAGAAAAGTGGGGAGGCAAAACAAATTATTTATATGCTGGGATAACCAATACTTTAAAAAGCTCATTTGCTAGCACAAATAGTCAATGTACAAACATACTAAATTGTTGGAATGTACATGAATTTCTTTCTTTGGACATGAAACTGTTGTGGGTGACAGAGTGGGAAAACTGGCATTAAAGGAATCTGCCACTATGTTCTAGTTAAACACAGTAGCAGGAGAGACTTTACTAAACAATAAAACAAGATTTTTGGACAAGAGTTATATTTTCAAACATATGCGAGTATGTCATGACTGTCGTGTATATACTTTATTTTTGTCATCAACTTTTTATGATACTGAAGCATTTGATAAGAAAGCACATCAGAGGAGACACTGCAATTTGCAACCTGATGAAAAAACGATTATGACAAATCAACATATCTAAATGGTCTAAAAGCAATGATGCAATACTTAATACTTCCATTAACACTACAGCCAATAACACTAATTCCAGTCTTTATAAGGAATTCACAGGGAGTGAAAAGGTGCTCATTATGCTCACTGAGCTGGTAGATAATAAAAAATGGTTAATATTTTTCAGAAAAAATGTCACTGGAATCAGGGGAATCTATTTCATCAAATACGAAAAGAAGTTCGCCATACTCTCCAATCATAAAATGTCTTGGTAAAGTACAGTACAAAGCATACTACTAGTAGGATAAAATCTACTAGAAAACCAAAACTTTTACAAAATGACCACGCAGGCTGCAAAAAAGTGGCAGACTCCGAAAATGCTTATTAACTTTTAATGTTGAATGCTTTCATCCATCCAAGACATCATCAGAACATAAAAACTGCAGTGCATCATCTCCTTTATAAAAGAATCACATGGCAAAACCAAGCAAACAAGGAAATAAAATAGAAAACATTTGCTTTAAAAAACATACTTAAAAGTGAAATATATTCACTAAAACCTAAAAAAATACATATCTAAAATTCAAACATACTATGTTTCTTAAGAATACTTTTGATCAACAACATGCCATTTAAACTAGGAAATGTTCCTGCATATAAGCCTTAATTGCCATTTTAACTCCTCCCCAATGAAATTCTCCTTCCAATCACCAAACTTAGGATCATGGGATACTTTTTCCAAAACTAAAAATTTGAGTTTCTTAAAATCAAAATACTCATTAGCATGTTTCATGTAGTGTTCATCTCATGAACATTAATACCATGCAGGTGTTCATAAATGCGCGTCCTTAATGGTCTGATTGCTCTACCCACACAATAACTAGACTGACATAGGGCAAGGCAAACATCAGCTGCCATATTACAGTTGAAATGAGCACCAACTCTTACTTTAATTTAAATACTCTCCAGAAATAATACTTTATTAAAAATGAATGGACACTGATAAGGATCACAACTATATGTACAATTATGTTTATTTATCAGTCTCCCCCCTATTAATATTAATAACTTCTTCTAGGAAACCTTTGAAGTTCTTCTTTCTTTAATAAATAAATTGGGGGTAGTAACTGAACTACCCAATAATGATAAACACAATCCATCCTGGATGTTATGATTAGTAAGGATGGAATTACTCATCAGTTTTCATCTAATATATATATATATATATATATATATATATATATATATATATATATATATATATATATAAGAAAATGTCTGCTAACCCCTATAAGCACTACAACAGCTGGCATCTTGTGCATCAAAAAAGGGAGCTTGTGATGGGCCATATAGTCCGAGTGGCCAGAATGGCATCTAATGAAGACATCTTTTTGGAAAAGTTGAATAGACTGGTTATTTTATTTTTTTTAGAAAGGGTCTATCCACTGTCTTTTATACTCCCTATACTTGATGAAGTGGTATTAAAAATGATGGATGGTGTTTACTTACCATTACTGGGAAATTCAATTATTCCCCCAATAAAAGTTAATGATATTTTTAAAAATGCAATGATATTGATTTATTCAACTGACACATTACAAGGGTTGCAAAGAAAAACTGGCCTACGGTGGCAAATTATGAATTCTGTAGGAGAGTTGATTACTACCTGTGATTAATGTATAAAAGAAATAAGAACCTCAAAGGCTTCTTAGAACAAGGTATTAATATTAACAGGGGAAAACTGATGCGCAAAAGAAAAGCACTTATAGTTGTGGATCTTACCACTGTCCACTCATTTATAATGATGTATTCTTTCTGGAGAATGCTTAAATTACAATAGGAGTTAAAGGTTATTTCAAATGTAATACAGCCAATGGTGTTTACCTTGCTGTTTATCAATCCTGTACTTGCTATTGCGTGCATGATATGAATATTCATGAGATGAACAATGCTTTAAAGAAACACACTAATGAGCATGCTAATTTTAAGAGATTCCAATTTTTAGGTTTGGAAAAGCTAGCCTGTGATCCTAGGGGTGGGGATTGGGAGAACTTAACTGGAGTTTAACTGTTAAGGCTAAATGCAACAACACTACCTGGTTTATATGGAATCCATCCATCCAACGTAGTCTTAAGAAACAATGTAACATATTATAAATTTTAGATATTAGGTTTTAATAAACATAGTTCACTTTGAAGTATGTTTTTATTTTTAAAGCGAATGTCTGTTTTTTCTTGGTTGGTTGGTTTTGTCAAGTGATTCTTTTATAAGGAAGATGATGCACTGCAGTTTTCATGTTCTAATGAAGTCTTGCATGGGTTTTCGAAGCTGA